>NC_134399.1:32598319-33198319 GCF_050003625.1 Haematobia irritans | reverse complement strand
TAAAAAAATTTATGAAATTTTCTTTGTGTGGATATATTTTTAAGGTGCCAATTGGTTACTTCCATTATTTTACTTGCAGCATACTCTCTAGGTGTCTCTTCTAAACACATATATGTTTATAAATTAGTATATGTTTGCATCTAAGCATATTATATTTACACATATTTTATGTCCCAAACATAATATGTTCTAACATATTAACATATATGTCGCAATCATGTTATGCTAGCTTATGAACATTATATACTTGCACTTAAAAATATTGTGTTAAAAAATTTGAGTTCCAAACATATAATTTTTACACCCAAACATATGAAAAACAGTCTTTTTCGTCCGTGTATATATCCAAAATATCTATGCTTGCTGTTCCTTCAGAGTAATTCCATTACGTCTGGGGATAGGAAAAGATTCAAATCCCCACATTATCTCAAGTTCCGTTAGCACGACAATTTTTTTACAAACAATGTCATTGTATATCGGTAAATGCCTTACGTTTTTACTTTTAATTAATAAAGTTCAATCTGATATTTACACAATATTTATAATGTAGTGATAACAAACCAACGATAAGATTCCGGGTTAAATTCGATTTAATCTCTCCAAAGTTCATTTGGTAACAACAATTGGAATTTTTTTTCTATTATCGTAGCGAAAAAAATTACTTTGAGAAATTTAATCTGCTGTATAATAATGAATGCATTCTGCCAAAATTTCTTGTATTATTATGACGTAGATAAAAAAAACACACTTACCCTTCAACAGAAAAAGTTCTTCATCAAGATAAGATTTTAGTTTTAATCAAAAGATATTTTTGTTTGTTTTCACTTACCTAGAAAAAAGAAGGAAATAAAAATTAAGTAAATATATTGACTAAATTTCAATGACATGTAAAAAAAGAGAAAGGTTAATTATACTAAGAATAGAAAAAAAATTAAATCAAATCCAAAAACATCACAGTGTGGCAAGGTTAGCTTTGCTTAAAATTCTTATTTAAATTCTTTACAATATGGCAAGGTTAGCTAGAGATTTTGTACCGATCGATCGATCAATCGATACATTGTCGTGATATCGTGTTTTCTTTTCGTACCCTTTCCTCTCCACCACCATTTAAAAGCCATTTGGTGATAGGATGAAAACTAAAACCGGCAATATTCAAACAAGTGCCGCAGTATCGCTCTCTAATTAACACAAATAATCTAATTTCGTAGTCATTGTCATTGCATTCAATTATCACTAGAGCTTTGACAGCTATTGATGTCAACAAGGGATAGCGCGTGTATAGGGTTGCCATATATACATATATTATAATGTGGGAGGTAAACAGAATTTTTAAATGCATTTTTGCCGTTTTGATCAGGAACATGATTTTTAACTTAATTAAAAGGAATTTCCGAGAATTAAAGAACAATTTAATGGTATTTCCTTTTCTTGTAAAAAAATGCGCACTTTTTTCGCATTTGTCCCGGAAAATGAACTTTTTAGGTTTTTTCGAAAAAAAAAGCTTTGACCTCTGTTGTGAAAATAGTGCCACGCATAGAGGCACATTGCGGGCATTTTCCACACTGCCGACAAACGAGAGTACTGCGATTGCCCTGTATGCTGATTTGAATTCTTTTCTCCCCGCTGAAATTATAGCATTTTTTAGGTTGTTGGCAACATTTTAAAAATGCGCATTCTGTACAGACATAATGAAGGCAAGCACTTTTTTCCAGCAAAGAAAATTAGCTTATTTCCAGGTTTTTTTTTTTTTTTTTTTTTTTTTTTGAAGCAATTAATTTCACGACAAACTGTGTTGGAAATTTTCCATACAATTGTTTATAAAATACAATTTTTGTAAATTTTATTAAAAGGAATTTCCGAGAATTAAAGAAATATTTAATGGTATTTCCTTTTCTTGTAAAAAAATTCACACTTTTTTCGCATTTGTCCCGGAAAATGAACTTTTAAGGGTTTTTTTTTTTTTTTTTTTTTTGTAAAACAAAAGTGCGAAAAGGCTTCGAACTTTGTTGTGAAAATAGTGCACATTGCGGGCATTTTCCACACTGCCGACAAACGAGAGTACTGCGATTGCCGTGTATGCTGATTTGAATTCTTTTCTCCCCGCTGAAATTATAGCATTTTTTTAGGTTGTTGGCAACATTTTAAAAATGCTCATTCTGTACAGATATAATGAAGGCAAACACTTTTTTCAGCAAAGAAAATTAGCTTATTTCCAAATTTCAAACTGTGTTGGAAATTTTTCATAAATTTTTTTTATAAAATAAATTTTTTAAAAATTTTTATTTGAATTTTTGGTGGAAAAATCGAATATACACACAAAAAAATTGGCGAAAAATTTTTCAATTAAAATTTTAATTGAGTTTTAAAAACTATTCAATTAAAAATTTAAAAACTATTCAATTTAAAAACTATTCAATTAAAAAAGTTGACGAAACATTTTTCAATTAAAATTTTAATTGAGTTTTAAAAACTATTCAATTAAAAATTTAATTGATTCAACAAATTTTTTAATTGAAACAAAAATCAATCACAAAAATAATAGTATCAATTAATTTTATAATTGGATCAATTAACTTTTTAATTGACCTTCAATTAATTTTTTAATACTATCATTTCTGTGATTGAAGACATTTCAATTAAAAATTAATTGGATCAATTAATTTCGTGATTGAATCAGAAAAAAATTTTTTTGTGTGTAGTACCTACCTAAGGGAGTTATATGAGCTTTTGTCTAAAATACAATCAAAGTAAATGTAAAAGTGTTGGCATATATGGAATTCATACACTTTTGGTGAGATTGATTCTATAGCTCCTCCCACATTAATGATTTTTCTTCGACTTGAGATGATCTACACAGAAAAAAACTCCACGAAAATATTTCCAATTAAAGACTTAATTGAGTTAAAAAAAAAAATATTCAATTAAAAATTTAATTGATTCAACAAATTTTTAATTGAAACAAAAATCAATCACAAAAATTAATAGTTTCAATTAATTTTCTAATTGGATCAATTCATTTTTTAATTGACTTTCAATTATTTAAATTAAAATTTAATTGATACTATAATTTCTGTGATTGAACACATTTCAATTAAAAAAATAATTGGATAAATTATTTTCGTGATTGAATCAGATTTTTTTAAGAGAATCTACACAAATTATTTTTTAAGTGGATTTTTCTTTTCCTACATTTCAATTAAAAATTAATTGGATCAATTAATATCGTAATTGAAGACAAAAAAATTTTTTTGTGTTTTTTCACTACTCATAAATTCGACTGCTCCAAATCTCTCAACGAGATGGTTCAGCTTCACTAATAGGATTCACTTTAATATTGGAACTTCCGGTATAGCCGGAAATTACAAATGTTGACCTTCAAAAAATAACAATAGTTTGGGTAAAAAAAAATAAAATATTTTAATACTGTAAAGTCCAAAAAATAAACAAGTTGCCATCATTTTGGATGAAAGGAAATTTTTCGAAATATTTTTTTAAGATTTTTTTCTAATTTTTCAAAATTATATGACAATACCTTACTAATTTTTATCAAGATGTTTGGTATAAAAATTTGTAAGTAAGGTTTCGTAATATGATCATGGACCAAGCAACAAGGGACCAAAGGGAATTAAATTTATTTCTAAGGGCGTTTTCGATTCGCAAAAAATATGTTGCCTTGGTGTTACACTACTTTTTCCCTAATTGACATTTCGCCCAAATGATAGTGTAATTCTAGTTATTATTAATTTATAATATTGTGAGGTATAAAGGATCCAAAATCTATGACAGTGTCCTTGATACGTTGCAATCAATTTCGAGAATGTTGCATCTTTTTTCCCAATCGAAATCGCCATAAGATTAATTGAGAGTAAATTTTCGGCAAAAATTCGATTTTTTATCAAACAATTAAAATATTGAATTTTTTTAATAGAATAGAAAATAAAAGTTTTTAATACAATTAACTTTTTAATAAAATTAGAAACAGTAAGGCAATTAAGTCCACAATTGAAATTATTAAAATTTTAATTAAAAAATTAATTGATACAATTAACTTTTTTATCAAACACTGGAAATTAAGTCAGATAAAAAAATTGATTGAATTTTTTTGAAAGTGATACAATCAATTTTTAATCAAAATAAAAACACAAAGTCAGTTAAAGTTTTTAAAATACGTAACACTTCATTTGCCTAACCCTACACATGTCAAGCTAAGCTAAATTACTAACCCTATAAAATGTTTACATTAACACATAAAAAATTATTACCAAAATACCGTCAGTTAAAATATTAATTGAAGCAGAAAACTTTTTCAATAAAAAAATTAATTGATATAATTAAATATTTAATCAAACTATGGTAGAAATATTAAGGCAATTAAGTCAATAATTGAAATTTCCTAAATTTTTAATTAAAAACTTAATTGACACAATTAACTTTTTAATCAAATTCTGGAAACTAAGCCATTAAAAAAATTATTATTTTTTAATTAAAAAAATGAAGCGATACAATAAATTTTTAATTAAAATAAAAACACAAATTCTCTTAAGAAAATGAGTTTTGCAATCGTCATCAATTAAATTTTTAATTGATTCGATTAAAAAATTTATTGAAATTTTTTTTAATCAAACATTTTTTTATGCTCTATTAAAAATGTGATTGGCACGATAATTTTCGTGATTGAAGACATTTCTAATGAAACCAATTAATTTTTTAATCAAATATTGTTTATGCCAAATTAAAACATTTTTTTTATGCTCAATTAAAAATGTAATTGATACGATCATTTTCGTGATTGAAGACATTTTTAATGAAACCAATTAATTTTTTAATCAAATATTGTTTATACCCAAATAAAACTGTGATTGATATTATCATTTACGTGATTGAAGACATTTCTATTAAAAAAAAATAATTGTATCAATTAATTTCGTGATTGAATCAGACATTTTATCTTTAAGAGAATCTACACAAAATTATTTTTTAACTGGATTTTTCCTTTCCTTTTATCCTTGCCACATAGGTTCTGAGAAAATGTTTTTATTAGCCCTAACTATTTTTTTTTTAATTCCTTTTAAAAGTTGCTAAAATTTCTTTCAATTTACCTAGCATATTTTTGAATTTCTTCATCACTTTGGTCCAGCTTACGCAGGACGATGTCATAGAGGCTTTACGCAAATTGCAGGGATCATCATCACATGGACCATCATCATTGTTATTATTATCATCTTCAGCAATTTGAACTTCATCGTCGGCATGTGCCTCGGCGGCAACGACAATGGCATCAACGCCATCTTTCTTTTGGGTCTTACAGCTACTATCAGCAGACTTCTTATCGTAACTTAAATGACTATTTTCTTTAGTATCACAGTGAGTTTCTAATGTATTTTTGGATTTATTATTATTATTAATAAGGTGCTTATGTTGGACTTGAGGTGCGGCAGGAGGAGGATGAGAAGGTTGCGATGATGTTGATGCTTTAGCAGGATGTGATGACGGATTTAATGGTTGCAATTCTTCAGCTTCTTGACATTCTTGTGTGGTAAAGGTGCAATGGCGTTTTTTGGTTGTGGTCGTCGTAGTCGCAGTTGTCGCAGTCACAGTCTTTACGTTACTATTGGCTTCTTCGGTGGATTTTTTCTTGGCCTTTTGTTTTTGTTGTTTCAATTCCTTGATCTTTTGTTTGCGGGCGTATTTTTCACGCAATTTGGGACTACCAAATTCATCCAAATAGTACATACAATCCTGAAGGCCATCCTTCTTATTAATCAATTTGGGATTGATAATGGGATCATCGGATATATTCAACAGTGGGAAATAGTAATTTCCATCAGTGGCCAATACCTGGCCCATTTGTTTCTTGTTGTTAATGCTTTGGGCGGCTTCCTCCTTGGCCTTGTCGCTGTTAATATCCTTTTGGGTGTTGTTGTTATCCTGAGATTTGGCTTCTTGAGATAGGGATTCTTTTGGAAGTTTCTTTTCAATGATAACACCCCCGGGATTAGGGCTAACACACATTTGCAAACCACTATCATCTGGGTCATCTTCATCGCCCACCAACACTGAGGGACTTTCACCATCAACTCCATCTTCATCGTCATCGTCATCATCGTCATCCAAATGTAAGTCCTCTACTTCATCTATGCGATCCTCAAGACCCAAGCCCAAAGTGGTGGAACTATTACAGGATTTATATTTAATCCTGCGGGTGGCATTATTATTGGCAAATGCCCCAAAACTATGGGTACTACCCGAATAACCACTGGAGGATTCCGATTCTAGATTATCCTCGGAGTATTTTGAATGTGATAAATCACCAGAAGAATTGGCTCCAATCGATTCATTGCTTGACGACGAGCAATTGGCCGATTTCAATTGCTGCTGGGAACCCACAGCCGAATCGCGATCATTATCAATGCCACTGTCTTGCGAGAGCAATTGACGATAGGCAGGTTGCTTCAGTTTTTGCAATTGGGATTTGGGATGAGCGGCTCCATGTAAACTTAGGGAGGCACTACGTTGGCTTATAGACTCATCTTTGCGACCATGGCCTACTGCTCCTGATGCGGTCAAAGAAACAAAGGATGAACGTGGTGTTTGACCATCATTATTACTGGCTACCACAACACAAGCACTGTCAGCAGATCCCGTGGATAATTGAGTGGAGAAGCGTTCGCTTTGATTCAGGGGAATTTTAATGGGTTTACTACAGAGAGCGTTGACGTTAGCGTTGGCTTTAGCGTTAACTTGGCTATTGCCGTTGGCCGTGTTCGTCGACGTTACTCTTAAGTGGGCGTTATTTTGTTCAATTGCTAATGTTGCCATCGGGTGGTTCTTTATTCCTTTTTCTTGAATTATTTTTCTTGTGTTTCTATTCTCTTCTCTGCACGTATATTTTTCCAATATATCCAGTTCTTGATTATTGTTTTTGGTTTTGGCTTTTAGTTCAATTTGTGTGTTCGTTCTATTTTTTTGTGTTAAAAATAGTCTTTCTTTTAAATATTTTATGTGCCTATTTTGACTTTTAATTGGCTTAAATCACGTTAGAATTTTTGTTTTTGTAGTTCTCGTCTCTGTTTTTTTTTTATTATTTCGTGGTTTTTACCAACTTTTCCTTTGGTCTAGGAAACTTTTCACTGGTTTTTCTCTTTTTCCACAATCCACATAAATATATAAATGTATGTTTGTATATAAATGGGGGGTGGTGGGGTTGTATATTTTGTTTACAAAAAAAGCACTGGGTTTTTCCTTTAATTAAGTCACATTGCTTCTGGGCTTATGCAGAAAGCGTAATTGTGCAAAATATATGAATTCACAAAAATCTGCAAACAATAAAAGAAGTTTAAGACCAAATTCACAATTTTTAAATGATTGACAGTAAAACTTTTTTTTAATTTTTTTCTTTTGTCTGGGTTTAATAGCACTTTTTGGTATTCACAGATGTATTGTTGAGTGGTGGTTTTGAAAGCACATGAGATTTTTATTTATTTATTTTTTTCATATATGCATCATATAATTTTTTTTTTGCTTAGTAGTTTTAATTTTTTTAGTAATTCTGAATTTTATATTTTTGTTTTCGAGCTTTTCCTGGCAACAACCATAAACATTTGAAACTCGTTGATATGAAATATACATATTCTCTCGAATATAATATGCAAAATTTTTGGCGCACCACGTGGGCGGATATATAAATATTTCTCGAGTATGTAATAAGCAAAATTCTTGGCGCCCAACGTGGAGCGAAACATTAAGTGCTTGTTCCTCGTGACTTCTAGCATGAGAACAAATGCAAACTTCTCTCATATCAACTAATAGCTATTTAAAACTGTTATTTTATTTTTTAATTTATTGCAAAACTTGATTTTAGTTTTCTTAAAGTTTTTGAATATTCCATATATTTACTAAAAAATATTTTTCTACATTTTTTTTTTCTTTACTAGAAAAAAATAGATATATTTGAATTATGTAGATCTGAAAAAATTAAGAAATTTAATGCAAGTGGCGCCCAACGTGGGGCAACATGTAAAAGCCAGAGGGAGACTTTTCCATAAACAAACAGAAAACTTTCTCATATCTTTGTTCTAGAATGGGTATTTGTGTATACCTTCTTTCATAATGGGAAATCCAAAAAAACAATTTTGTTTTCATTCGTTTGGAAATGAGGTAAAACATTTTTCACATCACAGAAAAAATGTTCACGAAATTTTTTCCAATTAAAATCTTAATTGAGTTTTAAAAAATATTAAATTAAAAATTTAATTGAATCAACAAATTTTTTAATTGAAATAAAAATAATCAAAAAATTAATAGTATCAATTAATTTTTTAATTGGATCAATTAATATTTTAATTGATACTATCATTTCTGTGATTGAAGAAATTTCAATTAAAAAATTAATTGAATCAATTAATTTCGTGATTGAATCAGAAAAATATTTTTTGTGTGATTAGTGATGTCAGGCAGATTTTTAATTGAATTCATTTTAATAAGGTAAAAAAGGAGATACATATTGCCGCACACAAAAAAAATATTTTTCTGATTCAATCACGAAATTAATTGATCCAATTAATTTTTTAATTGAAATGTCTTCAATCACAGAAATGATAGTAGCAATTAAAAAATTAATTAACAGTCAATTAAAAAATTAATCGATCCAATTAAAAACTTAATTGATACTATTAATTTGTGTAATTGATTTTTATTTCAATTAAAAAATTTGTTGAATCAATTAAAATTTTAATTGAATATTTTTAAAACAAACAGAAAACTTTCTCATATCTTTGTTCTAGAATGGGTATTTGTGTATTCCTTCTTTCATAATGGGAAATCCCAAAAAACAATTTTGTTTTCATTCGTGAGGCAAAACATTTTTCACATTAGTGAGGTCAGGCAGATTTTTAATTGAATTCATTTTAATAAGGAAAACAGGGAGAGACATATTGCCGGTTAAAATACTCTTCCGAAAAGTGAAAAACAATAGAATAAAAAAAACACTTATAATTTCAAATTTCAAAACACTTATAATTTCAAATTGACGACTTTTGTGAAATTCTGGGGTAAATTCATTTTAAGACGTTTTTGAATTTTCTAAAACAAACCACTATTAATGGTTTCGAACTATAGGCCTTAATTGAAAATTTATTCTTTTTCCTTAAGTGGTTAAGTTTTTTTTCGGGTTTCTTCATATCGAAATTTGCTGACAAGTCTAACAGTGTATGTCAAGCCATTCCAGCTCGCCTGTAAGGAATTTCTTGTCAATACGATTAAAATTGGGATATTAACGAAATTTGTCATTAAAAGCGATAAATTTCATCTATACAATGAAACTATTCATTTATATAATGATTTTTCTATTACACTTCATACTATTAATGAACATTTTCATTGTATTAATGGAATATTCGTTGTAAATGGGGAAAAAACAATTTTAATGAAATTTTCTTTATGTATTGTGATATGAAAAAAAAATGTTCTCCTGTCTCTCGAATTTTTCATTATGGAAAGAAATGTTTTATTTATATTTTAAACTATTATCATAAAAATTTTTAATACTGATAAAAATTTCTCTTAAGACTTTAAATCTGAAGTCAGAAGAAACCAGAGAGTTTTGTTATTACATGATAGAAAAATGAGTAACTTAAATTTTGTTTCTACGTATTAAGTATAAAGAATTACGTCTTAAAAGTATCATTATGGCAATGTTTGTGATAATTGACGCAAACAAAATCCCATCAAAATATTTAATTTCTGTTTTTATGGGGTTTTCAGGTAGGTATAGCTACCAATTGGAAAATAGATGCGATGAAATCTCCAAAGTCTATCGGAATAAAATTGAAACCTAAACTTTGATTAACCCAAATTGGCTACAGAACAACTGACAGATTATCAGCTATTATTTTCAAAATTTGTTTATTACAATTTGGGATTTTTGTTCGGCAATAGACCTTCATTGATCATCTTCAGCGAGATATTATATTTTATCCTTACAAAGCTCATGCCAAACTAATATTTAAACTCTTTATTATAAATCTTTTTTAATTTAAAAAATATATTAAAATGATGGCTCAAAGAAATATTTTGAAATTTCGGAGAAATAACATTTTTAATATTTTCAGAATTACAGCATTTTTTATTACATTAAAATCAAAATGTAATAAAAAAAATATATTTTTTTATTTTATATAAACTTGTATAATTTATTAGAAATTTATTCTATCGTAAAGATCACATTTTTGCCCACTCAAAAACCAAAAAAAAAATATTTTTATTGTTTTTCTTTTTTTCTTTCTTTTTGTTTTAAGGCATATGTCAGCGTTTTTCTGGAATGTTGTATCGCCAGTAATTCGGAATATCACAATTTTTACAAAAATGTATTCCCATTTTTTTTTTTTTTTTTTTGTTTAGGAAAAATTATGTTTTTCTTTGTGGCATATTTTTCTTGCCTAATTTTTAATTAGTTTTCTTTTTTCTAAATTCACAACATATATTTTTTTTTCTATTGCGGTATTTCTCTGGATTTTGTCTTGTTGTTGTATTTTTTATTGCCTTCAAAACCACCACACAACATTCTTCGTTTCACGATTATTTTTGTTATATATTTTGACCCCGATTTTTATATGTATTTGTTTTTTTTTTTTTTTCATTGTAATATACCAAAAAAACATAGATATAAATTTATTTGAAAATGTTATTGAAAATACACAAAATATTTGTTTTATAATGATTTTGTCACTTTGTTTAGAAAATATTTTTTTTGTTAAAATATATCTTTATATTTTTGATCGATTTGTAAAAAAAATATTGTGTTGATTTTTTGTTTGTGTGATTTTGTTCTCCGTTTTTTAATTGGATTTTAACAAAAAAAAACTTTTTCTCTGGAGTGTATGTTTCAAAATAACATGTTGACTCTCATAAGTGCACAAATGTACTGAATTACCATTCGGTAAAAAGAAAAATAGAAATTGTTTTTGTGTTTCTTCTTGTTGAGTATTTCTTTATCATCAGAGCACCACCATCGCAGTCGATGTCGTCGTCGTTGTTGGCGGTATTATTCCCTGATGTCTTTATGTATGAGTGAGAGAGAGGAGGAGGCTTAAGTACATTCATATATACATGTATAAACCATCAACGATAAGTAAGCAAGCAAGTTGTTGGTGCTATGTGGAGAAATGTGAGAAAATCAAAAACCCCATTCATATTCACATACCATCGAACACAAACACATATAGCCACCCAGCGTAACTCGCTCGTGCACTAAATAACAAAAAACAAACAACAACAATACATCAAACGATGAAATACGTTCTTCTTGCACTCAATATTTAAATAATGTGATCCCAAAACAATGAGGAGTAATAGTAGTAGGAGTAAAGGAATTGGAAAAATTTGGCCAAGTAAACAATCAAGTTAACAAACATATTGAATACACGCACATTGAACCACTTACTGTTAACTATCATCAACTTATGGTATCATTGTGATTAGTACAGAAATAGGGATGCCAGATATAAAAAGTTAGCAAGAGATGTTAACTTTTAAAGAAGTAAGTGTAAGGAAATTAAAAATTCATAAATGAATTTCAGATCAGGGGGGTTACTATGTAACTCGATTCGAAAGTTAAATATTACGAAAACGGATTTTTCCTACCAACTAACTCGAATTGGCAAATACATTTGCTACTTTCGAGTTGCCACATCCGATTATCGGATATTCATACTCTACTTTCGTATGTGAATCACCATGTACTTCGAATTTAGATGTCAAAGTCGCTCGAAAGTAAACATTTCTACTCGTTTGATATTATGTTAACGGAAAATTTTAAAATATTAAATTATTGGCACCAAACGCATAAAAATGTAAGTGTTTGTTAAATTTATATATATCAGTATATTAATATATATAAAAATATTTTTTAATAGGAAAAATCCAACAAAAAATGTAAACACCAAACAAAGACAAGTGCTCGATTTTAGATGGTCTGACCATTTGGATGTGAGTACCATCAACAGCTCCTATTATCCCTGGAATTCCGGACATGACATAAAACGAATTTTTAGCTGCTCGTTTTTCATCATCGTTCATAAGGAAATTTATATGTTTAAAAGCTTCTTTGTTAAGCCGGAAATTTCGCACAAACCTATAAATATAAGTATAAACTCAGGAACAACATACATAACACGCTGGTACTAACATTGCATCCGTTAATTTCATAAAATCTACACCATCGCGTAAGATTCTGCGTTCCATTCGCTCATCTTCATTTTCCATCCAAAGGGCAACCGAATCCATTTTTGTAACGCACAAATATTATTTACTTTTTATTTTAATTGTTTTGACATTTCATGTAATAGATGTAGCCAACTCTGAATAAAACATTCGAAAGTACTGCCAAAAATGTTAAGAATTAGTGACAACACTTTTCACTCGATTCAAAACTCTTACATGGTAAGACTATAAATTCGGATCGAATACAACTTTCGAGCTGTTCAAACTTTCGAATTGAGTTACATAGTAACCGCCCAGGATCGGCTTGTTGAAGTCCAATGGATAGGTCTTAGGTCTTAGGTTAGGTGGCAGCCCGATGTATCAGGCTCACTTAGACTATTCAGTCCATTGTGATACCACATTGATGAACTTCTCTCTTATCACAGAGTGCTGCCCGATTCCAAGTTAAGTTCAATGACAAGGGACCTCCTTTTTATAGCCGAGTCCGAACGGCGTTCCACATTGCAGTGAAACCACTTAGGGAAGCTTTGAAACCCACAGAAATTTCACCAGCATTACTGAGGTGGGATAATCCACCGCTGAAAAACTTTTTGGTGTTCGGTCGAAGCAGGAATCGAACCCACGACCTTGTGTATGCAAGGCGGGCATGCTAACCATTGCACCACGGTGGCTCCCAATGGATATTTTCATTTGAACTGTACAGCTACATATTGTTTTGAAGCCACCAAGAGCATTGAGTGAAGCGTTATTACGTTATATTTGGTAACTAACAAAATGTTTGTGTGTCGGACCACACTGAAAACAAAGTTCGTAGTTAAATTAAAGATAAATTTCACTTATTTTTATTGCAAATAAATTTTTGTTTGTAGTTAAATTTTACTATTTTTGGAAATTTCCACAGCGAAATGAAAATACACTTTTTAAAGTATTGGCGTTTTCTTTTCTCGTAAAAAATGCACACTTTTTTGCATTTTGCCCGGAAATGTACTTTTTAGGTTCTTTTCTAGAAAAAAACTGGCAAAAGTGCGAAAAGGCGTCGAATTCCGTTGTGAAAATAATGCCAAGTATAGAGGCAAATAGCGGGCATTTTCAGCACTGCCGACAAACGAGAGTGCTGCGATTGCCCAGTTTGCTCCTTTGATTTCTTTTCTGCCGTCTGAAATGAAACCATTTTTTTAGGTAAGAGGAAGCACGCTCAAAATAAACCCAGCCAACTCAAATCGATGATTTGAAATTAGCAAAGGAAAAGAGAGATGTTTGTACAAAGATTTATTTCGGCAAAAGCCGACTATCATAAACATTTTTTCGGAAGGTTCAAGTGTGGTTCACTTTGGGAAGGTTCAAGTGTGGTTCGCTTAAATTTGACAAACATTCTTTTACTACAGTTTGTAGTTTAGTCAATGCATGATTTTAAGCTGAAATTAATTAATTGTAACCATCTTCTATTGGCCTATGGACTTGGTTATTTTTTTATTCACAATAAATATAAAAATAAATACATTTCGTGAATTGCAGTTAAATATTACACCAGGGCATTAAATTCTCCTTGTTTTAACAACGCTTTGTAAATTCTCAAAATGTGGAGTACAATTTAGTTAAATTTTAACACGAGATAGATCATCCTTCCTATAGGAAGAAAGAAAAAATAAACTGTTTTATATATAAAACAGTTTATTTTTTCTTCCAATGTTTCAGATGCCAATTCAATGCATTTTTCCATTTGAATCATTAAACAATATTTTCACCCAAATATATGGCATTTCGAGTTGATTAAACTTCATGTCAGCTACCCTGTAATAAAATCCTGACAAAAAGTTAAATAACAATGCTGACATACTCAATAGTCCATGATGTAGGCTATGCAAACATGACCTACCCATCACATTCATGTAAACATCGCAACGATATGGCATCTCTCATTCAAACACACATGTTGATGCACACTCTGTATTATGTATTTGTATATGCGATAAGCATGGGAGATCACTAAAATCAGAACTGCAAACGTCAAAATATACACAGGCACACAATGAAAAAACCCCTCGAAGACGACGAATATCTTTTAATGTGTGATAAGGCCCCATGAAGTCATCATGTGTATGCTGTCTACACGCAGAGAAGAAACATGATTGTCACAATCATATTCGAAGAGCAAAATAATATGATAGGAGCTATTTTTGCGGCGACCATGTAACATTTTCACCTGCAACCATGTTGGCTCAGTGAACATGGTTCTAAGAAAAATATAATTTTCCTCATCTAAAATATTATTATATTGATAAAAAGAATTTTGTTTGAATGAAAAGAGAATGGTCACGATTTAAAATGTTATGGTATTCATTCAAAATGTTTTTCTTCTAGTTAAAAGAACATGGTCACAACCTAAAATGTTTTGATCTTTATGAAAAAACTTTTTTCGTCGTCGAAAAAAGGACGCCACTTAAAAAAAGAAAACACAAAATTAACTTTATTTATTTGTTTTTATTTATTTATTTATAAACTAATTCATTGTTTATTTGTATTTATAATGTCGTGCAAGCAAACATCATATATTTTTACACACTCTATTTTGGTTCAATTTCAACATTAAGTATTCATTCCATATTTACCTCGTGCCCATCAAATGTATCAACGCAGACATCATGTAACTGCAAATAACAAAAATCAGGTACATTTTTTCAATTACACTTTCCTTTTTTGTGTTCACATAAAACCACGTGCCACTTCTGAATAAATAAATTAACACAAAACCCAATAATTCCGTATTCTCCGTCCATTCCAAGAAACAATCAACACACGACTGACGCTCAAAATGAAAATCGTGTTTACCTGCTCAATGTTTTTATAAAATTCTTTTCGCTGCAAACAAGTTAAAAAATTAAATGGTGACGAAAACAATGTACATGGTCTTTATGCTCATGTAATGGTTCTAGACATGTCTATACGTAACCTATAAAAATACTTTTTTCTCTGCAAAAAAGTAAAAAAATTGAATGGTCAGATACATGATTTTCCCGACCATGTAATGATCTCAAATTCTATCATTTAAATAATAGAACATGTTTGCGACATTTGAGAACCATTTAAATGCTTATTGGCAACATATATTTTTCTCCGCTGGAAAATTATTTTTACAAAGACAAAATACATGGTTTTCGCGACAATTACCTACTCTAGATAAGCATTAAATGGATGCGGCAACCATGTCCAAACATGTTTTTTCTGTGCGTGTAGTGTCCACATAACTCACATACGCCTCAGTATCTCTCTCAATGATTTTTGGCGAGTTTTTCGGTTTGAGATACCAAACAAATGAAAATGAAACAACACATAGTGGCAAGGAGACGTTTGCCAAAAGGAAAAGCGAAAGTTTTCCACAAAAACGAAATGTTACGATAACGTATAACATACACTGTGATTTCTGTAGTACTCAAAATGACGATTATCTAATATAGGTATACCGTTAATGGGATAGGGATATTTCTCTCTCGCTCTCTATTAAACACTTATGCATACACACACACTCATAAACATATCAATATTACGATCGATGAATGTCTGTGCTTCGGAATGAAATTATCTTACTGTGAGGAGGAATACCTAATGAATATTCTAAAAAGATCAATCACAGGGGGCAAAGAAAACACAATGCAACTACTGATAAGAGTGTCTCTAGCTGACATGTGCTGTAAAGTGTAATACAACGTGTTATGATAATAAAGATTACAATAAAAACTCGTTCGATTATTATTGAAATATAAGAGAAAAACAAAAGCAATGGAAATCAAAGATAATAACTATTGTGTAAAGTATATTCAAATGGATTCAAATAAAACAAATTAACTAATATATAAATTAAGGAATTTTTTAGCAAACAATAAACAAATTATATAAATTTTTATATGGTCGTAATCAAAATGTCGCCCTCCACAATGAGGTGTTCTAACAACTCTATCTTAGAACAGCTCCTTCTTAAAATCCGAGACGACGGGCAAGTCGTCCTTATATGTAAGTTTGAGGTAAGATAGGCATTACTGTGAGAAGATATGCCACCACCTCACCTTTTTTTAAGGAGACTGGGAAGAAGAAACATCCAACAAAAACTAAGCCAAATAATCTTGAAGGTAATTTATTTCAAAATTGGTAAGCAATTACTTCATTACTTTCACAAGGACATGCCTTAGACGGAAAACAAGAAAGAAAGATGTAGACATGTGCAGATGATGTGAGGAGTAGGGATCTATAGTGCTAACCAATAATCGCATTTTGGATTATTAACTTTTAATCAAAAATCTATTTTCGACTATATTTATCAATCAAAATTCGATTTTTAATAATCGAATTTCATTGAAATAATGATTATACAAAATATTCGATTTTATGAAATCTATTTGTCGTTTTACGAGTATTACAAGCACCTGGTGGTAAGAAATAGTGTTGTAGTAAAATATGCTATTTTTTAATTTGTTTAATATTTATATTTAAAATTTATTGATTCTTTATTTTGCATTTCCCCCAATTAAGAAAGACTAGTATAACGAATATCGAGAAAGTTGAAAACATTTGGTTTATTTGGGCTGTGGAAGGGTTAATCAAATCTTATTGGTATTGCAATTTTATTAATAAAAAATTAAGAAATATGTGATCTCCTCCTCGCATCTAGGTACTTTTCAATTCAATTGAAAAAATGGATATGATAACAGAAAACATTAAAATCGATTTAAGAAATAGTTGAAAATCGATTTTGCGTTTATGTTTAGGTTAATAATCGATTTCGATTTTTCCAGATGTATATGCCAAAATTCAATTTAAAGATCCCTAGTGAGGAGAGATACCCCCTCTCTTTGCTCTACTGGAAAATGGGAGACGAAATCTGAAATAGCAACATACAGCAGATAAGCCAAGAAATTGTTATAAAGTTTCTTGAGTACCTCAGAAGAACGTAGTACCATAGATGTCCTTAAACAAGGATTAGTAACAGGTTGGCTGATAAGTCCTCGGTCTGACACATAGATGGCGTCGCTAGTATTAAATACATATTATTTTTATATAGTACCAACCTTCAAATGATTCGTGTCAAAATTTGACGTCTGTAAGTCAATTAGTTTGTGAGATAGAGCGCCTTTTGTGAAGCAACTTTTGTTATTGTGAAAAAATTAAAAAAAAAGAATTTCGTGTTTTGATAAAATACTGTTTTCTGAAGGGAAAAAATACGGTGGAAGCAAAAACTTGGCTTGATAATGAGTCTCCGGACTCTGCCCCAGGGAAATCAACAATAATTGATTGGTATGCAAAATTCAAGCGTGGTGAAATGAGCACGGAGGACGGTGAACGCAGTGGATGCCCGAAAGAGGTGGTTACCGACGAAAACTTCAAAAACATCCACAAAATGATTTTGAATGACCGTAAAATGAAGTTGATCGAGATAGCAGAGGCCTTAAAGATATCAAAGGACCGTGTTGGTCATATAATTCATCAATATTTGTGCAAAATGGGTGCCGCGCGAGCTCACATTTGACCAAAAACAACAACGTGTTGATAATTCTGAGCGGTGTTTGCAGCTGTTAACTCGTAATACACCCGAGTTTTTCCGTCGATATGTGACAATGGATTGAAACATTGTTCCATCACTACACACCTGAGTCCAATCGACAGTCGGCTGAGTGGACAGCGACCGGTGAACCGTCTCCGAAGCGTGGAAAGACTCAAAAGTCCGCTGGCAAAGTAATGGCCTCTGTTTTTTGGGATGCGCATGGAATAATTTTTATCGATTATCTTGAGAAGGGAAAAACCATCAACAGTGACTATTATATGGCGTTATTGGAGCGTTTGAAGGTCGAAATCGCGACAAAACGGCCCCATATGAAGAAGAAAAAAGTGTTGTTCCACCAAGACAACGCACCGTGCCACAAGTCATTGAGAACAATGGCAAAAATTCATGAATTGGGCTTCAAATTGCTTCCCCACCCACCGTATTCTCCAGATCTGGCCCCCAGCGACTTTTTTTTGTTCTCAGACCTCGCAGGGAAAAAATTTGGCTGCAATGAAGAGGTGATCGCCGAAACTGAGGCCTATTTTGAGGCAAAACCGAAGGAGTACTACCAAAATGGTATCAAAAAATTGGAAGGTCGTTATAATCGTTGTATCGCTCTTGAAGGGAACTATGTTGAATAATAAAAAAATGTGTTTTTCTTTGTTAGACCGGGGACTTATCAGCCAACCTATTATAGTTGCATCAGATCTCCAAATTAAAATTAAAAAAAAAAAACTAATTTACAATAATTATATTTTTCAAGACTTGGGTCTACTAAACACTTTTGCCAAATCCCTTTGGTACTCTTTTGCAATTTTCGTAATATTTCTATTTTGCTAAATGTATATCCCTAAAGATATAAAGCTCTGCTATTATTTTGACCAATACTGTGAAAAATCCCTTAGGACCTTTATCCAATTATTAATTTGTTTATATGATGTATAAATAACTCCATCATTTGCGTCATGCAGAAAACTATAAACTACGTCTTCCATCAAGAAAAAAAAAACACCGATATGTAGAAGCGTCAACAATAAATTAACACACACACACAAGAAAAACGATATCATTTAGGTATGGCACAGTGTTTAGTTGACATTTACTGCACCCCATAATAGCAAAAAAACTAAGAGTATGACGCCAAAAGGCCATGATTTAGCTGACACATTTTAAATTATTTGAATGGGAAGGAATTTCAGTTCAGTTGTTGTCTCTTGAAATGTAATTAAATCCTTTAAGCTATATTGTATGAATGCACTGAAAAAAAAAACGTATATACCCTAGCACATTTTCACATCGGAAACGAATGCTTTCGTTCAAACAGGATGTTCAAAACAATTGAATTTGTAATAAAAAATCACGTGTCAGTCGAACTAAAGCGTTCGTTTAGGATATGAGAAATTGACTGTAAGTATTCTAAAGTTTAAGACACATTATTTGAAATTTAATCATGGACATTGATGTATTTTGCAATTTCCTACAGAAGAAATGTATAATAATTTAACATTTTTTCCTCATTAGTGTCCATTTTCCAAAGCAAAATCGAAACCATTCAATCACGAAATTTATTTAACAAATTAACTTTCAATTCAAACTGTTTCAATCACTAAAATTAGAACATCAACATTAATTAAAATATTAAACATGTTAATTATTTTTTTTTATTTTTTACTTTGATTATTTATTATATAAATTTTTTATTTCATGAAATTTTTATTAACATTTTTTTTTAATTGATTATATTCCCACATCCTATTCAGATTTTAATCGCATTTTTTTTTTTGATATTTTCTCTGTGTATTTGAGTCCTAAGCAAATTTGTTCAAATTGTATATCTTCCATATACTTATTACACATATTTGCTACTATGAACCCACCACCCACCATATATATTTGATGTCATTATTGTATATTGAGATCCTTTGTTGGAGGAATATGATGGAAAACAAAAACCCGGGTGTATTCCATGTACACAAGGTGGCGTCATATTTAAATAAATTCTTTATTCCATTTAAACTGATGGTGATGTCGTTCGTACTGTGTACCTTGTCTTGGTTGTTTGTTTTTTTTTTTCTCGTAATATAAAAGTTATTAACATAACAATTTGTGCCTTGACAATAGCAATCCATACATATATATTAATTTAAATTTAAATATAGATTGAAAATGTAAATTACAAAAAAAAGACAAAAAACATACAAGGATTACAAAAAACAGTGAAAGGTGAAAACAGACAATGCAAAGGAATCAGAGAGTTATCATGTTTAAATAATGAAAGGTAATTATAGAGGGTGAATCAAAAATTACACACAAAACAAATCTGAATCAATCTTCGTGAAATTAATTGATCCAATTAATTTTTTAATTGAAAGGTCTTCAATCACAGAAATGACAGTATCAATTACAAAATTAATTGAAAGTCAATTACAAAATTAATTGATACTATTAATTTTTGTGATTGATTTTTTTTTTCATTAAAAAAATTTGTTGAATCAATTAAATTTTTAATTGAATATTTTTTAAAACTCAATTATGACTTAATTTGGAAAAATTTTCGTGAACATTTTTTCTGTGTAGTGGACCTTAAAAAAAAAAAACAAAGGATAATGACTTTGCTTTGCTAATATCGGTATGACTTAAGGGTATTTTAAGGAAGCAATTCATGTTTGAGGATACCAAACACTCAAATTGACTTTTCTTCAACGTATTAGCAGCCTTCTCAAGACAAAATACTAGCTCTGGGAAGGAGCTATCATGATAGAGAGAGAAAGAAAAGAAAAACTGATCAGTTTTACACTATGTTCACACCAGGGCTGTGGAGTCGAGCCAATTTTGCTCGACTCCGACTCCAGCATTTTTTCATTAGCTCGACTCCGACTCCGGGTAATATAACTAAATCTCATTTTAATACCACTAATTTGTAGTTCTATTGTGGGGGTACCGTAAGTGGATCGATATAAAGTATCGTATTTATTTATGTGTCCAAACGAAAAGGTCTTAATTTCACATTAGATGCCAATTAAACTCTATATTTCAAATTTAGGGCAATGTTTAATAAATAAAATAATGCTATAAATACCCATCATAATATGAGAAGATACCAACAGTATATGTATTTGAGGACCAAAATTATTGATACTATCTCAAATCCTTTAAATTTGTTGCGAGCTATATAAAGGTTTATATTCCCATATGCATGAATTTGAATCTGAATCGATTTAGACAAAATTGTATATACTTCTACAAAATCTATGTACTTTAAATTTAAATCTAACGTTATGGGACGTAACACAATTTTAACAAAAAATAAAAATGCAAGGAAAGTCTAAAGTCGGGCGGGCCGATTATAATATACTCTGCACAACTTTGTATTTAGATCTACATTTTGATAAAATCTCAAATTAGACTTCTACAAAATCTCGGGCAATATTTGGGAAATATTTATAATTATTTAGACAATTTCGCAAAAATGCATTTATGATTCATTCATTGAAAAATTTGAAAATTTGAGTCATTTCTACAAGTTTTCGACTTGGCAGTGAGTATCAGTGAGCATACAATTTTGGAAAAATTTTTGTCTAGTAAATAAAAGTTTGCAAAATTTTCTACAGAAACAAAATTTTGACTCAATTTTCTATAGAAATAAAATTTTGGCAAAATTTTTTATAGAAATCAAATTTTGACCAAATATATAGAAATAAAATTTTGAATAAAATTTTTATAGAAATAAAATTTGGCAAAATTTTTTATAGAAATAAAAGTTTGAAAAAATTATCAATAGAAATACAATTAAAAAAAATTGTGTAGCAAACAAAATTTTGCAACATTTTCTATAGAAATAAAATTTTGCAAAATAACATATTCTATAGAAACAAAATTTTGACTAAATTTTCTATAGAAATAAAATTTTGACTAAATTTTATATAGAAAAAAAAATATTTCTATAGTAATAAAATTTCGAATACATTTTTTATAGCAGTGAGCACCAGTAAGAAAAAAAATTTTAAGAAAATTTTCTACAGAAATAAAATTTGACAATTTTTTCTTATAGAAATAAAATTTTGATAAAATTTTAGAAAAATTTTTGTGTAGTAAATAAAATTCTGCAAAATATTCTACAGAAACAATATTTTGACTAAATTTTCTATAGAAATTAAATTTTGACAAAATTTTCTAATAAAAAAATTTATTACTATAAAATTTTGGCAAAATTTTCTATAGAAAAAAAATTTTGACTTACATTTTTATAGAAATAATTTTATAGAAATAATAATTTCAATAGAAATAAAATTTAAAAAAAAATTGTGTAACAAACAAACTTTTGCAAAATTTTCTATAGAAATAAAATTTTGACTAAATTTGCTATAGAAATAAAATTTTGACAAAACTTTTTATAGAAATAACATTTTGACAAAATTTTCTATAAAAAAAAAAAAACTTTGAAAAAATTTGCTGTCAATATTCCACATATGTATATGGCCTTAAAATAAAATTAAAATAAAAAATAATTTCGGGCATTAAAATGGATCGATCCAGCCCATCTGCTAGTCTAACATTCCAGGAAACATCAAAAGATAGCCGTAATTGGAAGTTGATTTTCATTTACAATCATGCTGTACATTGATCGAATGAATAACGCAATGGAAACTAATTTGCGTAAAAACTTGCTTAGTTACAAAAATGTGAAGTGTTTTAAAAAATTTGGTTTAGCCGGAGTCGGAGTCGAGCAAAATTTTTACGACTCCGACTCCAGCAAAATCTTCAGACTCCGACTCCGGCTCCACAGCCCTGGTTCACACTATACTCCAAAACTCTTTTTTTAGGACATTTGAAATCTCGCTTTTGTATTGAAAGGCGATTGGAAATTTTCAAAAAAAAAAAACACAGATTTCGGGTATAGTGTGAAAATATAGAGATGAATTGGAAAATAGATCACAAAAATTACAAAAACCAAACCACAAATCCCAAGTAATATCTCCTCTTATTTTAGTAATAATATGAATTTCTTACGGAAAATTTACATATTCTTCGCTTTTCAATATGCAAAAAAAAAAAAACGAAGATTTTTATTTTTTATATTGGTGTAAATATTTTTGTATTGTTTAAGTTTGCACGTGCCTCTGTATATAATCGTCTTAATAATGCATATATAAATGCGAAAGTTGGCTGTTTTTCTAAACAATATTTTACTTAATATCATTATACTGTGTGTATTAATATTTCAAAAGATTATATTGGGGTGGTTCGAAAAAAATTAAAAAAAAAAAAAAACAAATGTATGCAATTAATTTTCATGTCTATTTTTCTTTGTCTCCTTAACAAAGGCAAAATTTCTGTCTTAGACTCGATCGATTAAGCATAATTAGTTCAATTAACTTGGTAATCGGGATCCACCTTGGTAATCATACAAGAAATTTGTTAAAAAAAAAATAAAATCAAATTTATTAAATAATTTTTAGCCTTGCGGGAGCCACCGTGGTGCAATGGTTAGCATGCCCGCCTTACATACACAAGGTCGTGGGTTCGATTCCTGCTTCGAACGAACACCAAAAAGTTTTCAGCGGTGAATTATTCCACGTCAGTAATGCTGGTGACATTTCTGAGGGTTTCAAAACTTCTCTAAGTGGTTTCACTGCAATGTGGAACGCCGTTCAGGGGGCTAATCATGGCATTCGATATCGAGAACTTTTGATTGAAATCTAATTTTTTCGGATCACGGGAGTCGATATCGAGGTTTTTTGATCGACAATTTTCTCGATTGGTAAATTGCAATCGTAAAAAATGTTTCACTTGTTCATATTAGTTTTTGTTCGAATTGTTGCTAATTTGTAGTAAATTTACATGTAATGAACATATTTTGAATATTTAGGACTAATGCAACTCCAATAAATGTTAAACAAAAATTGGTCATAGTCGAGTTCGGGAGCGAGCATCCTAGCTTGGCAAAGAACCATATATAAAGTGCACATGCTAGATCGATATCCAAGAGATTGTGATCAACCAACTACCGTACCATTCCGTGACAACATAACGCTTCTGGACCACCTTGTAAGAATAGTGAATGATGAAGGCTTCCACTGGAAAAATGCTTTAAGACGGCAGACAATGGTAAAGCGATAGAATTGACGTTGACATGCCACCAAAAATTATTTTCTATTTCAACGCCTCCTTCGTCAGCCAAAATCGTCCATTGAGCCTGCAAAAAGTTGACATTCGAACAGTGCACACCATTTCAAACCCATGTACTTACACCAATAACAATGTGCCCTTTTATTCCTTATTTGTCGCCGAATTATTTTATATTCATCTCATCCTCCAATTAGGAAGGAATTCGGAGGAATGTAAAAAGAGATATGGGTCCATAAGATATAATGCATTACAATTTACTTTTTTACTTTGAAATCTTCAAAAAAATGTGTTTTTCTACATTCTATTTTGTGCCGCTAACTTAATTTTGTCATTTCATTTTGTTCTGGTTCGTGTTTTGCTGTTGGCAATGCTAGAGAAATTGCATCAAATTTCGATCGAATGCCGTGATCCAAACTTTTAATCGTATCGACAATTTTTTCGAAACGATTATGAATTCGATATCGAATGCCGTGATTAGCCCCCAGACTCGGCTATAAAAAGTAGGTCCCTTGTCATTGAGCTTAACATGGTATCGGGCAACACTCAGTGATAAGAGAGAAGTTCACCAATGTGGTATCACAATGGACTGAATAGTCTAAGTGAGCCTGATACATCGGGCTGCCACCTAACCTAACCTATAACCAAAATTATAAATTTGCATTAATTTAGCTTTATGAAATTCTAATTTAATTAAAAACAATAATTAAATTAGAATTTTTCGATCAGATCTGTGAGAAAAACACACATTCACACAGCAATGCATTTTGAATTACATGTTAGCTATCAATCACGATAGTCGTGTAGAATAGTATTTAAGATCAATCACAGTAGTCATACAGTGAATAGATTCAGTGTTGTATTTTCATTTCTGTTAACATTTCAAACTCTAGTTATTAAAATATATTTGCAATAAAAGATATCATTACATTTATTATTTTATAAAATTCCACACAATTTGTAAAATATTTTAATTAAATCTCTGACATTATTACCCCAACTTCCTCATCAACTCTGTTTGAACGTATATAATAGCTTAGAGGAAAATGTTAAATTCTTTATAAAATTGAACACCTGTTCAGCCTGAAAGTTTAACTCAACTTTTTGTTTATTAATTAAAGTAATCAATGGCTATTTAAATATATCGAACGATCATAGTTATTAAAATTAATTACATACTACGAATATCTAGATATATATTTAATAAAAACAAAAAAATACAAAACTATTACAAATATCTTTATACAAACCTAACAACAATGTTTTAAACAATGTAAAGAATTAAAAGTGTACGAATTTAATGTATATTTATAGTTTATAAACAATCCAATTTTATAGCCTATGAAAAATTAGACTTTGTATATTGAAAGAACCCATAAGGCCAAAAATATGAAATAAATGTATATACGAATATAATTTTTGTATTATATATAATTATAATTACCTATGATAATATAATAGAATTTTTTGTTATTTTATATTGCTATATTTTAATATTCTAGTAAATAAACATATATAAGGTTTACATATCTGCACTTGACCTTGTAGGATTCAACTACCCATACTGTTGTAATTTTTAATTGAGGTGATATTGCTACAACTGTTGCAGAACTTAAATGACATTGTTGCGATAATTGAATCTACGTTACTTATAATTTAAGTGATCTCATTATTTTACTTAAGCTAGAAAAATTGCAATTGATTTATCGAGCAAATGTAAAAAAGCGATAATAAATTCTTTAAGGAAAATCAATACAATATAAACTCAAAGTATTATACATTGATAAGAGATGAGTTAGTTAGTTCAGAAATCGGGATCAATAATCGAAGCCTTGATGAATTAATCAAAATGCAAATGACCTTCAAAAGTCCGTATATAAATTTTCGAAATAAAGGTGCGTACTACGCCAGTTATCTTACTGAAGCTCAGATAATTTTCATGGTTACTTTTTTTAATCAATGAATTGAGGAAGATTGAATGTAATGCAATCAATACTCTGGAATGCAATCAATACTCTATCCATGAATTGAAAAAATTTGATAAATATACAAGCATTGTCATATATATTATTGCACTTTAATTTGGAGTTTTGATTTGTATAGTATCCGCCTTAAAGGCTATTAGGATGTATAATATTTACTGAATTATATATTAGTATTGTTGCTTGCAAAAATATTTCCCTACATATATTTACGCCGATTTTTTTTATAATTTTAATTCACAATTGTTTACTATTGTGATTTGGGGAAATGTGCGAGGTAGAATGAACTACCTCGCACGAAAATTGAACTAAGAGAGTAGTCCATTGTAATTATTTTATTTTGGCCAAATAGGCTTAGAATTATATGCTCTGAATGAATAAATAAATAAATAAATTTTGCTCCACATTTTGAGATTTCCACGAAGCGTTGTTAAAACCAGGACAATTTAATGCCCTGTTGTAGTTTTTAACTGCAGTTCACGAAATTACATCCTCTCATAGAAGAAAAAATGAACTAAAAGTAAAGAAAAAAATCATTGGCGCCAAATCATCACCATTTTAACCATACAGTAGTTCATTCTTACTATTTTTGGGAATCGTACGAAAATCTTCGTTTGCTTTAGTTCATATTGAACTTATGTGTACGGTTATTGAACTTTATACGTACGCTTGTTTAGTTCATAAAATTTTTGAGACATACTTAACAAAAGTAAGATTTCATTAAGCTATAAAAAATTTCGAAAAAATAATAAAATTTAACTACTAGCAAATAATTTTTTTCCAATAAAAATAAGTTAAATTTAGAGTTAGTTTAACTATGGAAATCTTTTTTCTGTGCAGATGATTGTAAGTTAAATTATTTGCCTAAATATATTCACGACGATTTTTTTACAATTTTAATTCACAATTGTTTACTATTGTGATTTGTAGGAGCGCCAATTTCAATGAAATTCTCTGTTCAGTTAATTGCGAAAATAAGTTAAATTTTTTGCCTACATATATTTGCATTGTTTTTATAATTACAATTCACAATAGTTTACTATTGTGATTGGAGGTAATGTCAATTTCAATGAACTACTATGTTCAGATGATTGTTGTTTGCGAAAATAAGTTAAATTATTTGCTTACATATATTTACAGAAAAAATATCACCGAATTATTTCCAATTAAAAAGTTGATTGAAGTTAAATTTTAGATCAAGATACAAACATTAAGTTAATTAAGTCAATGATTGAAAAATTTCAAATTGTTAATTGAAAAATTAATTGATACAAGGTTAGGTTAGGTGGCAGCCCGATGTATCAGGCTCACTTAGACTATTCAGTCCATTGTGATACCACATTGGTGAACTTCTCTCATATCACTGAATGCTGTCCGATTCCATGTTAAGCTCAATGACATGGGACCTCCTTTTTATAGCCGAGCCCGAACGGCATTCCACATTGCAGTGAAACTACATACACACAAAAAAATTTCACGAAAATTTTTCCAATTAAAATTTTAATTGAGTTTTAAAAAATATTCAATTAAAAATTTAATTGATTCAACAAATTTTTTAATTGAAACAAAAATCAATCATTTTAATTGGATGAATTAACTTTTTAATTGACCTTCAATTAATTTTTTAATTGATACTATCATTTCTGTGATTGAAGACATTTCAATTAAAAATTAATTGGATCAATTAATTTCGTGATTGAATCAGAAAAAAAAATTTTGTGTGTAGAGAAGCTTTGAAACCCTCAGAAATGTCACCAGCATTACTGAGGTGGGATAATCCACCGTTGAAAAACTTTTTGGTGTTCGATCGAAGCAGGAATCGAACCCACGACCTTGTGTATGCAAGGCGGACATGCTAACCATTGCACCACGGTGGCTCCCTAATTGATAAAATTAATTTTTTAATCAAACTCGGAACACTAAGTTAAAAAAGTGATGAACATTTTTTTAATTAAAAATTTATATCAAACCGCTAATTTTTTAATCAATTTACAAAAAAAAACTAAGCCCCATTTTCATAAAGCTTCGTTAGTGTTCCGTTAACTAACCAACTTTTAAACCGTATTATGGACGAAGCTGTCATCTTGCCTTTATATTCCATAGGCCAATTAGGAACTTAACTGACGAAAATTTTTCAGCTAAAGTTAACCGGAGAGAAGATATTTGCAATTTACTTTCTGGCAGTTAAAGCCTAACGAAGCTACATGAAAATGGCCGTAAGTCAGTTAAGAATGTAATTGAAAAAAAATTATTTAGTTTTGCAATCAACATCAATTAAATTTTTAATTGAATCAATTAAAAAATCAATTAATTTTTTAATCAAGTATTTTTATGCCCAATTAAAACAGTGATTGATGCTATCATTGAAGGCATTTCAATTAAAAAATTAATTGGACCAATTAATTGAATAAGATTTTTTTGTGTTTGTTGTTTCCATCGATTTTTTTTTATAATTCACAATAGTTTACTACTGTGATTGGGGTATAAGTCAATTTATGCTCTTGAAGAAGTTTTTAATTAAAAAAATTATTTAGTTTTGCAATCAACATCAATTAAAGTTTTAATTGAATCAATTAAAAAATTAATTGAAATTTGCTACTGAAATCAATTAATTTTGTAATCAAGTATTTTTTTATGCCCCATTAAAACTGTGATTGATGCTATCATTGAAGGCATTTCAATTAAAAAAATAATTGGTCCAATTAATTGAATAAGATTTTTTTTGTGTTTCCATCGATTTTTTTATAATTCACAATAGTTTACTACTGTGATTGGGGTAGAAGTCAATTTATGCTCTTATTAATTGAAGAAGTTTTTAATTAAAAAAATTATTTAGTTTTGCAATCAACATCAATTAAATTTTTAATAGAATCAATTAAAAAATGAATTGAAATTTGCTACTGAAATCAATTAATTTTGTAATCAAGTATTTTTTTATGTCCAATTAAAACTGTGATTGATGCTATCATTGAAGGCATTTCAATTAAAAAATTAATTGGACCAATTAATTGAATAAGATTTTTTTGTGTTTCCATCGATTTTGTTTATAATTCACAATAGTTTACTACTGTGATTGGGGTATAAGTTAATTTATGCTCTTGCTTATTAATTGAAGAAATTAAAAATAATTGTTGGTACTACAATATTAAATTTATTTCTTTATTTGCGAAATAATATATGAGATTGGTTGAACAATTTTAAAAGCTAAGCTTATTTATATAGCTTACTACTGCATTTCTATTTTAGATAGGTCATGCAATGTTGAACACAGTGCAAAAAGAAAATGCTGCACGCACTTATTTCCGTAATTTATTTATCCATGAAAATCTCACGTATATGCATTTTTATTTATTTTTTTTTTTATTATGATCTCTTTAAAAAAAATGTTTAAGATTTTTTGATGACTTTTGATTTTAAAATAATAAAGAAAAGTGGCATATTAATGGTTATTATTATTGCATTATTATTCTAAGAAAATCAAAATATAAATATGATTTTTATTGTTTCTGTAATAAAAATTGTTTTTATGGTGTTTTGATTACATATCAATTTATTAGGCATATTAATAATGCTGTCATTATTTTAATTTCATTAATATAAATTTTCTTTGTGATTTATTAGCATATAAATGTTGTGAATGTGTAAAAAAATTATTAAAACCTGTTTGGTTTTTTTTTTTCATTTGTAAAAACTTTATTGTAATAATTTGTCATAAACTTGTTGAATTTGTCAATGATTTTTTTTCTGAATAATTGTAACATTTTTAAAAAGACATTCTTTTTCAAAATGTAGCAAAAACGAACAAATCAAAACTTGTTTTCGACTGGTTGTTATGAATATTTTCTAGAATATTGCTGCCAAGTGATTCAAGCATAGCGGCATCTTTAAATTGATTTCCAAATTAAAGAATTAATAATTTGCATACATTTTAGATAATAAAAATAAAAACGATTTAGAAAACCCCATAATAAAGATTTTGTTTTCTAGAAATTTAAATAACCACACAGACTCATTGTCTAACAAATCGCTGAACCTCACCTATATATTTTAACAAGTTTTGAAGTAGCCATCTGTCATCTCTATAAATTTTCCCAAAATCTAAAGTGAGTGGGTCATTTGGTTGGAAAAGGTGGGTGTAACGTTTTTTTTTTTTCAGTTAAACAAAAAAGGAAGGTGTTTCTAATTTGATGACAGAATTATCGATAATTTCTGACGACACATCAATGGTCTGCAGACGTCATATCTTTTGGCCTTCTTTTTTTAACTTTACCTTCGCACCACTGTTGCCTTCACATACGTCAATATCTGTTTACTCATTGTATATTGAATAAGCTTTTCAGACTTCGTTCCCAGATATTTTTATTTTATCTTTCTCTCTCAATACAGTTCTCTCTCTCTACTTTAAATGAACCAGTCATTAAAATATCTCTTGGTTAAATCATTTAAACATATGTTCTAAATTTAAATATAAAGCACATGACTAATAACTAATACTAATAAAAAAAAATAAAATTTCAAAATAAATGTCAAAAAGTGTAAATGAATGCGATTTGTTGACACACAATATCGTTGTTGGATATTTACCTTATGGGAGAACGTATAAAAAGTGGCCAAGAAATATTCGAGAGAGTAGAGCATATCTGCCTTATGGGAGGGAGAATGTGGTAAAGAAACATTCGAGAGAGTAGAGCATATCTGCCTTATGGGAGAATGTGGCAAAGAAACATTCGAGAGAGATAGAGAGGAGAGCATAACACCTTTTTAAAATTAACAAATATGGGAAAAAGTGTAGATTAAAGCTGCCATAAACTTTTACCAATTAATTATAACGTATTTACGATATACAATATTTTACTCAATAATAAAAAAAAATCGTCTTATTTCTCTCCATCTCTTTCCATCTTTAGTTTATCAGTTTTTGTTTTGATTACAAGATTTCTTGGTTAGTTTCTTCTACTACGAAAATCGTCAATATGTGGAAATAACTCTTTGGAATTGCATCATACACATTTGACCAACAAAATGGCTTGCTGGCTCGGCCGCCGCCTGTTTATCTTACAAAGTATCTCAGTCTGTCCATTTGTCATTGTCTGCCTTATTTGTAGTTTTCGATTCAATAATATTTGGAATAATAGCATTTTAAAAGGTAATTGACATTGAGACTTTAAAAATAGATTGTGGTTAAAAGAGTATTTACCTCCTTTCTCAAGCGTAAAGCTAAAAATAAACAACTTGTCTTGTCTTTGTTTCAGGAAAACATTTCTTGTTTTTTTTTGACAAAAAAAATAAAGAGAAATCACAGAAAACAATCAAAATAATAAAAAAAAAATATACAATTAAAAGGTTAATTGAAATTGGAAAGTAACTAGTTCCTTGGTCTTTGTCAAACCATTCTTTAGAAAAACATATTTTGTTTTGGGCACAGAGTGGCTGGCATGTATTGCAAATAACTTCATTTTGTTAACATGTCTAAACAACATCATACTACACATTTTTGTTAAGCAGCTTCTGTAACTCCTTATAATTATTGATATAGACTTTCTTAGAGGAAATTCAAAATATACTAGGGCTTTACCTACATCTGTCTCTCTCTCTTAATATTCTTTTTTCCTTATGACTCGGGCTTTACCCAGATCTGCCTCTCCTGATTTCTTCTTATAAAATAATAGACAATATAATATTAAATATGAGGAGATTTTCCTCCTGTTTTTGTTTTTGTTTTAACAATTTGTATTATTTTTATCAGTTCATTGCCTGCGTTTCTTTGTATAATCTAAATCTCCTTAGCATTACTTTTGGTTCAAAACAACATGTCTAGATTTCCTACAATTATTCCCAAAGATATACAACCGGTGTGCATACAAAATGTTACTAAATCATTTTATGAGGGGAGGCAAACTTATTTCTATATTCCGATAAGATTCTTTATTTCGCCATCACTAACCAAAGTAACGATAAGATAACCTAGCTTTGTCCTATTCCAAACGTTGTAGAATATTGAAAAGAAATTTTGATATTGAAATGACAATAGGAATTTCACCAAAAAATATAACATTTCTAAAGGGTGATTCTTTTGAGGTTAGGATTTTCATGCATTAGTATTTGACAGATCACGTGGGATTTCAGACATGGTGTCAAAGAGAAAGATGCTCAGTATGCTTTGACATTTCATCATGAATAGACTTACGATCTGCCACAACGTCGAATTTTCAGTGAATGGGCCCTAGAAAAGTTGGCAGAAAATCCGCTTTTTTATCGACAAATTTTGTTCAGCGATGAGGCTCATTTCTGGTTGAATGGCTACGTAAATAAGCAAAATTGCCGCATTTGGAGTGAAGAGCAACCAGAAGCCGTTCAAGAACTGCCCATGCATCCCGAAAAATGCACTGTTTGGTGTGGTTTGTACGCTGGTGGAATCATTGGACCGTATTTTTTCAAAGATGCTGTTGGACGCAACGTTACGGTGAATGGCGATCGCTATCGTTCGATGCTAACAAACTTTTTGTTGCCAAAAATGGAAGAACTGAACTTGGTTGACATGTGGTTTCAACAAGATGGCGCTACATGCCACACAGCTCGCGATTCTATGGCCATTTTGAGGGAAAACTTCGGAGAACAATTCATCTCAAGAAATGGACCGGTAAGTTGGCCACCAAGATCATGCGATTTGACGCCTTTAGACTATTTTTTGTGGGGCTACGTCAAGTCTAAAGTCTACAGAAATAAGCCAGCAACTATTCCAGCTTTGGAAGACAACATTTCCGAAGAAATTCGGGCTATTCCGGCCGAAATGCTCGAAAAAGTTGCCCAAAATTGGACTTTCCGAATGGACCACCTAAGACGCAGCCGCGGTCAACATTTAAATGAAATTATCTTCAAAAAGTAAATGTCATGGACCAATCTAACGTTTCAAATAAAGAACCGATGAGATTTTGCAAATTTTATGCGTTTTTTTTTTTTTTTTAAAAGTTATCAAGCTCTTAACAAATCACCCTTTATTTGAAAAAAAAAACAAATTGTTGTCAAGATCATAAAATAATAAAATTTAAGCTATACAATGTGAATAATATATAGACAATTGTTTTCAAATCTTATCATTTTTTTTTTAATTTTATATGTACCTTGACTTGGGTTATCCAGAGAAATAACAACCTGAATTTTAATAGGTTTTTATTTTTTATAATTGTAGTAAAAAGATAAGAAAATTTTTAAAAAAGCATGATGAGTACTCAAGAAAGTTTAAGGCAATTAATTACCCTAAATATAACATGACAATTGTGATTTGAAATTATTTTCTTTGGTATTCACAATAATCATACGCACATAGTAGTTATTTACAATAGTATGACAGACATTGATATTCAAATTTTTGTTTGGCAACTGCATAATTCACAAGGCAAAACAAAACAAATGTCTACTCATACATAGCAGGGATGGAAAATACAATTTTTAAGAAAGTACAAAAAAGGTAGTTTTTTGAGCAAAAAAAGTACTTTTCACTAAATTTGAACTAAAAATTCCATTGGAAGATTATTGTCAAGAGCTCCTTTAGACTGAATTTTAAAGACAATAAAATTTTGTTTGTCAACTCCCTTATATCCGCTTACAAAGACTGCCGTAGTATTGTAATCACGGTTGCCACAGTTGTACTTCATGGTACATCATAAATTTTCTGTAGATAAATAAAAAATAAATTTTTGACACAATTTTCTAATGAAATGAAATTTTGAAAACATTTTCTAATGAAATAAAATTTTAACAAAATTTTTTATAGAAATAAAATTTTGCTATAAAAATAAAATTTTGACTAAATTTTCCAAAAGAAAACAGTTTGGACAAAATTGTCTGTAGAAGTAAAAAATTTTTACAAAATTTTCTGAAGAAATAAATTTTTGCAAAATAATATTTTTTGGTAGTTTTTGGTAAGAAATGTTGGTAGATTATTATACCCACCACCATAGAATGGTGATGGGGGTATAATAAGTTTGTCATTCCGTTTGTAACACATCGAAATATCGATTTCCGACTATATAAAGTATATATATTCTTGATCAGGGAGAAATTCTAAGACGATATAACGATGTCCGTCTGTCTGTATGTCTGTCTGTTGTAATCACGCTACAGTCTTCAATAATGAAGCAATCGTGCTGAAATTTTGCACAAACTCGTCTTTTGTCTGCAGGCAGGTCAAGTTCGAAGATGGACTATATCGGTCCAGGTTTTTATATAGTACCCATATAAACCGACCTCCCGATTTGGGGTCTTGGGCTTATAGAAATCGTAGTTTTTATCCAATTTGCCTGAAATTTGAAATCTAGAGGTATTTTATGACCATAAAGAGGTGTGCCAAAAATGGTGAGTATCGGTCCATGTTTTGGTATAGCCCCCATATAGACCGATCTCCCGATTTTACTTCTTGGGCTTATAGAAACCGCAGTTTTTATTCAATTTACTTGAAATTGGAAATCTAGAGGTATTGTAGGACCACAAATACGTGTGCCAAAAATTGTGAGTATCGGTCCATGTTTTGGTATGGTCCCCATATAAAACGACCTCCCGATTTGGGGTCTTGGGCTTATAGAAACCGTAGTTTTTATCCAATTTGCCTGAAATTTGAAATCTAGAGGTATTTTATGACCATAAAGAGGTGTGACAAAAATTGTGAGTATCGGTCCATATTTTGGTATAGCCCCCATATGTGAGTATCGGTCCATATTTTGGTATAGCCCCCATATAGACCTATCTCCCGATTTTACTTCTTTGGCTTATAGAAACCGCAGTTTTTATTCAATTTACCTGAAATTGGAAATCTAGAGGTATTGTAGGATCACAAATACGTGTGCCAAAAATTGTGAGTATCGGTCCATGTTTTGGTATAGCCCCCATATAAAACGACCACCCGATTTTGGGTCTTGGGCTTATAGAAACCGTAGTTTCTATCCAATTTGTCTGAAATTGGATATCTAGAGGTATTTTAGGACCATAAGAGGTGTGCCGAAAATGGTGAGTATCGGTCCATATTTTGGTATAGCTCCCATATAGACCGATTTCCCGATTTTACTTCTTGGGCTTCTAGAATCCGAAGTTTTTATCCTATTTGCCTGAAATTGAAAATTTAGAGGTATTTTCGGATCATAAAGAGGTGTGCCGAAAACGGTGAGTATCGGTCCATATTTTAGTATAGCCCCCATAAGAACGATCTCCCGATTTAACTCCTTGGGTTTCTAGAAACCGTAGTTTTTATCTGATTTGCCTGAATTTGTAAATATTCTGATATTTTAGGCTCACAAAAACGTGTATCGGATTAAGTTTTTATCGGTCCATTTGATAATGCCTCCATATAGACCGACTTCACTTCTTGAGGATGTAGAAGGCGCACTGATCATGAAAATTGCTTGAAACTCAATGTAAAATTTCCAGATTTTACTTCCACAGATTTAAGATTTCAAATTAAGACGTTATTTTATAATTTTAATTTTAATTGCACACTTACAAGAGATGTTAATGATTCCTCTAAAACTCAAACAAAAATGGTTCTTATAAATCCAGAATCTGATATAGTCCTTATAGGTGAAATCTTTAAATTTATCTTCGGGAAGTGTCCTCAAGCCCTCAAAGGAAACCCTAATATTTGGTTCATGGTGGTGGATATTTAAGATTCGGCCCGGCCGAACTTAGTGCTGTATATACTTGTTTTTTGTCTCAACTTTCGACCGTGACTGACGAATGGTTCGCATTATTTTAGTATGCGATGGATAACTTCTCATCTAGAAAGTGTTCGTGTGGAAGCTTATTTAGTATAGAAACACATGCTTTTTCGACCAAAACATTCTTGAAATTCAATAAAATCGTGTTTTTGACTATGGCTTTTACAAAATCAAGATTTTCTTCCCACATGAACTTGTCTGATTTGCCAAATTTATAAAAAAAAACTACACAGAAAAAAAAGTGTCTCGTAAATTTAAGAAGATTTTTACAATAATTTATTACAAGAATTTTCCAGAATTTTAGTTCATTTTTCGTATCTTCAACGAAAATTAACTACTCGAAAGGAAATTTTACAAATTCTAAGTAGCAATCGTTTAGTTCATGGCCTACAAAATACGATGGAAATTTCCTTAAAAATTTTCTTAACTGGTAGTTAAAAATTCGTTTGTCATGCTATAAAACTACTTGTGAAATGTAAAGTACTTTCTAAATAATAAGTGCAATTTACTATAAGATTTTTTTGTATGAGAAAATATTTTTTTACGAAAAATGAACTTGAAAGTGGATAGCAATTTCTTACTGACAATTCCTATAGTTAATAATTGTTGGTAAAAAATTACACAATGAAATATTTTTAGTTCACATGTAATTAAATTTATAGACATTTTCGTCAAAAATGGTAGATAACATTTCATGAAAATTTTGCAAATTTTAAGTTAAACGTTTCATCGTTCATAAACTTGTGTGCCTTTACGAATATTATTCTTAGAGTAAATTGTCAGCAGATGCGATGAACTAATGCATAGTACAGAGATCTTTATCGGCATAGTGGAATGTGATTAACGTAAAGATGATGTTACTTGAGTTTTGTTGTGTATACATGAGCGTGGGGTTGTTTTTATTTTTGTTCATTTAGTGGTTTGTGTGTGTGTATGTGTTTGTTATTCGCGGATGGTTTATTTGGCTGGATGAGGTGTTGTTTTCAATAAAGGCACATGTGTTTTTGTTGTTGTAGGAATGTTTTGGCTTTGCTTGGTTTTGTTTGGCATGCTTCAGTTGTATAGTTGGCGTTGGCGTGGGCTGTTGCATCTTTTAAGTAGGTATGCAACAAGGGAATATAAAGGCATGGAATATTTTGGATTTTTGAGACATATATTGGTGTTTGTTTATTAAACCTTTTAAATGAAAGTTATTAATATTTAATCGGTAGTTTAGAAAAAAGTTATTAAGAATATTTAGGAAAATATGTTGAAATTGAAAGTGTATTGAAATTTTTATTATTCTATGTAAAAAAATAAATATTCAAATCCAGATGAATTTGGAAAATTTTTGTTATATCTCAGCGTATAGTTTATTCATAAATTGGTAAGTATTTTTTTAATATGACATTCTTTTAAAAAGAATATTTTTTATGTATATTATTATTTGTTATTTTTTTTTTTTTGGAAATCAGTTTAATGTTTTCTTTGTTGTAAAAACAATATTTAATTTCAGAGCAACACCAGATGGATTCAAACAAATTTAAAAAATTGAGAATTTGTAAGTTTTCTTTTAAAAATTGGCTTTATTTCAACTAGAATATTTACGTTTTTGTGACCTTTTTATCATCAAAATTACAGGTTTTTAATACCTTATTTTAGTATTTTTTTAATCAAATTTTTTGGAAACCAATGTAATATTTTTAATGTAAAAACAAATATTTAATTTCAGAATAACCCCTTAAAAATTTGGACAAATTTTTAGTACTCCTTTGCCTGTAATTTAATAGTGAATTGGTAAGGATTCTTTAACTTTCTTCTAACCCTCGACAGTCATCCTTATTTTTTGTACATTAACGTCATCCTTCGTCATTTTGACTACGGCTCATTTCAAGGCGCTATAATTTTTATCGTGAGCGAAAAAGTGAACCAAACTTGAATTTATTTTCTTATTCAATTTGGTTTTAATTAGTATAAAACAAAAATTCATAAAACGGTCGAATTAGTATAACTTAAATTTACCATTTCCCTATAGACTAAAATGCATTTTAAATCGAAAATAAAATTACGTGTCGTCATTTTGACGAATGATGACTGTCTAGGGTTATCAAGAATATTAGGTTTTTTATGCATATTGTTATTTTTTTTATTAGATTTTTTGAAAACCTATTTAATAATTTTATTTAATGTAAAAAATAAATATTTAATTTCAGAGTAACCCAAATAAATTTGGACATCTTTTTATATTTCCCCTCAGCGTACAATTTAATAGAGAATTGGTAAGTTTTGAATTAAAACTTTGACTTTCTTTCAACTAGAATATTTATTTTATTATATCCTTCACATCCATAACAACAGTTTTATGAGTTTATTTAGAATACTTCATTATTTCTCTAATTGTTTCAGGTACACATTTTATGAGATACGTTTTCCAAAGAAAAGTTGAATTCCTTACACCATTTGATAAAATGCCCCAAATATGATAAGTTACAAGCTAAAATGAAGAATTAAAAATTATATTTCATTACATGGTGTTAATTTTTAACAATTTTCATTATTGTTTCCATTTTTTCCAGCAAGATATGTGAACAAATTACCTACGACGAATAAAAAAAGGATAAGTCAAAATGTCCAAACAGCGGGTTCAAATGAACTACCCTCTGTTCCACTTGGTCTTAATTTTTATTCACAAAAAACATTGTATTAAGAAATTTCATCATAAGTTTTTATAATAAAGTACTTTTGCTTAAAGAAAGTTTAATTTTAATGTATGAAAATTTTCACAATAGTAAAACGGTTTGTTGTTCCTTTAATTATTTAATTTCTCTGTACTGTGGAATGATTGATTTCAAAATAGTTTAGTCGTCGACATTTTAAAGAGACTGTTAACCAATTTTTATTATCGGGTTTCCCACAAAATAAGCAAGTAAACCAAAATAATACTGACTTTTTAACTTGGTAGGGTTATATAAATCTTATGGTGTAGTAAAAATGAACTAAACCACAATGTTATAGATGAACAAAAATTTAAGAAAATTATAAACTAGACAAGTTGAAAAAAATCTTAAGGGCTAAATCATGGTCAATATTACTACAGTTTAGTTCATTTTGCAATGGAAAAGGGTTCACTGTTTTTTCGGTGTATTAGCAAATAAGCAAAATACTTTCTCAAAATATTAAAATATTTTGTCAAAACTATTGTACCATAAATTCGATATCGAGTCAAAAAAGGTACTAAATCATTCGCGGGGTACTACGGTACTAATCAGAGTGAAAAAGTATTGAAAAAAGTACTATAGTACTTCATTTCCCATCCCTGATACATAGTGTCTAACCAGCATTGCCAATTTATTTTTTTACCGCTAGATCTAGCTTTAAAGTCTTTTAGCTTTTAGTGGAAGCTTAGTATAGAAACACATGCTTTTTCGACTAAAACATTCGTGAAATTCAATAAAATCGTGTTTTTGACTATGGCTTTTACAAAACCAAGATTTTCTTCACGCATGAACTTGTCTGTTTTACCAAATTTGTAAAAGACTATTAGCAAATAAGCAAAATACTTTCTCACAATATTAAAATATTTTGTCAAAACTATTGTACCATAAATCCGATATCGGGTCAAAAACTGTCTATACAAAAGGTACTAAATCATTCGCGGGGGTACTACGGTACTGGTGAAAAAGTATTGAAAAAAGTACTATAGTACTGCATTTTCCATCCCTGATACATAGTGGTTAACCAGCGTTGCCAATTTGTTGTTTTTTTTACCGCTGGATCTAGCTTTCTTAAAGTCTTTTAGAAGAAAAAATGTCATTTACGGCCTTTTTAGCGGTTTTTAGTCTTTTTTTAATTTCGAAATCTTTCTATTAAAATATTGACAGAACTGCGTTTTTGTCTAATCCTAGCTACGAAAATAAGGTTTTCCGCATATTTTAAAGCCCAATGCAAACATTAACAATAATTCCCGCCGTGACTTTCGGCGCAAACAATTTTTTTCGTTTTTTTTTCTGGCTTTGTTTTGCCTTTTTATAGGTTTCTGGTGAAACAATTCTGGCAACGCTGTATCTCACTAATAATGGAAAAGGACTTCGAACAATGGTTTATGCCAACGTTCATAAGGTCTCTTTTTTTTTTCAAAGTATAGCGGAAATCTATGTAGCTCCTAACACAGCCAGAAATAGTTGAATTTTTCTTGTATATATTTTTATGTATCTCAATGGTAAATGATGAAGAAGCAAGCAAGGGAAATTTTATGTCCAAACAGCTCTCCAACTCTCTTCTCAACTCCAGCCCTACGATTTACTTAGGGCGTTTTCGTTTCGCAAAAAATATGTTGCCTTGGTGTTACACTACTTTTTCCCTCATTGTATTTTCGCCCAAATGATAGTGTCATTCCAAAGTTATTATTAATTCATAACATTTTGAGGGATACAGGATCCAAAATCTATGACAGTGTCCTTCATATGTGGCAATCAGTTTGGAGAATATTGCACCTTTTTTCCCAATCGAAATCGCCATTAGTGTTTTTAAATCACAGAGACGATAATTGTCAAATTTTTTGCATTTGAATATGCAATTTTATATTTAAGATACGACATTTTGAAAAAAATATATAACAGGTTGGCTGATAAGTCCCCGGTTTGACACATAGATGGCGTCGCTAGTGTTAAATGCGTATTATTTTTATATAGTACCAACCTTCAAATGATTCGTCAAAATTTGACGTCTGTAAGTCAATTAGTTTGTGAGATAGGGCGTCTTTTGTGAAGCAACTTTTGCTATTGTGAAAAAAAATGGGAAAAAAGGAATTTCGTGAATGGGAAAAAAGGAATTTCGTGAAGAAACCCGGTGGAAGCAAAAACTTGGCTTGATAATGAGTTTCCGGACTCTGCCCCAGGGAAATCAACAATAATTGATGGGTATGCAAAATTCAAGCGTGGTGAAATGAGCACGGAGGACGGTGAACGCAGTGGACGCCCGAAAGTGGTGGTTACCGACGAAAACATCAAAAAAATCCACAAAATGATTTTGAATGACCGTAAAATGAAGTTGATCGAGATAGCAGAGACCTTAAAGATATCAAAGGAACGTGTTGGTCATATCATTCATCAATATTTGGATATGCGGAAGCTCTGTGCAAAATAGGTGCCGCGCGAGCTCACATTTGACCAAAAAACAACAACGTGTTGATGATTCTGAGCGGTGTTTGCAGCTGTTAACTCGTAATACACCCGAGTTTTTCCGTCGATATGTGACAATGGATGAAACATGGCTCCATCACTACACTCCTGAGTCCAATCGACAGTCGGCTGAGTGGACAGCGACCGGTGAACCGTCTCCGAAGCGTGGAAAGACTCAAAAGTCCGATGGCAAAGTAATGGCCTCTGTTTTTTGGGATGCGCATGGAATAATTTTTATCGATTATCTTGAGAAGAGAAAAACCATCAACAGTGACTATTATATGGCGTTATTGGAGTGTTTGAAGGTCGAAATCGCGGCAAAACGGCCCCATATGAAGAAGAAAAAAGTGTTGTTCCACCAAGACAACGCAGCGTGCCACAAGTCCTTGAAAATGAAGGCAAAAATTCATGAATTGGGTTTCGAATTGCTTCCCCACCCACCGTATTCTCCAGATCTGGCCACCAGCGACTTTTTCTTGTTCTCAGACCTCAAAAGGATGCTCGCAGGGGAAAAAATTGGCTGCAATGAAGAGGTGATCCCCGAAACTGAGGCCTATTTTGAGGCAAAACCGAAGGAGTACTACCAAAATGGTATCAAAAAATTGGAAGGTCGTTATAATCGTTGTATCGCTCTTGAAGGGAACTATGTTGAATAATAAAAATGAATTTTGACAAAAAAATGTGTTTTTCTTTGTTAGACCGGGGACTTTGTTAGACCGGGGACTGTTATACAAGAAAAATATTTATAAAATATATTATCTATGATTTAAAAATAAACCCAGCCAGCTTTTACTTTCAATTTCAATTTTGCAAAATTTCAAAAAATGAGATATTGTTGATCTAAATGATGAGAATGGCGTCAAACTGATCAACGCAAAAATTCGCACATGCAAGAAATTATTTATAAAAATTGTTGTTGTATGCATGCCAATTTTTTGTTTTTCATCTTTTCTCCTTTAAAATGTTTGTTTTTGCAATTGAGGCTAAATGAATGGCGGCGATATTTTTAGCAATTTGTTGGACGACTTAAAGCGCCATCCCAAAAAAAAAAAAGAGCAAAATGCTTACAGACATTTGCAAAAGCAAATATATTTGCGTACATTTCAATTACGCCAAGAGAAACTATTTTTCGTCTAAAGAATCGAGCATTTTGCAAACAAACAAAAAAAATCTGCAAGAATCTTAAAGAGTGAAACAAAAAAAAGGAAGGTTAATGGTTTTTAGATAGGTAATTCAAGAGAAATAAATTTTCATTCTACAATGAAATAAAATTTTATTTTACATTGTTTGAATGTGGAGGCCTAGACCTAGAAAAAGAACATTTGAAAGTTCAAATAAACAAACAAATATATATTTTTTGAATTGTATATTTTCTAGATTTTACAATTTGGCGGTCAGTAAAATACTCGGAAACGAGAAAATAATAAATAAAAAAATAAATAATTTTACATCAGAAGTTTAATTGCAAGAATTGTTATAAAACCGATGATACGATAGTTTAAAAAAATCGAAACACCGATTCTCTGGGGGTGAGAAGTGGAATATACGAACTTAAGCAGTTCGATATTAAAAAAAATTGTGATACAACTCCACCAACTTACATATACTAGCATAAATATAATCAATTGATAGGCTACAGATAAATACTACTAACTTACATTTACCAGTGAAACCCAAACCTTTTGGTGTGCCTCTTGGAGAAATCAAAAACTCCGAAAAAGCCCACTGACTGCCTGAAATCTTTCAACGTAATGTGCAAAATACCTTGGCGTTATTTTGGACAGGAAGCTGAATTTTAGGCTTAATATTGAAGAGAGGGCGAGAAAAGCCACGGTAGCTTTATACTCGTGCAAAAAGGCAATAGGGAAAAAGTGGGGACTAAAACCAAAAATTGTGCCTTAGCTATACACGGCAATGGTTAGACCTATAATGCTATATGGTGTTGTAGTCTGGTGGCCGACACTTCAGAAACCGACTTGTTTATATAAAGTTCAGCGTATGGCGAGCTTATGTATCTCAGGCGCATTTAGTAAGACAGGAACAGACTCCCTTAATGTCATGCTACATCTATTGCCTTTAGACATTTTGGCCAAACAGTCAGCTGCAACAACGGCTGTGCGGTTGCGCGAGCTATCGCTGTGGTCGGAAATGTACGGTCATAGTTCGGTCCTCAAAGTAATGCCAGATGTGCCTAACGTAGTGGATTACACCCTGGCAAAACCACTTTTCGACAAAAAGTTTGAAACTCTAATTCCCAACAGTACACAGACCCCGGGGAATAAAAGATATATAGATTTCTATACTGATGGCTCCAAATTGAATGGACAAGTGGGGTTCGGAGTATATTCTAAAGATCTGGAAATTCGAATAGCGAAAAGATTACCTAATCACTGTAGTGTTTTTCAGGCTGAAATATTAGCAATAAGAGAGGTGGTGAATTGGCTGAGAAGTAATGTTCCAACAAATATTGGCATTAATATATACTCAGACAGTCAACCTGCAATAAAATCCTTGGACTCTGTGTTCCTTAACTCGAAAACGGTCATAGACTGCCGCAAATCTCTCAACGAGATGGCTGAGCAGTACAATATTCACCTAATATGGGTGCCTGGCCATAGGAACATACCGGGGAACTGCCAAGCGGATGAGTTGGCAAGGCTAGGGACTACCTTACATATTCCAGGGGAACTAGAATCTGTTGGTATGCCCCTGGCTACCTGCAAGCTCATGCTGCGTGAGAAGGCTGTTACACACAAAAAAAAAATTTTTCTGATTCAATCACGAAATTAATTGATCCAATTAATTTTTAATTGAAATGTCTTCAATCACAGAAATGATAGTATCAATTAAAAAATTAATTGAAGGTCAATTAAAAAGTTAATTGATCCAATTAAAAAATTAATTGATACTATTATTTCTGGAAAACGTTAACTTAAGCAGTCTGCTAATGTTTCTGGAACAATCTGGTTGGCTCAACAAAGAAAAATAATCAAGAAGGTTCAGCGGTTAAAACTAGAAGTGCCCATATGTAATAGGTACTTTTAGTTAATGTGGTATCACAATGGACTGAATAGTCTAAGTGAGCCTGAATCTTAATCGGGTTGCCACTCTAACCTAACGTCTGATAAGATCAAACATTACCATCGTAACTCTGGCAAACAAAATGCAATAAAATCACTCAAGGATATGGCTGCGAACTTCGATATTCACCAATTATTTATGGATGGGAGCTGAGATACCGAGAAATTCCAGCAATTTACAAATCGAAATCGGGCATTGACTGTACGAGATCTATCAACGAGATGGCTGAACAGTTCCACCAAAAAATCTCTCCACCAAAAAATCTCTCTAATTTGTTGATTTACAACAACTTACAAATCGAAAACTGAGAAGATCTACAAACGAGATGGCTGAGTACTCAACATAGACTTATTATTATAAACAAAATGAAAAATAACTTCGGATAATCAAGCTGAAATAAAATTTTCAGCTTATGCCAGAAATCAACGAAATGGTACTTTCATATAAAATGAATTGATTTTATAATATTCTCATATCAATGAAGGGAACATTCCTAGACACATTATGAGCTGCCAGTTATAAGAGTATTTAATAGACTAACCCCCATTTTCATGAAGCTCCGTTAGTGTTCCGTTAGCTAACGAACTACATGCCAGTTAGAAATTTAACTGCCGAAAAATTTTCAGTTAAAGTTGAGCGGAGAGAAAATATTTGCAATTTACTTTCTGTTAACTGGCGGAGCTACAAGAAAATGGCCGTAAAATACTTATGAATCTCATCGTATAAGTATTTAAATATTTCTAAGAGTCCATGGTGTCATCTTGATCCACGTGTCCAAACAACACCATTATAATTCTACATCGCACATATTCTTCCACACCATAAATTTATTGAATAAATTTACAAAATCATTGTTGTCATTGACGAAACACACTTGTTCTTATTATTATCCTCAAAATTAATTCTAAAAATAAACATGAGTGCGTGACTACTTGTCTGAAAAAAAAACATACCCTAATTGGTTTTCTAATTTTAGCTGTTAATTGTTAATTAAATATCCTAGTTAGACATATTGCTTTTAATCGTTAAGACCCTTTTTGCCTCTGGTATCACATACATTACAAATTCAATGAATAAATGGGGTATCGAATTTCCGAAAGAGAGAGAAATGGTTTGCTGTGATGGTCTTTCTGCCTGACTGCTTGCTGTTGGTTTCTTTTTAATAGGATTGTCATTTATTTATTTCCATTTCAATATTGTTGTCCTTATTGACACAGAAGTGAGGTCAGACCCACCTTTGAATTTATTTATATAGTTGATATCCTTATAGACTTTATAGACATTGATAAATCGATAAAAAATAAATATGTGTAGTGAGACAAGAACTCCAGAGAAATTGTAAGAAAAATTGAAATTTTCAACAAAATAATATCGTTACTCATTTTCAATTGAATTCGAATCGCCCTGTCGTTAGAATAAGCAAGGAGACATTGCAGCTTTTAATTATCTACTATAAAAAACAAGAGTTTTCAAAATGTTGAATTTCTCCTTGGCTCTTTTTCATTTGGGTTCTTTGAGTAATCTCGCGACTGGCAATAAATTTTTTTGTCATGTCCATTTGATGAGATGTGACTTACGTATTTTGATCTGAAAGAATTTTATGGAACAGTTTTTGAGATATCCCGTTATTTTTAGTTTTTCGCTCTTTTTTTTTCACTAAACAAATTATATCTCGAGTTAGAAATGTCCGACAATATCATTCTTGAAAAAAAAAGTAGATACGGCCGTAAGTTCGGCCTGGCCGAATCTTATGTACTCTCCACCATGGATTGCATAGAAACTTGTACTAAAGACTGGCATCCACAATCGAATTACTTGGGTTGCGGTAACACTTGCCGATGGCAAGGTATCTTAAAACTTCTTAACACCGTGTTCTCAATTGTAAGTTAGTCCATACGGGGTATATATTAAACAAAAAAGGCCGATTAAATACGTATATAATTCAGTTTGACTAAATTTTCTATAGAAATAAATTTTTGACAAAATTTTCTATAGAAATAAAATCTTGAGAAAATTGTGTATAGTAATAAAATTTTGAGCAAATATTTTATAGAAATAAAAATTTGACAAAAATGTCTATAGAAATATAATCTTGACAAAATTTTGTATAGTAATAACATTTTGACAAAATTTTCTATAGTAATAAAAATTTGACAAAATTTTCTATAGAAATAAAATTTTGGATTATTTTTGGGGATCGGCTATATATAACTATAGACCGATATGGACCAATTTTGGCATGGTTGTTAGCGACCATATACTAGCGCAATGTACGAAATTTCACCACGTACCAAATTTCAATTTGAATTTTGCTCCTCCAATAGCTCCGGAGGTCAAATCTGGGGATCGGTTTAAATGGGGGTTATATATAGTTAAGACCGGTATGGACCAATTTTTGCATGGTTGTTAGAGACACCACGTACCAAATTTCAACCGGATCAGGTGAATTTTTCTCTTCCAAGGGGCTCCGGAGGTCAAATCTGGGGATCGGTTTATATGGGGGCTACATATAATTATGCACCGATATGGACCAATTCCTGCATGGTTGTCAGATACCATATACTAATACCACGTACCAAATTTCAGCCGGATCGGATGAAATTTCTCTTAGAGGCTCCGCAAGCCAAATCTGGAATCGGTTTATATGGGGGCTATATATAATTATGGACCAATTTGTGCATGGTTGTGAGAGACCATATACTAACACCATGTACCAAATTTCAGCCGGATCGGATAAAATTTGCTTCCCTTAGAGGCTCCGCAAGCCAAATCGGGGAATCGCTTTATATGGGGGCTATATATAATTATAGACCGATGTGGTCCAATTTTGGCATGAATGTTAGAGACCATATACTAACACCATGGACCAAATTTCAGCCGGATCGGATGAAATTTGCTTCTCTTAGAGCAATCGCAAGCCAAATTTGGGGGTCCGTTTATATGGGGGCTATACGTAAAAGTGGTCCGATATGGCCCATTTGCAATACCATCCGACCTATATCAATAACAACTACTTGTGCCAAATTTCAAGTCGATAGCTTGTTTCGTTCGGAAGTTAGCGTGATTTCATATACTGTTATCTCTGTAAAATCCATTAACGTGAGACCAGCAGTGGCTGTCAACACCAAATGTGAAGGGGTGATGCTTAATAAATCATATTCCAAAATATCTTTGGCTATTACCTTACCTATTTAAATATTTTTAAATCATTCGCAGAGTTTTCAAGAACTCATTAATGTTTTGCCAAATCATCATTTTCAATTCTTATATAATCTTTCATTTTTCTAGGGTTCTCGCGACTATACAAAAGCAGTATTTAGACATGTTCCAACTAAGAGAGAGAGAGTGATGGATACAGAGAGTGAGAGGGTGATTATTATCATTTTTTCTTTTCTTCAATTGCATATCACACTAATGACTTGGTCTCTCCAATTATATGGGGGAAGATGTCTCTTGGTATAAACTGTAAATTTCCCGTTATTTGCAATTATGCCAGACATCCGATTTGTCGTTTCAATCCAGCTATTCATTCATGCATTCGTAATCGTTGTCATGAACATCATCCTGTTGTGTGTTGGCCATGTAGCCTTCGTCTTCCTCTTCCTATTCTTCTTGTTCGGTATTATTTTTGTTGGAATATTTACAAGTGGCGCCACATATTTGACAATTTGTAAACAATACGACATGTATTTAGTAAATAGAGTATATATGTGTATACATATATACATTGACATATATGTATTATGTGTATGTATATTTTAGCCATTGCTAAATACTAGAATAAAGGATAATACCAAAACGGCGTGTTATATACACATGGATGATTGCGAACCCCTCTGTGCCCCTCCTCCCAATATATGGATATGGTCTAAATATAATAATAATCACCTACAGCATTGTTTTTGGGGGGTTTAGCTAACTGCCTTTTCTTGGAAAGGGGTGGTGGTTGTGTGGACCATGAATGTGGTTAAGTTGAGTTGTGGTTTTGGGTTAATATGGGGGTGGGGGGCACCATTGTTGACAAAGCGTCATTTTCACATATATTAACAAGCTTGTCAGTGTGTGTGGCATGGTATTTGCATGTATGAACTGGAAAAATTCAATAGATTTATTTTGGAATATTGTTTAAAATCTAAGGTAAAACCTAAAGCTATTGGAGAGAATAATGATCGCATTAAAATTCTAAATATAATATTTTCAGATAACTTATATTTATTTTTAGTAATTTTAATACTAAAAATATCATAATTTAGTATAGTTTATTTTACAAAATTTAAATGGTATTTTCTTTTCAGAAAAAAATGTTTTGCCTTTATTTCATACTACCACACTGTTATAAAAATATGTTTTCATATGTTTCGATATAAACAAAATGTGTTTCGGGCACAATTTTTAAACACAATATATTTAAGTGCAAACGTGCAATGTTCCTAAACTAACACTAAATGTTTGGGACACATATGTTAATATGTTAGAATATATTATGTTGGGGGGCATGAATGTTTCATAAAAATAATATGTGTGAATGTAAACATATATAAATTTACAAATTTCGAGTAAACGTATATATGTTGTGATATTTTATTCAGAGAGCGACAGAGAGAGAGAGAGAGTATAGAGAAAGAAACAGAGATGGAAACCGGGAGGTTTGACCAAAGATATCAACATAACACAGCGAGAGAATCAAAAGAGAGCAATTTCTGTGAAACCGGTTGTATGTTGTTTCGGAAAACTGTGTTATTATAAGGCCAAAAATTTGATATGCTTAAGTCTAAATATTATTTAATTTGAATATTAGAAAGAGTATTCGGAGTAAAGAGAATAGACATTCGGAACCAAGAGAATAGACATTTGAAAAAAAAAACAACAGAATGTGTTTTCGCCTTGAGAGCAGCATTTTATGTATGTGTGGACATGTGTTTTGTTTATCATTATGGGCACAATTTTTTTCTTGGTTCGTTAAAAGAAATCGGAACGTACGAGGAGTAAGTCAAAATATTCAGGCAAAGGAAATTTAAAAAAAAAAAACGGTCGAAAATATACAAAAATTACAAAGGGATTTTCATAACAATAACGAATGGGCACTATACTCTTTTTAGAGTTGGGACAGTAAAATGAAAAAAAGGAGGAAACGGTGAAAAATTATACAGTAAAATGTACAAAAATGTTTAGTTCCTCTTTATTAATAAGTAGGCCAAGAGGAGTTGACGGACACATTCAAATAGAAAAGCGGGCATTAAGTTCGAGTTTTGCATCTAGAACAATTGAAAAAAGTTTATTTTCTTAAGAAAAGTAAACGTCACAACAGGGTCATTTTAGAGCGATAATGCCAACTTAATACCGGTCTTAAAGGTAAAAAATGAAACACGATACTTTTTAAATGCATTTAAAATTGTGTTAAATGCTAGTAAAAAAACTTTTCACACCTAAACTCCACGCTCTTTTTTTGTTAGAGTTTTTGAATTCCTTCCAAAATTTCAAACTTTTATAACAAACACAGTTTTTGTTACAAAACTGTTATTTTTGCAATAAAAAATAATATTTTATCCAAAAGCTCAGTCCATTTCGTTTATATCAAGCACTGTTCTTTTCTGACCGTAAATCTTTAATAACCCACATTTCAAAGTTTCATTATAAAAATTTAATATTGTATAAATATAAATGTGTAAATTAAAACAAAATGGTACGGCCGGAGCAGGGATTGAACCCACGACCCTTTGCATGCAAGGCAGACATGCTAGGTTAGGTTAGGTTAGGTTATGTGGCCGCCCGATGTATCAGGCTCACTTAGACTATTCAGTCCATTGTGATACCACAGTGGTGAACTTCTCTCTTATCACTGAGTGCTGCCCGATTCCATGTTAAGCTCAATGACAAGGACCTCCTTTTTATAGCCGAGTCCGAACGGCGTTCCACATTCCAGTGAAACCACTTAGAGAAGCTTTGAAACCCTCAGAAATGTCACCAGCATTACTGAGGTGGGATAATCCACCGCTGAAAAACTTTTTGGTGTTCGGTCGTAGCAGGAATCGAACCCACGACCTTGTGTATGCAAGGCGGGCATGCTAACCATTGCACCACGGTGGCTCCCAAGGCAGACATGCTAACCAACTGCTCCACGTGGCCAACAAATGTATGTTTATTTTAAATAATGTTATGTTTGCATGGGCTCGTGGGCGCTGCAAACTATGCTATATAAATGTAACTTATAACGATAATTGTCTACTGGTGACTATAACAGCTACGTAGCCCAATGGATAGTGTGTTGGCTGACAAATTGCATGGTTCCCGGCTCGATTCTCCGTCCAGGCGAAAGGTAAAATTTAAAAAAATTTATAAAATTGAATAATTTCTTCAAAATTATTTGTATTACAGAAAAAGGTGCCAAGAACTAAAAAATTTCGTGGAAGTGAAAATTATGTGTGGAAATGAGCACAATCTTCTTTGGGGAAAATTCTTCCAAGCATATATTTTTGGACTCAAAATGCTTCCAAACATAAAATACAAACATATTAATGTTTCGGCAGTATCCAATAATATATGTGCTTCCTGCAAAATATGTTTGGAACATATGTTAGAGAAGCGATTTTTTTTTTGAAGGTGCAGCAACTTAAAAAATTTAACGGGGAGAAATGGATTTATAGTAGCCAAGAGGGCGAACGTAAAATTAACTTAAAAAATTCGGTATGATATCGGGGTTTGTAATATATTTTAAAATAAAATTTTCTAAAATTAACCTAAATTTCCCTTCCTTGTCGGTTCACTTCTCTTTTATCGTATTTTGATATAATTTTTTTTCAAGAGAATTTAATTTAATTCGAAAGGAATCATAAGGAGTCAATTTGCTACAAAAAATCACACCAATTTATTTGAGCAAAATTTAATTTAAAAAGTTAAAGAAGACAATAAAACACCAAAAAACACATTTAAATTCTAAATTAAATTACGTTTAATTAATTTATTTCAATTGACCGTTTTAATTAATAATAATTCATCTTGTTTAATTAATTTAATTAATTATTTTTATTATGATAAAATTCAGAGAAAATCTAAAAATAAAACTTATTTCATGGCAATATGTTAATAAGTCTTATTATAATATGAGAATTTAACTCATCTAGCAAAATTAATTCGTTGAATAGATCTATGTGTTGCAAAATTAATTCGTTGAATAGATCTAACATATGTGGTTGAACTAAATCAAAAACCATATCTAAATTTAAAATGCGAAGTAATATGGCTAAAAATAAAAGAAGGCCCGCCAGCAAATAATCTTAAAAAAAATTAAATCTAACCATAGTATTAAAGCATAATTCTATTATACCAACATTATGTTGTTCCAACTCTTCGCTTAACTTCTTCAAATAATACAATCTCTCAACTAAAGATAATGCGTAATTTTATGATTTATTTACATTCGTCATGGCAAAACAATTTGAATACATTAATACTTGTCAAAATATCAGTTTATTTTTTTGGCAATATGCCGATGGCATTATTTCTTTTTCGCTATTGCCAATCGAAGAAGTAAACCGTTTTTTGCGTTCTTCCTAACTTGCACCAATAAATAAAGTTGGATGGATGAATAAGCAACTTGTCAAAATATCTACGCATCTCAGGGTATTTATATTAAGGTCACTGACATGGCTTTCGAGTTTGTTACAGATATTTACCTACTTTTAGCATTAAATTGTTTACAACTTGCGTGCGATTTAGCCATATATGTATTTTTAGATTTTCCACCCTCATTATGGCCAAGAAAACAAAAAACACCATAAAACTGTATTTGTCTATCGTATCTATTGAAAAATCTCCGTTTTATCCATTTGTAGATATAAGCGTCACTAAAACCAAGAAATTTTTGTTTACAAATATTTTTTTTAACATTTTTGCGTTTTCAATTTTTAACATTAGAAATCGTAGAAACTAGACAAAAAAAAAGTGAAATGGTATAAACTCGTTTTATGGAATTCGAAGAAACTACGTAGCTAGAAAATCCATGGGGAAGCAATAAATCAACTTCGAATTATTTTGGATTTAGTTCATATATTGTAGGTGAAAAAACAAACAAAGAATAAATTACAAAAATAATTAACTTTAAAAGTGATTCATAATAAACTTCCATGCGAATATAGCTGAGTTATTGAATAGTGAATTCTACTCCAAGTATTAAAACGTAAAACAAATATTATTGGAAAATATTGTTTGTTTTTATTCCTTCTTAATGCCTGAGCATAGGTATCTAATTCGAAAATGTATGGCATTTTTTATACATAAATTATTTATTTTTATAACATTAAAAAAAATGGTGTATACATCACCCAAAACAATGGTGTATACATCACCCAACCACACTATTTACTATTTTTTGGCGCCCGAGCATATACCTTTTCCCTATAGAAACGCGATGAATTAAAAAAATTAAAATAGGTCTTCATTTCCAAAAAAAAAAAAAAAAAACATATATACATTTTTATGTTATATATTTTTGTGAGTGTTATGCACGAAATGAAAAATCCTTCACCAAAAAATATTTCCAAAACTACCTTTTGGGAATGTTGACTTGTTTTTTTTTTTTTTTTTTTTTTTTTTTTTTTGAAACCCACACGAAAAAAATATTTACGCTATATTAAAGACCAAAATTTTGGAATATGCAATTAACAAAATAATAAGGACAAATTTCTTTAAAATAATGAAAATTTAATTAAAACAAAGTTTATAAACTTTGCTTCAAATTTTTGTTATTAAATTTACGACACAAAATTTTTGAAATTTGCGTCCCTCTGTTAAAATCATATGTCTTTGAACTAATGCAATTTTTTTGAACGAAAGAAACACATTTTTTATTTAAAAAAAATCGTCCTTAAATTAATTGATATATTGAATCTTTAGATTTAGCATAAAAACGCTTTAAATATAGGCAAAGACTTATTTTGATGATTTAGCATCTTTGGTTTAAAGTAAACATTTTTTACTTTCAAGTATTCGTTATAATTTGGATTTTCAAACTGACATTTGTTTGTACGTGAATAGCTTTATTAATGTACCACGGAAAGAGAATGAAAATTCGATAAATGAAATCTCTATCCTAATTCTAATTTTATTGATGCTAGATCTTACGTCACATAGGCGTCTTTATTTTAAAGATGCCGCATCTTTGGCTCGGAATCAATATCAGAATCCTTAAGGGAAGGTTCAAAATCTTTGGATCTTTTTTTGAGTGCAGATAATATTTCCATCCCTTATTGTGAATCATCCATATTTCTATTTATTTTTTTTTTATTTATTTACAAAGTTACCATATTTGATTTCATTTAATTAGCATTAATTATAATATAAACATCGACATTAATAATTTACATGTAACTAAATTGCCTTCAGTAAAAATAAGATTCGTTATAGAAATTCCCAATACAATATTGATATTTTGTTGTTGTTGTTGTTATTATTGCAATATTGAAATTGCGTTATCGTTCTTTAACATCGATTTCTATAGCCTTCATGAAATACTCCATATACCGTTATCTATTATTTATGGTTAATGAGCATTCATGTTTTCGCTATACAACAAATCACGTTTCATTGATAAACAATTAATGGGTTAAACTCCAAATTAGCGTTATCTTATCAATCAATAGCCACAGTCAGTCGACTGCCTGTTAGATTAAAAATCTTTCATAGCGTTGCCAATGTAGTGTTTTTTTTTATTTATTGTTAATATGGTATGTAATGTGATATTACAACGTATACATTGACCTACAGTTAACCGGGTTTCGAAAATCAAAATTTTTGAAACCCGGTTAAAGCCGAAAAAATAACTATCTATGAAAATATAAAAACAAAACAAAAAATAACAATTCTTTGTAATAAAATGAGAATTTAGAAATGAACTGGGCAGTAATTCATGCTGCACTTTCAATATTTTTCATGTTATGTTTTTTAAACATAAAATTTTATTTCTATGGGAAATTTTGTCAAAATTTTATTTCTATAGAAAATGTTGTCAAAATTTTATTTCTATAGAAAATTTTGTCAAAATTTTATTTCTATAGAAAATTTTGTCGAAATTTTATTTCTATAGAAAATTTTGTCAAAATTTTATTTCTATAGAAAATTTTGTCAAAATTTTATTTTTGTAGAAAATTTTGTCAAAATTTTATTTCTATAGAAAAATTTGTCAAAATTTTATTTCTATAGAAAATTTTGTCAAAATTTTACTTCTATAGAAAATTTTGTCAAAATTTTATTTCTATTGAAAATTTTGTCAAAATTTTATTTCTATAGAAAATTTGTGAAGTAGAAAATCTACCAAAATATCAAGAATTCTATTAATTTACCAAACAGTTAAAACTCTACCATTTTTTTGTAGAATTCTACCAACTGTGGCAACCGTGATTGCTGGGCGGCAACATCCATCACAGTGTGATACAGAAATCTTTATTAGAAAATCAAATAGTTGGCAATATCAAATAATAGTGCTAACATGAAGTTGTTAACATTTAAATTGCGTATTGCAATGATGAATATGTACATGGAGTAAATTTTATCTATTTTTATGCATGATGCGTTGACATAGCAAGTAAACATTTTTTTATTGACATTAATAATTCATTGACTTTATCAGAGAGCAAATGAGGTGGATTTAAAGAAGAAAAAAATAAATATAATTTAATTATTATTGTTTATCTGGAAGACCTTAACTTTTCAATACTATGCCATTTAATAAAAGGTGTTTTTTTTCAGGGTAGATGTTGTCGCAAACAATTACCATACTTGATAATTGTTTAAATAAACATTGTGGAATAACCAAATAAATCTTTAATTGAATTATTTATAGAAAATGTAGCTACAGCATTGAAATTTTCCAAATATTTGCTGCATGCGTTTATTTTCATACTTTATATTGAAAAAATTCTTTAATATTTATATGATAATTACATATTTACGTTATCAATATAATAAAGCTATTAATTGGGTTTATGCTTGTAGAAAGTATAACGATAATTATTTGATAGCATTTATGGTTATATGTGAAGAATTCTTTTATAAAAAGAACAGCTTTTAATGTTAACAACCATAGAAATATTTTCCATTGGTAATTGAGGGTAGGAATTGCAACCATTTCCGCATGCTTCCGCAAAGAGGGACAGATTATTAAACGTCTCACCAAGAATCTTGGAATTCTATCATATGCTCTGGCTACAAATGTGGATATCAAGCTCTTGATAAGAGAGAAGTTCACCAATGTGGTATCACAACGGACTGAACAGTCTAAGTGAGCCTAATACATCGGGCTGCCATCTAACCTAACCTAAGCTCTTGATTTGCCTCCTTGGTCCACGATGTGATGTCGATTTTGGGGACAGAAAGTTTAAGATTTCTGCTGATAAAGAAATCCCCAAGGTATGATTGTTCGTACGTAAAGTCATTCTTGACATACTGTATTAAGGACTATAACCCATACAAGATTAGATTTATAGTTCAATATTGCAATAACAAAAATTAAAAAAAATCAAAGCTTTTAATTCACAAAATTGATTATAAAATATAAATTTCTTTTGTCCAGGTCCAATAAAAAAACATATTTGTTAGCTGCAATGGCTATAAATTTATTCCACTTAAACAATTTAGTTTTGGTCTATTTACAAATGTGGAATATGGACTTGTTGTGTTTGATCATTTGCATTAACTTTCAATTGTAAAAATACTTCAATAACATAAATGGCCGACCATGCTCCACAATTGTGGTTGTAAGGGATAAAGTCCACGATGATTTGATTCAAAGCAAATATTTCATCATTACTTGGGGCATCATTTGGTATGATTTTATTTCAAATAAATATCCGTCTCGTTACTCATTATGCTTTTCGTTGTATTTGTTATCAAGTATTGTGCGAGGGAATTTTATGTTTGGATTTTATTTTTAATTATAAATGAAAGGCGTTATGGTATTTGGATTTTTCAACAATTAAAGATGAATGTGACAACAAAGAGTAAAACAATGACAAAAGAGGAATAAAATTAAAAAAACTAAACTCTGTATATCTTATTATTAAAAAAATAAACTTATTTTTATGTAAAATATATTAAATTTATACTTATATTTTTTAATATATTTTGTTAATACCAAAAAAATTGAGCTATTTTTAAAACAAAGGTTACCAAGCAATGTCATTCGCCAAGTGAATGAACTCGATTTTTGTTGTTGTCAATTTTAAGATAATTTATAATTGTCAATATTCATAGGGAAGCAAGAAAATCTTAAAAATAGCCACAACTTCCGGTTTCTTTGATAAAACAAAAAATGCTATACAAATTATTTAAATTCCATTGACATGGACAACAAGGTGGTGTTCCATAAAAAAAAAATATATTCAAAGAAAAGAGACGACTATTACGTCGTCAGCAATTGAACTTTGATTTATTACTACTAGCATTCCAAAAGCAAAATACAAAAAAAAACATTTAATTTTATTTAAAATGCAGCTCACTTAAATTTCAAGCATTTTAAAAAGAGGTCAATAAAACTCAAGTGAACCATAAAATGGATACGTGTATTCACGCGATTTAATTTTTTTCATTATAAAGCATTGTCTGTCTACCTTCTAATTGGATTAAATTGCATACAACTTAAAGTCCAGAAAAAAAACTACAAAAAACGTCTAACAAAAAATTTTAGAAATATTATACAAATAAAATCTAAACAATGTATACAAATAAAAAATAATATATTCGACTAGATTATTTGCTCGTAGTAAAATAGTATTTTTAATAAAATATAAATAAAAAAAAATGGCTTCAAAGTAATAGGAATTTGAACCAAGGTTTTATGTCCTTAAATAAGGCTACAACACTGGTATGACCGACAACCAGAGAGAATAAAAACACAAGAAAAAATGAAGATGGTTCACCTCCATATTGATCTACCTTCCAATTTTATTACTTGAGTAAAATTTTAATTAATTTCTCGAGCATTTGGAAGACGATCACCGGTCTTCTGGTGTCGTGTTTCGAAATTTTGATCGTATTTCAGCCACGGTTGCCGCAGTTTGTAGGATTCCAACAAAAATGGTAGATTTTTTACTGAAATATTTCGCTCCAACTAAGATGTACTTCGTAAATACAAATAAAATTTTGACAAAATTTTCCATAGAAATAAAATTTTGACAAAAATTTCTATAAAAATATTTTGACAAAAATTTCTATAAAAATATTTTGACAAAATTTTCTATAGAAATAAAATTTTGACAAAATTTTCTATAGAAATAAAATTTTGACAAAATTTTCTATAGAAATAAAATTTTGACAAAATTTTCTATAGAAATAAAATTTTGACAAAATTTTCTATAGAAATAAAATATTGACAAAATTTTCTATAGAAATAAAATTTTGGCAAAATTTTCTATAAAAATAAAATTTTGGCAACATTTTCTATAAAAATAAAATTTTGACAAAATTTTCTATAAAAATAAAATTTTGACAAAATTTTCTATAGAAATAAAATTTTGACAAAATATTCTATAGAAATAAAATGTTGACAAAATTTTCTATAGAAATAAAATTTTGACAAAATTTTCTATAGAAATAAAATTTTGACAAAATTTTTTATAGAAATAAAATTTTGACAAAATTTCTATAAAAACAAAATTTTGACAAAATTTTCTATAAAAATAAAATTTTGACAAAATTGTCTATAAAAATAAAATTTTGACAAAATTTTCCATAAAAATAAAATTTTGACAAAATTTTCTATAGAAATAAAATGTTGACAAAATTTTCTATAGAAATAAAATTTGGCAAAATTTTCTATAGACATAAAAGTTTGGCAAAATTTTCTATAGAAATAAAATTTTGACAAAATTTTCTGTAGAAATAAAATTTCATCAAAATTTTCTATAGAAATAAAATTTTGATGAAATTTTATTTCTATAGAAATAAAATTTTGACAAAATTTTCTATAGAAATAAAATTTTGACAAAATGTTCTATAGAAATAAAATGTTGACAAAATTTTCTACAGAAATAAAATTTTTATTGTTGTTTTTGATTTGAGCTTAAAACCATGCATTGACTAAACTACAAGTGTAGCTTAACCAACAGAGGAAAATAATGCTTGTCAAATTTATTTGGGCAAAGCCCTATAGACTGCAATATGGTTGGATGTACAGTTGTTTCGGAATTACCACATTCCTCATCTGCATCCTCTACTTGCAGCAAAACTATCAACCAATTATCAGAATAAATTCAGGTAATTCGCTCAACCCAAAGGGAACCACACTTGAACCCTCCGAAAAAAGGTTTGATAGTCGGCTACTGCCTAAACAAATTTGCAAGCATATCTCTTTTCTTTTGCCAAACTCAAATCATCGATTTGAATGTAGTTGGCTGGGTTTGTTTTCGAGCGTGCTTCCTCTATCTTCATTCGTTTTGACAAAATTTTCTATAGAAATAAAATTTTGACAAAAGTTTTTATAGAAATAAACTTTTGACAAAATTTTCTATTGCAATAAAATTTTGACAACATTTTCTATTGGAATAAAATTTTGACAACATTTTCTATAGAAATAAAATTTTGACAACATTTTCTATAGAAATAAAATTTTGACAAAATTTTCAACTGAAATAAAATTTTGACAAAATTTTCTATAGAAATAAAATTTTGACAAAATCTTCAATTGAAATAAAATTTTGACAAAATTTTCTATAGAAATAAAATTTTGACAAAATTTTCTATAGAAATAAAATTTTGATAAAATTTTCTATAAAAATAAAATTTTGCCAAAATTTTCTATAAAAATAATATTTTGACAAAATTTACTATAGAAATAAAATTTTGATACAATTTTCTATAGAAATAAAATTTTGATAAAATTTTATATTGAAATAACATTTTGACAAAATGTTCTATAGAAATAAAATTTTGACAAAATTTTCTATAGAAATAAAATTTTGACAAAATTTTCTATAGAAATAAAATTTTGACAAAATTTTCTATAGAAATAAAATTTTGACAAAACTTTCGATAGAAATAAAATTTTGACAAAATTTTCTATAGAAATAGAATTTTGACAAAATTTTCTATAGAAATAAAATTTTGACAAAAATTAGCTATAGAATAAAATTTTAACAAAATTTACTATAGAAATAAAATTTTAACAAAATTTTCTATAGAAATAAAATTTTTTTGTCAACATTTTCTATAGAAATAAAATTTTGACAAAATTTTCTATAGAAATACAATTTTGACGAAATTTTCTATAGAAATAAAATTTTGACAAAATTTTCTATAGAAATAAAATTTTGACAAAATTTTCTATAGAAATAAAATTTTGACAAAATTTTCTATAGAAATAAAATTTTGACAAAATTTTCTATAGAAATAAAATTTTGACAAAATTTTCTATAGAAATAAAATTTTGACAAAATTTTCTACAGAAATAAAATTTTGACAAAATTTTCTATAGAAAGCAAATTTTTACAAAATTTTCTTTAGAAATAAAATTTTGACAAAATTTGGTATAGAAATATTATAAATTTTCCTTAATATTGAGTACACTACATAATCTTTCCTATAAGGTTAACATGTTTTCAGTGTATACAAAACCTCTGACACTTATAGCCCTTAGTCTATCACGTAGTTTAAAAAAAGAGAATGGTGTAAACAATATGTCTTGCAATTTATCTCTTTTTGGATTATGCAATATTTTGTTCATTTGATATCATACTAAAAAAAACTATGCCGACAATATTTATGTAAAAAACTATTCCGACAATATTTATGTAAAAACCTCTGCTCTAGAATGGCATCACACCAATGATATCACATAAAGATATTATAAAGTTGTCCACATTATAGTCGGGGCATCGTAATATGTCTGTCCTTGCATTTATGGCTTGCAGCACACCCTTTACGCCAAAAAGAAGACAACTGCAACTGCATTTTTTCTGTTGGCGTTTTTCTTGCACCCGCCCCATCAGGTTTTGGCCATTACATATTAATTATTAATGAAATTGCCATAAAGGTTATGCAAAGGAGAAGGGGCAAAACTGGATTATAGCATCGTAAACCGAATGATATTAAAATTTAATTAAGAGAATTAAATAAGGAATATAAACCACTTTTCATATATACAATGTTGTGGGGGATTTTTATAACAATTTTAATGAAGATATAATTTGCAAAGCCATTTTTTTTTTTGAACCGGAATTAAATACAGATGGCCAAGTAGACGCTTATATCTGATTAATGTGAGTTTTGTTTACAAATTTTGTAAATAAAAAAATTGTTTTGTAAATATATAATAAATAATATATGATATAATAAATTCATTAACAATTTTTAATTGAAAAAATTTAAACTTCTGGATATAGGGCCATGTTACATGTTTCTGTATCGCTTTTGCCAAAGCACCTACGGAGTCCCCTCATGTCATATTGCATTTCGATGCCCAGTGGAATATTTCGATTTCTCAAAGATTTTAGCCCATTTTACTAAACCATCTACAGAGTCCCCTCATGTCATATTGCATTTAAAGGTCCAATGGAATATTTCGATTTCTCAAAGAATTTAGCCCATTTGGGTGAATTATTTTACTAAAGCATCTACCGAGTCCCCTAATGTCATATTGCATTTAAAGGTCCAGTGGAATATTTCTAGGTGTCCAACATTTTCCTGGTCTCCCCTTAAATGAAATTTTTCCATGGGTAAAAAAAAAACACTAAAACTTCCTTCTTTTCATACATTCTTCGCCTTATTCATCGTTTCTAAAAAATATTCAATTTGTGTAATTCCCAAGCTTTGAAAAAGGGGGAAATATTTAACAAACACAAAAAATCTTGCAATAAAAAACGACAGCGACGGCGACAAGAAAACCAGAACATACGCCAAACTTTGGGAAATGGAATGGAAAATTCCATTAAAACATCATGCAGAGTATGCGACTTTGCGTTTGGGTCGCGTCTCGTCTGCTATTGGTGTTATATGGGCGATCGATGAGTATGTGAATAAACAAAAACAAAAAAACAAAACGCATAAAAACTTAAGTAAAACAAAGGGTGTTGCTTTCTGGAATGATAGAAATTTAAGCGTTTTGTGTATAAAGACAAGGTTGGTAAATTCTCGATTACAAAATAAATATATTTAATCAAATTTGACTAGTCCGAGAATCGCTTTTATTTTGAATATTTACACTGATAGAAAAATTAACGGAATGTGCTATTAAAATTGAGCCCATGAAACAAATTCGTTGATATAACAACATTTTTCGTTATTATAGCGAATTTTGTGTTAATTAACGAAACGTTTCGCATTTTAAACGAATATTTTAATTAAGATCTGCATTCTAATTGTATGTATATACATTTTTAAAATTCAGACCATAACCACGATTGGACCCCAATTTTTATTTATATGTTATTATTATTATTTTTTTAATGGTATCTTAAATTCCCCTCGGAAGCAATATTTTAAGACTGCATTCCCGATCTTCATATTAGAACATCAAATTTTTTTTGGCTCTACTTAAACTTCCAAAACATATATAACAATAACAATCAACAGCCCTTTTGTGTTACCCTTTTACCAATTATTTTTACATATACATGCATGCATATTTTTTGCGTTATTTCAGTTTCTACACACAACAAATACCTCAGACTGTTTTAGACCAACAACTACAACACCCAAAAGCTATAAACCGAGAATACGAAGAGTAATACAATAACAGAACAAAAGTTAAAGGAAAACTACAAAAAAGAGACTATTTAAGCAGCAACGCACATACCAAAAAAAAAAAACAACCACAAAAGAAGTACTTGGTGTAAATAAAATTCCTCTATGTCCAAGAATTGGCTAAAATGATACAAGTCAAATAACACCAGCCCAATAATAGGGATGTCATTTGAGATGAATGTTGCCAGAAGGCTTTTTTTTATTAAAACGGGGAAAAATTGCATGAATATGATTAATAATAATAGCTGGAAAACCATAATATAAAAAAATATATATTTTTTTATATTATTGGATCGACATTTTAGAAAAATGTTTTTCTGCTATATATTCTGGATATTTTAATGTAAAAGTGTTTCATTTTTTGAAAATGCCTTTTTATTAAACTTTGTATACTTTGTTAAAAACGAAAGTCATTAAAGTAGGGAAAATTTGCTTTGGAGCAAAGAAAAACATTTACGGTTTACAGCAAAAAAATAATTTAAGTTTACTGATGTTTTGAAGGTTTATTTTATGAAATTATAACTCACAAAGAAAATGGAAAATGCAATCTTTTAAATCTGTTTGCTTAATTAGGTATCCTTAGGTATCCCTAAATTTGGACTGTTTTAAGTCACATCATTAGCTCAAAATCAATACCAATATCCTTAAGTGGTGGTCTATATAATTTTTGTAATTTTTTAAACCTAAGGAGGCTAAAATGTTTGGTTTTTGTGCTGTGAGCTGTTTATTTTTGCTGCTCAAAAGACCAAATACTATATTTTACAATAAATATGTGGATCATTTTCATACATTTTTTGAAATATTTTTTAAAATATAGATATATTCATGTATATGATATTTATGCACTTTTATTTCAACTCAGTGGAATTTCAAAAATTTCAGTGAAGAATTTAAGATGTAGCAACTTGACATAAGTATCTCACATGTCACAGAAAACCTTAATTTAAATATTACTCTTCGAATTGTATTTACTAGAAAACATGCAATGAGTCACAAGAAATCCCAGGATATTGGAATGATTAGGCTCCCCTATGGCAATATTTTTCAACACTACTATACTATAAATCTAGCTCTCTCACTCTCTTCCTCTTTGGACCAACCAATTCATACACACACACACATCATTCATAATACGTAAATAGTAAAAATAAAATACAAAAAAGCAAACAAATGGCTTAGTAATCAATGAAATTGAAAAAAAAAATATTAAAGCAAAGGAAACCAGTGTTGCCAGGTGAATTTTGATTCTTCCCCCCAAAACTTAAGAAAAAAACCCCTAAATTGGTCTAAGCTTTTTTCAAAAACCCCCAAAAAATTTCAGAATATAAAAGTACAAAAAGTGGTCCCAAAATTACGTGAAAAAAATCATGTAGTGATACACTTTAAAAATTAAATTTAACACAAATATATATCCTGAAAGAAGAGTTCTTTCCTGAGAAACGAAATTTTAGAAAAACTAAGTTCATCCCTGAGGAAATTATTTTTTCTGGATGTAATAATACAATATGTATATTAATTTAAAAAACGGGCTTACTCTTAAAAAGCTTTCAGCTACTAAGTTAAAATACGATTGTTTTTAATGTTGTCAAATATTAAAAATGCCCTTTCAACAGAAGAGTTTAAAAAATATAACGAAAATAATGCTATTGGATACTTGTTTGCATTTAGGATCTTCTTGTTGACTTTCCGCATCTTTTTTCTCATAACTCATGCTAGAATTGTTCCGAATTTGCTAGAGAATTGCTCCACTTTATAAGGTCTGAAATAATTTTTTACCCCCAAAAATCCCCCCAAATAAATTTTACCCCTAAAAATCCCCCTAAACGTGAAAAAACCCCCTAAATTTGGGGGGGAAAACCCCTAACCTGGCAACACTGAAGGAAACGACCAAGAGCAGAGCACGTCATCATTGAAAGAAGTATTAATAAGGCCCAGAAGTGTGGAAGAGCATGGTCTATTCAGAATATGCAAAAATGTATATGTATTTGTACGTATGTAGAAAACAACAAATATACCCACAACATTTGCATATTTAGAAGATCTACCGTAATTATTAACATAGAGCAGAGAGAATGAGAATATGTAGATGAATGTCTTGCTCTGTACAAAATAATACACTATCAATGGGACAAGGTACACGATACTCATACTTCATTCACATTACCAGAAGTGCATCAAGCATCAGCTAGAGTTGAAAGTCCAAATAGCATACAAATATGTATGTAGTTTTAAATCAACCATTTACAATGATTTTGGGTACTTGACATGGTTGCCACAAATGGTAGAATTCTATAAGAAATTGTAGATTTTTTACTGTTTGGTAGATTGTGATAAAATTTTTGAAATTTTCTATAGAAATAAAATTTGGTCAAAATTTTCTATTGAAATAAAATTTTGACAAAAAAATGTCTATGGAAATGAAATTTTCACAAAATTTCCTATAGAATTAAAATTTTGACAAAACTTACTATAGAATTAAAATTTTGTCAAAGTTTCCTATACAAATAAAATTTTAACAAAATTGCCTACAGCAATAAAATTTTTACAAAATTTCCTATAGAAATAAAATTTTGACATTTTCTACAGAAAAAACAATTTTGACAAAATTTTCTATAGGAATAAAATTTTGACAAAATTTTTTATAGAATTAAAATTTTGACAAAATTTTCTATAGGAATACAATTTTGACAAAATTTTCTATAGGAATAAAATTTTGACAAAATTTCCTATAGAAATAAAATTTTTACAAAATTTCCTATAGAAATAAAATTTGACAAAATTTCCTATAGAAATAAAATTTTGATAAAATTTCCTATAGAAATAAAATTTTGACAAAATTTTCTATAGAAATAAAATTTTGACAAAATTTTTTTATAGGAATAAAATTTTGGCAAAATTTTCTATAAGAATAAAATTTTGACAAAATTTTCTATAGAAAAAATGGCAAAATTTTCTATAAAAAAAATTTTGACAAAATTTTCTATAGAAATAAATTTTTGACAAAGAAATAAAATTTTGGTAAAACTTTGACAAAATGCTATATAGAAATAAAATGTTGACATATTTTATAATACGTTTTTTTTTTTAATTTTGTAAATTTTTTTTTTTTAAATTTTGGTACATTATTCTTGGAACGAGTGGCAAACGTGGTTTCCTATATAGAAATAAAATGTTGACATATTTTATAATACTTTTTTTTTAATTTTGTAATTTTTTTTTTCAAATTTTGGTACATTATTCTTGGAACGAGTGGCAAACGTGGTACCTAAATTCAAAACACTTAAAGCCAATATGTAATTACAAACATTTTTATTTTAATTGGTTATAGATGATTGATTATTGATATTTACAGTACATGTAGAAGAAGTGTGGCCAGATTCAAAGATTCGTTTTTGTTTGAAATTGACATCTGGATAAGGAGTTGTGTCAACGCATAATTAGTAACTATAGCAACTATGACGGCACAATTAAGAGATAAATTAATGGGCCTATATTTCTCTCATTCGATCTATATCACACCAAGCGTATGACAGACACAATTATATCAACAGATGTAAGTCAGAAGGGTGTCCTCCATATTCCTGTTTATTTGTTAACATATTCCTGTTTTTGCCAAAATAAACCACACTTTTTTATGAATCAATATTTTTGTAGAACTAAATTTCCATTGAGGTATAAGGAAAATTAAAAATAATAACAGGTTTATTGGTTGGAAGTATAGTATAGTACGTGACATAAGCATACAATTTTTAAACTGTAGAGTTTGTGAATTGATATATCATATATGTCAAAAAATATATATGAATTTATTAAAGCTAACAAGAATGGGTTAAGCGAAAATTAAAAATAAAATAAAGGGCACGTAAATTTAGGAAACCCTCATGGTAGCCCATAGTCATCAAATATGCAACCATTTTCTCTAAACAAAATTATAAGACTTCGGTGATGTGATGATCATAAATAGACAAGAGAAATTAGCTCAGGTGGTTTGATCTATCTTCATTATAGTTCATATCATGAAGATATGTAGATAAATTGTTACTATCACGCCGCTTTGGAAGAGACTAATGAGAATAATAAGGAATATATATTTTGTTTGTCCCATTATTACCAACTCATAATCAATTGTGAATGATTACCAGACCTCTATTCACTTTGATGTGTAAAGGACCCATTAACAATTTACCATTACATACATGAAATCTGAATTTATGTAGGCCCACTTTTAAACACTATTCAAGTTTTCGCCTACAATGTCTACATACTTTTGTCCATCACTTAACCTAAACCTACACACATACAAAGCGAGGACACTACAAACGCCAACGTTTTTATTAGGCTTTGTACACTCATGGTAAACGCAATTATATGCAAGCAATGCTAAATTCGCATACAACACAAGATGACCAGGTCTGAGCAAGCACAAGGCAAGAAAACGATCACCAGCATTGGGGGGCGTTTAACACGCGCTGCAATTAAAAAGTTTCATGCAGCCTCAAAAAATGAAGCCAAAAACCAAAATAATCAACGAAGTATTAATCCAAATACAGCAGACATAAAAATATAAGTAAAATGTGTGCAGAGAGTAAAAGAGAAAGATACTATAAACCTAATTAGATGAGTTGATATGAGTATATTTAATAGCCATATATTTTATCTAAAGAGAAGAGAGAGCAAAAATTCATTATAGTCTATGTGAGAGGGAGAGAGAATTGGCCAAGAGAAGACAATGAAGTTGATGGCGCTACATTAGAGTCAGTGTTGATCGGGCTTATTATAGAAATTAAACTACAAATACCTGAATAGAGGCAGGCTATTGAAAGAAATTTATTTTGTGATACACAGCAAAAAAAAAAAATATAATTAAAAATCTTTATCGATAGGAATCTATATACAATGTGTCAAAAATCACTTTATATATTGAAAATAAACTAACATATTCATTATTTATTTGTACTATGTATAATTAATATGGCATTTTAATCTAAACTGACGCGTGAAGATAATAAACATTAACGTTTTGAAAAGCTTTGAATTCCATGAGTGTTCAAAGAATAGTATACGTGTGCAGCATCCGATTAAACATATCATATATATATAAACGCTTATTAAGAATAGAATACTAATTGTATACCTAAAGCTATAATAATAGATTTACACTTCAATATAATTTAATCTTCGGGATCACGAAAAAATCCAAGAACTAAAATGTGACTATTTGAGAATAATTGTGTATACCATTTCTCTTTCGGCATCAATTGTGGACACATGATTTATATCACATGAGTAAAAATCTCCAAAAATTACATCATCATTCGTAAATTCATAAATCCCCCAATTCTATATAAAAACGATCAAATAAATTATAAATATACATTTATCGTATGAGTAATACACTCTCTCATTGTAAAACTGGATAAGGCACGCAAGCGCGCCTTTTTTTAGACGTCATCACCCATCCCCACACATAACGTTATTCACAGAAGAGCTAACGAATGTGAAGGCGACAACGACGTCGACTCATCCAAAGTTAAGTAAGGCACATTTTTGCAAGTCTGGTTTGTGGTTTCTTCGACATATTTGCTTCTTAAAGCTGAAACATGTTCAACAAAAAAATATGTACCAGCTTAAAACAGACGCCAAGAAAAGTTTGGCACTAACAACAACAAAAATACATCCAGGGTGAAGAGAATGCCTGAAGCCAGCGAAGAAGAATTATAAGGGAAGGGAGGGCGGTAGAAGACATGGCAGGTTGACTTTTTAATTTGTGGGGGCTTGGCGGGTAGTTGCGATAGGCAAGGGATAGAATATTGCAGAAAATTTTCCATTGATAACTACCACCAATACACCAGCAAAAAAACTACACACAAGTCTACAGCTACAAATAAAATTTTTGTGGGAATGATGAAATTCATTTTGCTTGCAAAGACGTTTTTCGAAAGACATCGTCTACACCAACAGCTACAAAAGATAAAGAGAAGAAGTCAAATACACGATCTTAACGAATATTTAAGTACAACTACCTTTTACTTGGCCAATAAATGTTTAAATGTTATGCATTTTAAAAAGTCGGGAGATATTATCTTTTTCGCAACTAAATTTTCCATAGAATAGATTGTCGATCATAAAAATTACATGATTCAAACAAAATAGGAATATGAGAGAAAGAGTGGCATGTTTTAATGTCTAGGAAATTATCCATGTACAACTTTGATAAATATTTGTGGTATTGTGCCAAAAATTTTAAAAAGAAAATTGCATTACTGCGGAATTTCCATTGTGTGCGTCATTTTGAAAATGGTAAACATGTTTTTGAATGAGATGAGACAGCTGTGATTTAAAAAAAAAAAACTTAATTCTCATATGATATAGCTTTCACCTCAGTGGAATTTCAAAAATTTCAATGAAAAACTAGAGATGTGGCAACTTGACATAAGTATTTCATATGTATGTATTGAGAGTGGTGACATTCTATCATCATTGCGTCAGAGTTGCCAACTTCCTGTATGAAAATAATGCCTTGGTGACATTCTATTATCATTGTGGTAAAGTTGCCAACTTTCTGTATGAAAATAATGCATTGAGAGTGATGACAGTTAACTGGCAATGTTGCTAACTTCATATATGAAAATGATATACAACGCAACATTAAAGCAAAACTGACTAACTACTCGCTGAAAACTCTTTTATCGATATGCTAAAAAGATAGATTTTCTAGATACTGAATGATCATTCAATAATATTAATACGATTTCATTAATAAACGTGTTGCCAACTTTAAAAGTTGATTATTCTCAATTATCTTAAATGACAAGATGTATTTTTGTTTTAAACGTGATAACGGATATCATAAACAAAGATTTATTTGCCTTTAAGGAAACATATTGAACAAGAAAAGAAACCTTCGTTGGCCAAAAATTTCATTTCGGAGAGAATACTTACTTTAGTATACTTACTAAAAATGTTTTAAATGATTCTCTAGGAAGAAATTTTGCCATATAATTCGTATTTATATACCTTCACCATCTACATAATAATTAAATTTCAATGAAAAATCACATGTAAATTAAATAATATAAATAATGGTTTCCAATCTAAATTTCTCATAAAATTTCAAGACTACATAGGTAATAATTTTGTTGCATAGGTGCTTACGAGTCCAAAAAAAAAAATCAGGTCAAATATTTTATTTGCTTATGATAGCCAATCAGCTGTTTAGCAAAATCAATGGTGTTGCCATATGGTTAAAATTGCTGACTATATACATCAGCTTAAAATTTAAACCACTAACACAACGACCATTTAAAATAGTTTCTAAACATAAATTTATGTATTTTTTTTAAATCATTTTTTTAATCTGATCGATTCATAGAACTCCACCACTTTTTTCATCAATAACCACCACGGTGCTATTAGACCCAGACATTTTTTTATTTTAAATTTCACCACATACATCATTTTGCACACATGTTTGCACTTTGTGTATTTAACTCATAGATTTTTTTCTTTAATGAAAATTCACTTTTTTCTAATCTGTTGGACAATTGATATACAACAAAACGCACAAAACACAGAAAATTATGTGAACATAAACTTTTTTCTCCTTCTTTTCATTTAAAACAAAAAAAGCGTATTTTTCGGTTTTTTTTCTGTTTTTCTTGTTGTTTTCTTCGTATTATGGTACGGAACACGCGCAACGTTTCTATACGAGGTGCGATTGATTTAACGTTCAAAAGTAAACTGAAATTCACATATTTGGGGAAGCTTAACATGCGAGTACGAAAAATGTTTTATGCATTATGGCCGCGGCAGCACTATGGAACTGTATGAAGTATATCAGCTTAAACACTATACCAACATCTCAGCATGGTTGGACGAGTCGTCAGAAGCAGGCTTATTGGCTGACACCTTGGCTAGTTAGTTAGCTGAAGCTAAACAGACACACGGACCGATGATCGGTGATACAGACTGTGGAACACATACATCTTCTCCATAATCATAGCAACACTAAACGCAACATATGTCGGCATATTAAACAGAAGAAAAAATTGCCAGAAGTTAAAAAACGAAATACACACATACACAAGCTAAAACAGAAGCGTGACTTTAAAGGGGGGAGACTAAAATAAAATAAAGAGCCAAGTACAAGAACATTCCATGGGGTGCAATGACTGGTAATGTGATTTACTTAAAATTTCACAGTGGTCTATCCAAATTTGATGGACAAGTAGGATTACTTGGTTACGGCCATAAGGATTACTTGATCCTCTATAGCAATTGGTTGCGATGTATTCTCCAACATACCTGTAAGGCAAAGGTCTACGTGTTTCGCAACTCGGCACGGTAATTCTGATAGTTTGCGGTAGTCACAAAACTTTACCTAATAAAAGTGAGTCCTTACAAGGTCATACAAACTAACTGCAAAACAGTTGAATTAGCCTTACTAGGAAACTCTCCATAAGTAAATAGATGTTCGCCCACCGACAGTCGACATTATTGTATTTACACACTTCATCGTTAGTCAATAACATCGACGCCGGCTTTACTTGCGCAAACCCACAAGCAGCTAGATGCAGGTTCCGACCGATTGGAAATTATTTTCTAATACAAATTATCCAGTAAAATCTACAGCTTTTTAAACCAAACAATAAACTTATTCATATTTTTTCTACACTTCTAATTAGTATTGTGAAATATATTGCACAACTGATGAATGTATGCTACTCTCTTGCAAGTGGTGAAAACCTCTAGCACAAACTTGCAAGTGGTTAAAATCTCTAGCAAAAACTTGCAACTTCTCTATTCCCTGCCAACATTTGGGTGTTTCTTTTATCGTCTTTCGCTAAGATGTCACTATTTCGGATCGCCAGGAAGTTTTCTGATAGTAAAATCTTAAGCACAGCAACAATAAAAACAGCTATCGCGTGCGGTGTTTCCGTTTCGAAACAAATTCGACTCTAACATCGATCAAAAATCTAAATATAGACTCCATACATCGACATCATCGTTGCCAATTTAGCTTTTTTCCCGCTAGATTTGGCTTTTTTTGAAGACGTTTAGCGGGAAAAAAATGCATTTAGCTTTTAGCTTTTTTTCTGGCTTTATTTCATGACCCTTTTAGCTATTTTTGGCTTTTTTTATTTTCGGCATGTTCCTATTGAAATATGGATAAAACTTCGTTTTTATCTAATTTCTACTTAAACTCGAGTCTGACTTTGAAAATTTAAGTTTTCGTTAGCACGTTTTTAAAGCACTGTGATAGCTCATGAAGAAAAAGCTGAGAAAACGAATGAATTCAAATTTGACTCGGAATCAATACAAAAATCATTAGTGTACAAAATCTTTGGAACCGAACATAGAAATAATTAAGGAAATAAAGTTTTGAATGTGGTATTATTTTTTTTAACACCAAAAAATGCAATAAAAAATTCGTAGTGATAGGATCAAAACAAATCTGCTATTTATTAATGGGATGGATTTACATTTACGAAAATTGGACAACAGTAGGTTTGGGAAATTTTCGAATAAAAGTTATTCATTATAAACTTGCAAGACAGTTATAATGGGTTTTATTCTCTTGGATAAAATTAGGAGAAGTGTACACGTTCACGAATTTATCATTAATTCAGTTAAAACGAAATATATAGATATTTTCTAATGCAGTTCTATGTGACATTTTCTAATGCAGTTCTATGTGACATGATTAACCAACTGACAATTGCAAGCTCACTGAGAAAAATGTTTTTACAAGGAAATATAAACGAAGGACTTCCAGTAAAAATTTGTGATAGTAATCAAAATGTATCGAGTACGCCAACAGAGCTAATATGACTTAGATTTTCTTACAGTCTCACAGAAATGGAATTAAATTGAATACAATTAAAATATTATGCTTTTTAAGTGAAATAAAGCCTTTAAGTTTGTTAAATTTTAATTCAAAAATGTGACTTTTGATACAAAAAAATTCAGCTTTTTTTCTAGCTATTTTTTTAAATTTTTTAGCTTTTTTTGGCTAGTTTTTTGGACAAATCTAGCGGTTTTTGGTGAAACAATTCTGGCAACGCTGATCGACATAGACAATTTTTCAGTAGCACCTCTCTGAGAGTACATGTGTGTAAAAGGTCACTATCAACCAACCAGCGTGGGTGGCACAGAGGGAGAGCCTCTGACTTGAAAACGAAAGGTTCCGAGTTCAATGCTCGGGGCATCCGATCATCATTTTTATTTTTTAAAAAATAGCTATCGCTTTTTTGACTTCTTTTAGCCACTGGTTCGATTCCCCGAGAATACTATAGCGTAGTGGGACATTTGTTCCCGAATAGGGACACTAACTCGATAAGAAAATGATATCGCCTATGAAAATTTTATCTTCCATGGCGAAACTACTTCGATACACTTTCGATAGCAAATGTTTGCAGGGATTTCTCAAATATAACATACGATATCTCTTGCTCTCTTTTGCTGTCTTTTTGGAGTAAACGAACGACTTCCAGTAAAAAAAATTTTGATAATTATCAAAAATTTTTGGATACGTGTATGGAGCAATTTGTGTTTGTTAACATTGATTTGAGGTTTCCAATTACCATTACCCATTCGTTGACTGTCACTAACCTACGCTACTGATTTTAAACAAGGCGCCAACTATACCATAAATGGTTGACTTTTGAAACCAAGCTTAACATTTGAGCATGGAAAATAATGAGAGAAGATTTGATTTCAAACAAAACCTCTCTCTCTCTCTCTTTGAATTAAAGTTAATGAGAACTATGAGAAGATTTGACATCTTAACCAAAAAATAGCTATGAGAGAAGTATGGTATAACAATTGCTTTTATTGTTTATCACTAATAAAAGGTTCAACTGAATGGTCTACTAAAAATTAAATATTGTATTACACACATTAAAAAGTAAATGAAAAGTAGAGCAAAAAATGTCAAGTCATATTAAGAAAGATAAAACAAAGATTCCAAAATGTCTTCGTTTAACAAAGAAGCCAACCAACATTTGACACTTTTCTTTGTTTTGTTTAATAATCATTAGGTGAATATGCATATAGTTAAAGTGATTGCCTCCGTTGCCATTCTCTCCACTTAAGTGGAAGAAATTTTGATCTTTGATCTGTGTATGTATGTGTGTGTATGTTGCTAAAGTCTACGTATGGGGATTTATGCTCAAACAATCAGCGGCTAAACATCAAACACTGAGCGTCTCTTCATTAGTTTTGTTGTTGTAGTCTCACAAAACTATACTCGTCGATCGATAAATATGGCAGATAGAAGTCATTAAAAGTAGTTATATTTTGACACATATAACCATAAATAGGAGGAAACACCTAACAAATAAATAGACAGAGTAAGTGACACATACACAAGATGATGGGATACAATTTAGCAAAACGAAAAATGCACACAGAAAGGAATATCATAAATATCAACATACTGATATTTAATTTTATTTGATAACATTAAATTAATTGAATTAATTGTATGTTTAAATGAATTATTAAAAATCTTGTAATTAGTGCAGTCAGAGTTGCCAGCTACTCTTGATTAAAAAATTGTCAAAAGCAATAATCTTTCGTTTCTCTCCAATCGCAATTGATTCATCTCGAAATCTAGGATTTGTTTTTATTTGTCCGTTTCGTTTAGTGAATTATTTCAATGACTTTTTTGTCTGTATTTTTTTGAAAAAAGCACGACGAACTATATATCTTTTTATCGGTTTTAAGTTTGGGTTTTTTTCATTCAATTTAAGACGAAATTTTCGTCCCTCCGTTAATATCGTACTATTTATAATCGTTACATTTAACTGAGAAGTTAAATCTTTTGATTAAAGGTAAAACAGCTTCTAAATTTATTTGATAAATTTGCATTTTTGATTTAATTTTTTTTTTTTAAGAAAATGTTTTTTACTTTGAAATACCCAGCAAACAACCATCGCCAAAAAGTATTGAAAATATTCTATTTGGATCGGGAAATGGTGCAAAATTGAACGAATGATGAATTTATTGGGGCTTATCATAAGACAGATGTCCAGCATTTCAACAGCTGTTATACTGAACTTGCATCACTGCTTAAAGTGTGATACAATTTGAATTTTTCTGATGTTAATTTAAAAATTCTATATTTTACTAAATAAATAATTGTTATTTTTTTTTATTTGATCTATACACAAAAAATTATTTTTTGTCTTCAATCTTTTATCTTTGTCTTCGCCATAGTCAATTAAAAAATTAATTGATATAACTAATTTATGTGATTGATTTTTGTTTCAATTAAAAAAAAATGTTGAATCAATTAAATGTTTAATTGAATATTTTTTAAAACTCAATTAAATGTTTAATTGGAAAAATTTTCGCAATATTTTTTCTGTGTATACAGATAATTATCACATCAATTGTGATAGTGAACGATCAATGTTAGGGGAAGATAATGAAATTAATCGTTCTTCTCTGAGAAGAGCGGTTTTTTTTCTGAGGAAAATTTTAGAGAATCGATATTTTTTTTTTTTTTTGATGCAAACAAAAACAAACAAAAAGATTTGAGACCATCTTTGCATCGGTTGTCATAAATTCGACCCTTTGCATGCGAGGCAGGCATGTTAACTATTGATCCACGGTGGCCAACATAAATGAATGTTTCTGTCAAATAAAGTTTTTTTTTACTTCGGCTCGCCGAAAACTATGCTTTATAAATATAACTACTTGACTGTTTGTGATGCTTATGCATTGATTGTTGATGAAAATAACCGCTACGTAGCCTAGTGGATAGTGTGTTGGCTTACAATCTGTATGGGGTCCGCGTTTCGATTATCCGTCCAGGCGAAAGGTAAAATTAAAAAAAAATATATATATAAAATCGAATAATTTCTTCTACATTCTTTGTATTACAGAAAAATGTGATAAGAACTAAAAGAAAAACCTCATGGAAGTGAGAAAGATTTGAGGGAAGATGCAATTAGCCAGAAAAAAATTTTTGTTAATTTTTTTTTACATCCTATAAAAGAATCAACGTTTATCACAAAAAGTATATACTTTTCACCCAAACAAACTTCCTTATAGCGAAAACCAACTGGGAAACGATATTTGTTTGTCTAAAATTTCGTTTGGGAGGAAAGAATTATGTTTTGTTTATTGCAAAATTACGTTTGGCAACCCTGAAAATTACTCTATGAGCAAAATAGAACCCATCACTTTTTTTGGCGTTGCCAATGTGTGAACACAAATTTAATTTGTGCGAATACCATAACAGACCTATACATATATAAAATTCTATCATGAAATTAAATGTTACAATTAATTTTTAATTGAAATAGATGCAGTTCCATATCAATTAAGAATTTATTTGATACGCTTGAAAACAATAATTAGTTCAGCTAATTTTTATGATTATCGTACAACTTTTAAGCATAATTCATTAATAATAAAGTAAAGCTTTTAATTGAGAAAAAATACACACACACTCATAATTATTAAATAAATATTTTGACCCCAACAACTCTATAGTATCATTATCATCGACTTATTGCCCATTGATTTATTCACAAAGGCGTGATTTCCGGTGTGCGTGATGATCGCGTTTAATAAGACTTCTCTCTCACTTGGTTACTACGAAACGGCACAAAAATGAGACCAGATGTCTGGGTTAAAAACAAAACAAAAGAAAAAACACTTGCATATCTACACAAAGCCATACATATGACGAGACAACTCAGCCTGTGAACGATAACAGTAAAGTTATATTATATATTTTCTGGTTCACAAATATTATATGTAGCTAAAGCTAGACTAGACTGGAATACATACTCACAGAAAATAGGTAGACGATAAACGAAGAAAAAAGGCCTTGTGTTACAACATAGAGAATTCTAAATAAAATAAAAATAAAGTAAACTTTAACAAAACTCCATAATAAATTACACAAAAATATTGTGGAAGCATTGCGAGAAACATGTTCAAATTGACCTTCAGCAAAAGGTGGACAGAATAAAAAATTAAATGAAAAGAAAAAACCTATATTTCAACATGTTTATACCCAGAGTTTTTGTTTTTTGTTTTGTCCAAAATTTAACCTTGTTAAAGACAACTTCAAGGTATAGAATTAAAATTAATCATTCCCTTAAAAAAATACATTTATAAGATTTTTTGGTTTATTTTTTATGGTTATTTTTTTATTAATTCCATTGTACATACATGCAATGTAAATCATTCATGCTTTTACAACATTCTATGATCATTTGATAATTGTGCCTGAAATCCTATATCAACGGCGAGCATACATACACTGAAAAAAAACCATGCCCGGCACTAAAGATTTGTCTTCCCACTAATAATTTTGGTATTGATTCCGAGTCAAAAAAAAAGCGGAGAATTGAAGTAAGGATATCATTAGGGCACAATCATCTTTTAATTTTGAGTTTTGGGTACTTGATTTTAGGAAACAAATTGGAATTTATTCGTTTTTTCTGCTTTTTACTTCATGTGCTATTTGAGCCCTTTGAAAACGTGTCATGCCCGGCACCAAAGATTTTGTCTTCCCACTAATAATTTTGGTATTGATTCCGAGTCAAAAAAAGCGGAGAATTGAAGTAAGGATATCATTAGGGCACAATCATCTTTTAAATTTGAGTTTTGCGTACTTGATTCTAGGAAACAAATTTGAATTTATTCGTTCTGTTTCTGCTTTTTACTTCATGTGCTATTTGAGCCCTTTGAAAACGTGTCAACGACAACTTAAATTTCCAAATTCAGACTCGACCTCAAGTAGAAATTATGCTAAGTTTCAAGTAAAAAAGTCTTTACAATAAAGTGTTAAAAAACATTTCCCATTTTTAAAAGCTTTTTTGCTATAAAAAAAAACTATATGACAGAGAAATTGCGTCTTCTATACTAAGCAAAATTCACATTCGTATTTTAAGGACATGAAATCTTTGGCTTCACAATAAAATTTTTGTCAGTGTAGATGGAGCAAATAAATACAAATAGACTGAAATAGAAAATTTGATTAAATCCAATAAATTTAGCTTTATAATATGGACATCAATAGATAGTCTTTTAATAGTCTGCAAAATCGATTTTAATGAGTATAATATAATAATCGACATTTGATGAGGTCCCAAATGCCATTACAAATAATGTCTCTCGTATTCTTTTATTTGACTTTAAAGAATCTTTTGTAGCATCAGAAGAAAACTTTTTTAAATTTCGTTCCCCGAAAAAAAATCTTTTTTTCAGTGTGTGTCGAATGTATTATCAAAACTAAGCCTGGACATCCAAACAAATATTTGGTTTTACCGTTCATTGACAATAATCCATGGACCTAATAATATGATAATCATCCATAATACTCTTCACAATGGAAAACGAATTTTTTTTCCAATGTTCTTGTAATATAGCCGACCTTATATGTTGCCATGCAATTTCAAGGTGTTTGCTAAAATTATTAATAAGAAGAATTCCTATAACATAAATTATGTACATTATAATATCGCTATGCAAATAATAAAAAAAAAACATATTCAAATGTACAATATATTTATAATTGCGTTCGCTTTTTTGTTTGCCTTCAAAAGCCACACCAACAAGAACAAAATTTGTAATTGAATACCATTAATCATTGCATCCTAAAAGTATGCTACATATATTTTTGAAAATAAGGAAAGAGAAGAATGCCATTAAACAATTTCCTATTGAGTACGGGAAGTTGCTATGAGAACGACAACAAAAAATAAGAGCTTTTATATTGGAAATATGAGCGTTTGAGTGTTTGTGTGGCCGCAGCGTGTTATTTAGGGTTGCCAAAACATTATCAAAAAAGTTCCTGCAATGGGATTTTTTGCAAATTATGGAAAATAAATTATTACACGGAAAATAACGAAATATTACACGAAATCTATTTACATTTTAGGAAATTGCTTTAAAGCAAAATTATTTTATTTTTTGTGTGTTTATATATCTATGATGCGCTTGGTATTAAGATTTATACGGAAGGGTTCCAGAGTAGGATTTCTTCGCAGCTGATGGATTTTATTTTGCTCACAGAGTAGTTTTAAGCAGGGCTGTGGAGTCGAGCCAATTTTGCTCGACACCGACTCCGACTCCAGCATTTTTCATCAGCTCGACTCCGGAGTCGACTCCGGGTAATATAACTAAATCTCATTTTAATACCACTAATTTGTAGTTCTATTGTGGGGTACCGTAAGTGGATCGATATGAAGTATCGTATTTATTTATGTGTGCAAAAAAAAAGGTCTTAATTTCACATTAGATGCCAATTAAACTCTATATTTCAAATTTAGGGCAATGTTTAATAAATAAAATAATGCTATAAATACCCATCATAATATGAGAAGATACACAGAAAAAAATATCACCAAAATATTTCCAATTAAAAAGTTAATTGAAGTTGAAATTTTTTTCAATTAATAAATTAATTGGTACAATTAACTTTTTAATCAAGATAGAAACATTAATTAATTTAGTCAATGATTGAAAATTTAAAAATTTTTAATTAAAAATTTAATTGATACAATTAACTTTTATTCAAATTCGGAAGACTAAGTCAGTTAAAAAAGTGATGAACATTTTTTTAAATTTTTAATTAAATTTGTTTTTTTTTCAAACAATCAATTGTTAATCCAAATAAAAATTCTGAGCCAATTCAGAATGTAATTGAAAATAGTTACCTTTTTTAATTACAAAATTAATTGAGTTTTGCAATCAACATCAATTAAATTTTTAATTGAATCAATTAAAAAATTAATTGAAATTTGGTAATGAAATCAATTAATTTTGTAATCAAGAATTTTTTCTATGCCCAATTAAAACTGTGATTGATACTATCATTTTCGTGATTGAAGACATTTCAATTAAAAAATTAATTGGATCAATTAATTTCGTGATTGAATCAGAAAAAAATTTTTTTGTGTGTACCAACAGTATATGTATTTGTGGACCAAAATTATTGATACTATCTCAAATTCTTTAAATTTGTTGCGAGCTATATAAAGGTTTATATTCCCATATGCATGAATTTGAATCTGAATCGATTTAGACAAAATTTTATATACTTCTACAAAATCTATGTACTTTAAATTTAAATCTAACGTTATAGGACGTAACACAATTTTAACAAAAAATAAAAATGCAAGGAAAGTCTAAATTCGGGCGGGCCGATTATAATATACTCTGCACAACTTTGTATTTAGATCTACATTTTGATAAAATCTCAAATCAGACTTCTACAAAATCTCGGGCAATATTTGGGAAATATTTATAATTGTTTAGACAATTTCGCAAAAATGCATTTATGATTCATTCATTGAAAAATTTGAAAATTTGAGTCATTTCTACAAGTTTTCGACTTAGCAGTGAGCATCAGCAGTGAGCATACAATTTTGGAAAAAATTTTGCTTAATAAATAAAATTTTGCAAAATTTTCTACAGAAACAAAATTTTGACTAAATTTTCTATAGAAATAAAATTTTGGCCAAATTTTTTATAGAAATCAAATTTTGACCAAATATATAGAAATAAAAGTTTGAAAAAGTTACCAATAGAAATACAATTTAAAAAAAAAATGTGGAGCAAATAAAATTTTGCAAAATTTTCTATAGAAATAAAATTTTGCAAAATAACATATTCTATAGAAACAAAATTTTGACTAAATTTTCTATAGAAATAAAATTTTGACTAAATTTTATATAGAAAAATATATTTCTATAGTAATAAAATTTCGAATACATTCTTTATAGCAGTGAGCATCAGTAAGAAAAAAATTTTGAGAAAATTTGCTATAGAAGTAAAATTTGACAATTTTTTCTTATAGAAATAAAATTTTGAAAAAATTATCAATAAAAATACAATTTTAGAAAAATTTTTGTGTAGTAAATAAAATTCTGCAAAATATTCTACAGAAAAAAAATTTTGACTAAATTTTCTATAGAAATTAAATTTTGACAAAATTTTGTAATAAAAAAATTTATTACTATAAAATGTTAGCAAAATTTTCTATAGAAATAAAATTTGGACCAAATTTTCTAATAAACAATCTATTGCTATAAAATTTTGGCAAAATTTTCTATAGAAATAAAATTTTGACTTAAATTTTTATAGAAATAAAATATCAATAGAAATAAAATTAAAAAAAAATTGTTACAAACAAACTTTTGCATAATTTTCTATAGAAATAAAATTTTGCAAAATATTCTATAGAAATTTTCTATAGAAAAAAATATTTCTATAGTAAAAAAATTTTTGAATAAATTTTTTATAGAAATAAAATTTTGACAAAATTTGCTATAGAAATAAAATTTTGACAAAACTTTTTATAGAAATAACATTTTGACAAAATTTTCTATAAAAAGCAACTTTGAAAAAATTTTCTGTCAATATTCCACATATGTATATGGCCTTAAAATAAAATTAAAAAAATAATAATTTCGGGTATTAAAATGGATCGATCTAGCCCATCTGCTAGTCTAACATTCTAGGAAACATCAAAAGATAGCCGTAATTGGAAGTTGATTTTCATTTACAATCATGCTGTACATTGATCGAATGAATAACGCAATGGAAACTAATTTGCGTAAAAACTTGCTTAGTTACAAAAATGAGAAGTGTTTTAAAAAATTTGGTTTAGCCGGAGTCGGAGTCGAGCAAAATTTTTACGACTCCGACTCCAGCAAAATCTTCAGACTCCGACTCCAAGACTCCGACTCCGACTCCACAGCCCTGGTTTTAAGGGTTACCAAACGTTATATTACTTTCGTGGGTACACTACAAAAAAAAGTTTACTTGGATCCAAATATTTTGAGCTTTCCTTAAGGATTTTGGTATTGATTTCGAGCCAAAGATGCGGGTTTTTTAAAATAAGGACATTTTTTGCGACCTATCTGGCTTTAACCCTTTCACTACCAATGTCCACTTAGAAGGACATTCGAAAAAGACACCAAATTCTATTTTTCCAATTAGTTTCGATTTATTTCTCGATGTGATTTTAAAGTAGAGGCTGTAATCTAAATAAGCTATAAATATTTTCCATATTGGTGAGGTCTAAAATATATTTTTATAAACTTCTTTAGCAATAAACGAAAAATACGAAAATTTAAAACAATTTTTCTACTGTATGTTTCCAGTAAATGGACATTCATACAAAAACTATAGCTGATACTTTTTCGGATTATTTTTTGTACTTTTACTCACACTTTGAAGGATATTATAGGCCAAATAGCGCTTATTTTCGTAAGGCCATTTGTTCACAATTCAAGAATCAAGTTTTCAGAATAAGCTCATATAGCTCTCGAAGTAATTGAGGTAGGTTTTCAAAATGGTACTTTTTGTTCTACATGCTGTTAGAACAAGTAAAAACAGAAGAAAAAGTTTTTAACATTAGGTTTATTTCGGTAGTGAAAGGGTTAAATCTAGGATCTATAAAATTAAAATTAGGATACAGATCTCATTTATCGAATTTTCATTCTATTTTTCCGTTGCCAGTTTAAAAATCCAAATTATAACTGATACTTCAAAGTAAAAAAAATATTTTTTTAATTCCAAAAACACTTTAAACCAAAGATGCTTAATCCTCGAAATAAGTCTTAGCCTATATTTGAAGCGTTTTTATCTTAAATCTAAAGATTCAATACTTTAAGATTCAATACTTTAATTTAAGGACGATTTCTTTAAATCAAAAATGTGTTTCTTTACTTTAAGGAAACTTTGCCTTAGTTTAAAGACATGCAACTTTAACGAAGAGACGCAAATTTTCAAAATGTGTGTCCTAAATTTAATGAAAAAAATTGTTGAAGCAAAGATTTTAAACTTTCGTTTAATTAAAATATCATTATTTTAAACAAATTTGTCCTTAATAGTGTGTAAATTGCGCATCCTAAAATTAAGGTTGCGTAATCTTTAATACCACGTAAATATTTTTTTGAGTGTATAGTCTTCCCAAGACATTATGATCTTGAAACACATTTGAGGTGGTCATTTTCCTTCTCTTCGTGTACGATGCAGGAACAATACAAGCAGAATGTATTTATTTGTATATTAATCTGGCATCCTTTGTTTGCAACACCGCCGAAGGTGATAAGCTTTGCAATGAATTAAAAAGCAATTGGTGTTTAGTTTACGTAAAAATACACATCAACGTAATAATCGATTAAATTTCATTACAAGTCATCATTGATCTGTTGTTTATTATTATTATTAAATAAAAAATAAAAACAAAACAGCCGCAATCAGCTTTGTCTCATACGACAATGAGAAAATGATGACGATACTTTTATTGGAAACCTAAAGATGACAACTCGCTTATATGGGTATATAAGAAATATACTCAAAATCGTAATTATACATGCAAAAAAAAAATAATACTTTCATCCCAAAAGAAATTTAAAAAAAAAAACATTTTTTACGATTTGCTTTTCGCTGCAAGGAGGTACACTTTTTAATTGGTTGATTCTTTTACAGGATGTAAGAAAAATTGCATAAAGTCTACATCAAAATATTTTTTTTTAATTTTCCTTCACATCTGTCTCACTTTTCCGAGGTTTATTTCGTTCCTAGCATATTTTTCTGCAATACAAACAATGTAGAAGAAATTATAAGATTTTATATATATATTTTTTTTAATTTTACCTTTCGCCCGGACGGAGAATCGAATCGCAGACCATACAGTTTGTAAGCCAACATACTATCTCCTGCACTCAAAAAAAAGTGTACTTGGATCCAAAGATTTTGGCCCTCCCTTAAGGATTTTGGTATTGATTCCGAGCCAAAGATGCGGCTTCTTTAAAATAAAGAAATTTTTTAGCGACATATCTGGCTTCGCGGTTTATTAATAAAGGTACTCACGTACAAACAAATACCAGTTTAAAAATCCAAATTATAACGGATACTTCAAAGTAAAAAATGTTTTCTTAATTCCAAAAAAAAAATTTAAACCAAAGACGCTAAATCCTCAAAATAAGTATTAGCCTATATTTGAAGCGTTTTTATCTTAAATCTAAAGTTTCAATATTTCAGTTAATTTAAGGACAATTTCTTTAAATCAAAAATGTGTTTCTTAATTTAAGGAAATTTAGCCTAAGTTCAAAGACATGGGACTTTAACGGAGGGACGCAAATTTACAAAATTTGTGTCCTAAATTTAATGAACCAAAGAATATAAACTTTATTTTAATTAAAATTTTATTATTTTAAAGAAATGTGTCCTTAATATTTTGTAAATTTCGCATCCTAAAATTTAGGTTGCGTAATCTTTAATATCACGTAAATATTTTTTTCAGTGTGGGTTACTTAGCTGTTATTAGACAATTAACAGACAATTATCGCTGTAGTCATCAAAGCGCAAGCAACGCATATAGTCAAGCAGCTTTATTTACAGAGCATAGTTTTGAACGCCCACGAGCCGATGAAAAGAAACTTTATTTGACAGAAACATACCCTTTGGTTGGCCACTTTTAAAAAATACAAATTTTTGGAAATGAAAATAATGTAATTTAACATTTATTCCAAAAATGTTTGCAAGATTTCGAAAAGATGTTCGGCATTACATACTACTATATTAATTTTTACTATGAAACTTTAAAATGTGTCTTATTAAAGGCTTGAAGCCAGAAAAGAACAGGGTTTGATATACACGAAACGGGTTGTCATTTTGGAATAGAAATAAAATAAATAAAAATAAATTCTAAACTCTAATTGTGGAATAAGAAATATTTTCTATATTGAAAAAAATAAATAAAAATTTGAAACAAAAAAAAACTGTAACAAAAGAACAACGTTTTCCAAACTTTGTTTTTCTTTGCGTATAAAGATTATATTACTCGTATTTGTATAATTAGAGACTAAATTTGAGTCGAGATGAGTCGGCGGCTTCATTCTCTGGTCACTACTTCCTTTGGCATTTGAGATGTAGAGCCCAATCCGGGGTCATTGGCCTTAATTCTTCGATGAGATTAAATCAACGATTGGTTATGCAAAATTTCATGAAAAGAATATGGTCCTGTAACCATAGTCGTGGTGGCCATTTGGCTCATATTATTATTCATTATTAACTTTTGAAATAAACACTCGCTCATTAATCTCAAAAAATTAAAATTTTCTTTGAATAACAAACACCTCTTATTGAAAATCCGTTTACTATTTCGTTTAATATTCTTTGATTATTTGAAAAAATAATTGTATTAATGCTTACCCTGACACACTGTATACACATTGGAAAATTCATATTCACCATTTCATAATAATCCATTATTATAATAACAATGCAAAAACACTTACCTAAAAAGAGAAAATTAAAAGAAAAAAATATTAGAAATTATTATTTATTAATTAACACAATTCGATTTAATATCATACATAAAACAATACATTTTCCTGCGAATGAACACAAAAGAAGAAAAGAATTAACACTCAAACATTTCCAAGGATTTTGATAAAAGTAAATTAAATATAAAGCAAAAGTTTGAAGAGGCTGAAATGACCTTTCGAATCCTTATACGCCCTCAATACTAGCAGCCTAAAGGTTTAACCTCCTTACACGAGTCATAAAGAAAATCTATATTTTCTAAAGCCCTATTATGCTGCTTAGCGTTGAAGGCTAGCGGCAAAATTGATAAATCACGTTTGCCAGGCTTTAATAAAAATTAAATTTGAAAAAAATATAGCAAAATTCTAACAAAGAAACGAACCGATATTAATCTTTAATAAAAAAGCAGGACAAAACGTGAAGGCCTTTTGATTATATCTTATAAATAGAAGGGAAAAACATAAGAAATTGTTCTATGATAATCAAGTCGTCCATTCGATTGATGATAAGACATTGCTACGAACGTTAGGATTGTCATCACTCTATAGCTATACTGAAAAAAATATATTGTCATAAGACCAAAGATTTCATGTCCTTAAATTACGAATACCATCTTTGCGTATCATAGAAAACGTATTTTCATGATGCGAATTTGCTTTTTAAGAGTGTAGAAAATATAATTAAGAGTTTATTAGTATCAATAAGACCTACATTCGAAATTTGTTTTTGGTAAAACAATAGATTTCCAAACCCTCTACCCACGAGAGTTATGAAACGATTGGTAACCCCGAAAACTACCACTAAGCGCCATCATCTGTTTTGCATTGCCAACCTGTGAATAGTGTTGCCAGTAGTGGGGATTATTCCTCTAACTTAGGGCGTTTTCGTTTCGCAAAAAAAAATGTTGCCTTGGTGTTACACTACTTTTTCCCTCATTGTGTTTTCGCCCAAATGATAGTGTCATTCCAAAGTTATTATTAATTCACAACATTTTGAGGGGTACAGGAAGCAAAATTTATGACAGTGGCCTTCATATGTGGCATTCAATTTCGAGAATGTTGCACCTTTTTTCCCAATCGAAATCGCCATTAGTCAACCATATCGTTCGTGTTGAAAACAAATTCTAAAAGATTTGAATTCTTTCAAACCGAGTTCCCATTTACGGACAAACTTTTACTTTCAATTTTCAAAAAATCGGACAAAAGGAAACCCTCTTTCCGCCCTCGCTCCACTCCGGCCAGATATCGGAAAATCACGTACCCTATATTAAATTCACAAACTACCCAACGGTCCCTATAAATTCCAAGTAAATCGACAAAGTCTATTTCACTATTCCCCTTCCCCAACCAGATATCGAAAACTATGTATTAATTTAAAAATCATGTATTCATTTAATCACCTCCTCCCACGTTCCCTGTAAATTTCAAGTAGATCGGAGAAGGTTAAATTTTGCTCTATTGTGTTAAAGGGACGTCACTTTCGCCGATACAAAATCGACAAACACCGAAGTGAACCTTCCCTGAAAATTCCAAGAAAATCTAGAAACTTTCCTGCAAATGTGGGGCAAGGAGAAGGTTCCCTTCACGTCCAAATACCCAAACAACAGGTACAACACATTGATTTCATAACCTTCCCCCACGGCTTTGTAAATTTCAAGAAAACTTGAGAATTTTTTTTTTCAGTTTTAGAGGAGGCCAAAATCGAAAAAAAATATCGAAAAGTGATGTAGCATATCTTGTGTAAACGTTCCAGAAAATGTCAAGCAAATTATAAGCCCAATTTTCGAAAAGCAGGGCAGGGAGCGGCCCCTCTTCCCGTACAAATATCACAAAATCAAGTATCCAATATTAATTTCATAACCTTTCCTCACGTCCTCTGTAAATTTCAAGTAATTTGGAAAAGTTTAATTGTTTCTCTGTATGTACTTAAGAAGAAGCGGATGTCTCTCTATGCCCTTTTATTTTTCCCCGACCAAATATTAAAAAATCAGGAACCTGATATAAATTTCATAACCTTACCCTATTTTTCCGTAAAATTTCAGTCGGACGACTTTAGTCTTGTTTTCTTTAAAAAAGTCGGGTAAAGGAGAGGCCAAGTGTCGCTAAATAAAGTAGCCTTTCTTTGTCTAGACGCCTCCTTCAACCTTCCCTGATAATTTCAAGCAAATCGGATAATTTTGTTCCAAGTTTCAAAAAGTAGGGCAAGGGGGATGCCCCCTCCCCGTCCACATATGAACATGTTCCCTGTAAATCTCAGGTAATTTAGATAATTTTCGTTTTTTCACTGCACTTTAAAAAAAAGTCAGGCAAAGAGGAGGTCCCCCTCTGCGACCAAATATCGAAAAATATGGTAGCTGATCTTAGTCTAGATGCCAACCCTAACCTTCAGTGAAAATTTCAAGCAAACCAGTCAACTTTAGTCCAATTTTCGAAAAGTCGGACAAAGGGGTGGTCCCCTCCGCGACCAGGTGTCAAAAAATGAGGTACCCTATTTTCACCACATGAACGCCCCTTACGATCTCTGAAAGTTTTATGTAAATCGGTTCAGCCGTTTCCGAGCTTACCCGGAACAAATAAACAAACATACATAAAAAAATTCCACGAAAATTTTTCCAATTAAAATTTTAATTGAATTTTAAAAAATATTCAATTAAAAATTTAATTGATTCAACAAATTTTAACTGAAACAAAAATCAATCACAAAAATTAATAGTATCAATTATTTTTTTAATTGGATCAATTAATTTTTTAATTGACATTCGATTACTTTTTTAATCATCATTTCTGTGATTGAAGATATTTCAATTAAAAAATTAATTGGATCAATTCATTTCGTGATTGAATCAGAATTTTTTTGTGTACTTTGAATTTTATATATGTATATATAGATTAAACAATTAAATACAACCGCACAAAGTTCCGCTAAACACTTTCAGGCACAATCGAATTACTTGGGTTGTGGTAGCAGTTGCCGATGGCAATATATAGTTTTATTTCTTAACATTGTCTTCTAAATTATAAGTTAGTTTCCTTATTATAAGTGAATGTTTGAAGTCTGCACTGAAAAAAATATTTACGTAATACTAAGGATTACGCAACTTCAATTTTAGGATGCGCAATTTACACATTATTAAGGACAAATTTCTTTAAAATAATGAAAATTTAATTAAAAGAAAGTTTATAATCTTTGCTTCAAAATTTTTTTTCGTTAAATTTAGGGCACACATTTTGAAAAGTTGCGTCCCTTCGTTAAAGTTGCATGTCTTTAAACTAAGGCAAATTTTCCTTAAAGTAAAGAAACACATTTTTGATTTAAAGAAATCGTCCTTAAATTAACTGAAATATTGAATCTTTAGATGTATGATAAAAACGCTTCAAATATAGGCTAAGACTTATTTTGAGGATTTAGAGAATTAGGAAAATATTTTTTAGTTCGAAGCATCCGTCATAATTTGGATTTTTAAACTGGCATTTGTTTGTACGTGAATGTCTTTATTAATATACCGGAAAAATAGAATGAAAAATTCGATGAGATCTGTATCCTAATTTTAATGTTATAGATCCTAGATTTAAATCCAGAAAAGTTTCCGTATTTTAAAGAACCAGCATCTTTGGCTCGGAATCAATACCAAAATCCTTAAAGGAAGGTCAAAATCTTCGGATCCAAGTAAACTTTTTTTTGAGTGTTGTATTTATGAAATACAACTGTGGTTGAACTTAAGTTCCTATATTTATGTTTATTCCCTAAATTTATGTTTAATTTAATAACTAAAGATTTTTAATGCATTCTATAGCTTGTCAGAAACGTTTTACCTCGAATATTTTCAAAAATGATCGATTTTTCTAGAATGGACTTAGCATTTTTGCTAATAATTTGTACCATTTTAATTCTTACTTTGTTTTTAACCTATTTAAAAAAATTACCCGTTAAAAATATAAAAAAAAAACGAGGTATAAAAAATTATATTAAAAAACCTTTCTGCACGGAAAAAATATTTACGTTATACTAAGGATTACGCAACTTCAATTTTAGGATGCGCAATTCACACACTATTAAGGACAAATTTCTTAAAATAATGAAATTTTAATTAATTTTTTTTTCGTTAAATTTAGGGCACACATTGAATAGTGTTGCCTGTATTTGACTGATAAAACTAGTTACGTGATATTAAAGATTTCGCAACCTCAATTTTAGGATGCACAATTTACACACTATTAAGGACAAATTTCTTTAAAATAATGAAATTTTAATTAAAAGAAAGTTTTTAATCTTTGCTTCAAAAATTCTTTCATTAAATTTAGGGCACACATTTTGAAAATTTGTGTCCCTTCGTTGAAGTTGCATGTCTTTAAACTAAGGCAAATTTTCCTTAAAGTAAAGAAATACATTTTTTTATTTAAAGAAATCGACCTTAAATTAACTGAAATATTGAATCTTTAGATTTAAGATAAAAACGCTTCAAATATAGGCTAAGACTTATTTTGAGGATTTAGCATCTATAGTTTAAAGTTTTTTTTTTTTTTGGATTAAGAAAATATTTCTTACTTCGAAGTATCCGTCATAATTTGGATTTGTAAACTGGCATTAGTTTGTACGTGAATGTCTTTATTAATATACCGGAAAAATAGAATGAAAAATTCGATATCTGTATCCTAATTTTAATTTTATAGATCCCAGATTTAAAGCCAGAAAAATTTCCATATTTTAAAGAATCGACATCTTTGGCTCGGTCAAAAATTAAGGTCAAAATCTTTGGATCCAAGTAACAGGTTGGCTGATAAGTCCCCGGTCTGACATATATATGACGTCGCTTGCATTAAATGCATATTATTTTTATATAGTACCAACCTTCAAATGATTCGTGTCAAAATTTGACGTCTGTAAGTCAATTAGTTTGTGAGATAGAGCGTCTTTTGTGAAGCAACTTTTGTTATGATGAAAAAAATGGAAAAAAAGGAATTTCGTGTTTTGATAAAATACAGTTTTCTGAAGGGAAAAAATACGGTGGAAGCAAAAACTTGGCTTGATAATGAGTTTCCGGACTCTGCCCCAGGGAAATCAACAATAATTGATTGGTATGCAAAATTCAAGCGTGGTGAAATGAGCACGGAGGACAGTGGACGCCCGAAAGAGGTGGTTACCGACGAAAACATCAAAAAAATCCACAAAATGATTTTGAATGACCGTAAAATGAAGTTGATCGAGATAGCAGAGGCCTTAAAGTTATTAAAGGAACGTGTTGGTCATATCATTCATCAATATTTGGATATGCGGAAGCTCTGTTCAAAATGGGTGCCGCGCGAGCTCACATTTGACCAAAAACAACAACGTGTTGATGATTCTGAGCGGTTTTTGCAGCTGTTAATACGTAATACACCCGAGTTTTTCCGTCGATATGTGACAATGGATGAAACATGACTCCATCACTACACTCCTGAGACAGCGACCGGTGAACCGTCTCCGAAGCGTGGAAAGACTCAAAAGTCCGCTGGCAAAGTAATGGCCTCTGTTTTTTGGGATGCGCATGGAAAAATTTTTATCGATTATGTTGAGAAGGGAAAAACCATCTACAGTAACTATTATATGGTCTAAATCGCGGCAAAACGGCCCCATATAAAGAAGAAAAAAGTGTTGTTCCACCAAGACAACGCACCGTGCCACAAGTCATTGAGAACGATGGCAAAAATTCATGAATTGGGCTTCGAATGCATATTATTTTTATATAGTACCAACCTTCAAATGATTCGTGTCAAAATTTGACGTTTGTAAGTCAATTAGTTTGTGAGATAGAGCGTCTTTTGTGAAGCAACTTTTGTTATGATGAAAAAAATGGAAAAAAAGGAATTTCGTGTTTTGATAAAATACAGTTTTCTGAAGGGAAAAAATACGGTGGAAGCAAAAACTTGGCTTGATAATGAGTTTCCGGACTCTGCCCCAGGGAAATCAACAATAATTGATTGGTATGCAAAATTCAAGCGTGGTGAAATGAGCACGGAGGACAGTGGACGCCCGAAAGAGGTGGTTACCGACGAAAACATCAAAAAAATCCACAAAATGATTTTGAATGACCGTAAAATGAAGTTGATCGAGATAGCAGAGGCCTTAAAGTTATTAGAGGAACGTGTTGGTCATATCATTCATCAATATTTGGATATGCGGAAGCTCTGTTCAAAATGGGTGCCGCGCGAGCTCACATTTGACCAAAAACAACAACGTGTTGATGATTCTGAGCGGTTTTTGCAGCTGTTAATACGTAATACACCCGAGTTTTTCCGTCGATATGTGACAATGGATGAAACATGACTCCATCACTACACTCCTGAGACAGCGACCGGTGAACCGTCTCCGAAGCGTGGAAAGACTCAAAAGTCCGCTGGCAAAGTAATGGCCTCTGTTTTTTGGGATGCGCATGGAAAAATTTTTATCGATTATGTTGAGAAGGGAAAAACCATCTACAGTAACTATTATATGGTCTAAATCGCGGCAAAACGGCCCCATATAAAGAAGAAACAAGTATATACAGCACTAAGTTCGGCCGGGCCGAATCGTAAATACCCACCACCATGAACCAAATATTAGGGTTTCCTTTGAAATTTCAGGAGGGATTGAGGACTTGAGGACACTTCCCGAAGATAAATTTAAAGATTTCACCTATGAGGACTATATCAGATTCTGGATTTATAAGCACCATTTTTGTTTGAGTTTTAGAGGAATCATTAATATCTCTTGTAAGTGTGCAAGAAAATTATAAAATAACGTCTTGCTTTGAAATCTTAAATCTGTAGATTTTCACCCGAGAAGTATCTGAAATCTGAAAATTTTACATTGAGTTTCAAGCAATTTTCATGATCAGTGCGCCTTCTATACCCTCAAGAAATGAAGTCGGTCTATATGGAGGCATTACCAAAAGGACCGATAAAAACTTAATCCGATACACGTTTTTGGGAGCCTAAAATAATATTTACAATTTCAGGCAAATCGCATAAAAACTACGGATTCTAGAAACCCAAGAAGCAAAATCGGGATATCGGTCTATATGGGGGCTATACCAAAACATGGACCGATACTCACCATTTTTGGCACACCCCTTTATGGTCCTCAAATACCTATAAATTTCCAATTTCAGACAAATTGTATTTAAACTACGGATTCTATAAGCCCAAGACCCCAAATCGGGAGGTCGTTTTATATGGGGACCACACCAAAACATGGACCGATACTCACAATTTTTGGCACACGTATTTGTGGTCCTACAATACCTCTGGATTTCCAATTTCAGACAAATTGGATAAAAACTACGGTTTCTATAAGCCCAAGACTCCAAATCGGGAGGTCCTTTTATATGGGGACCATACCAAAACATGGACCGATACTCACAATTTTTGGCATACGTATTTGTGGTCCTACAATACTTCTAGATTTCCAATTTCAGGTAAATTGAATAAAAACTGCGGTTTCTATAAGCCCAAGAAGTAAAATCGGGAGATCGGTCTATATGGGGGCTATACCAAAATATTGTCCGATACTCACAATTTTCGGCATACGTATTTGTGGTCCTACAATACTTCTAGATTTCCAATTTCAGGTAAATTGAATAAAAACTGCGGTTTCTATAAGCCCAAGAAGTAAAATCGGGAGATCGGTCTATATGGGGGCTATACCAAAATATTGTCCGATACTCACAATTTTTGGCACACGTATTTGTGGTCTTACAATACCTCTAGATTTCCAATTTCAGGTAAATTGAATAAAAACTGCGGTTTCTATAAGCCCAAGAAGTAAAATCGGGAGATCGGTCTATATAGGGGCTATACCAAAACATGGACCGATACTCACCATTTTTGGCACACCCCTTTATGGTCATAAAATACCTCTACATTTTTAATTTCAAGCAAATTGGATAAAAACTACGATTTCTATAAGCCCAAGACCCCAAATCGGGAGGTCGGTTTATATGGGGACTATATCAAAACCTGGACCGATATAGCCCATCTTCGAACTTGACCTGCCTGCAGACAAAAGACGAGTTTGTGCAAAATTTCAGCGCGATTGCTTCATTATTGAAGACTGTAGCGTGATTACAACAGACAGACAGACAGACAGACAGACAGACAGACAGACAGACGGACAGACGGACATCGTTATATCGTCTTAGAATTTCTCCATGATCAAGAATATATATACTTTATATAGTCGGAAATCGATATTTCGATGCGTTACAAACGGAATGACAAACTTATTATACCCCCGTCACCATTCTATGGCGGTGGGTATAAAAAGTGTTGTTCCACCAAGACAACGCACCGTGCCACAAGTCATTGAGAACGATGGCAAAAATTCATGAATTGGGCTTCGAATTGCTTCCCCAACCACCGTATTCTCCAGATCTGGCCCCCAGCGACTTTTTCTTGTTCTCAGACCTCAAAAGGATGCTCGCAGGGGAAAAATTTGGCTGCAATGAAGAGGTGATCGCCGAAACTGAGGCCTATTTTGAGGCAAAACCGAAGGAGTACTACCAAAATGGTATCAAAAAATTGGAAGGTCGTTATAATCGTTGTATCACTCTTGAAGGGAACTATGTTGAATAATAAAAACGAATTTTGACAAAAAAATGTGTTTTTCTTTGTTAGACCGGGGACTGCCAACCTGTTATTGACATTTTTATACGACTTTAGAGTTATTAGCGGTTATCTCTTATGGATCAATTTTAAACGATGTAAAACCTCTAAAGCATAGTATCACTACACATAAAATAACTGACGGTGTTTGGCAGTTTTTCCACCACAAAGTTGCTGCTATTTTAGAAAAAAAATTTTTTTGGAATGATTTTCACAAGTTAAATTCGTTCCAAAAATTTGAATTTTTCTTAGCCGAGAGACAAACGACGAATTTTACTTCACTCCCTTTGCAGGAAATACATACTCCAATGTCTCAATATATTTGATTAGTTCCCTAGTTCTGGTAAAATATTCTAGGATTGTTGGCATTTTATTATGTCGTTTGGAATATGACCTAATTATAATACACTGAAAAAAATATTGTCGTGAGATCAAAGATTTCGTGTCTTTAAAATACGAATGCAAATTTTGCATAGCATGGAAGACGCATTTCTCTAATATGAAGTTTTTTTCCTTATCCAAATGTCGATAAAATTTTCAATGAAGTCGTATTGTCCTTATAACTAAGTGATTTGGCTTAAAAATGGGTATCATAACATGAAAGAAAAAATGTTTGGGTTAAGGTCAACTTGACTTTAATAATTCAGAAAAATTCTTTAAATTTAATGAAATTGTCTTTAAATTTGTTCTCTTTTTGCATCTTGACTACAAAGCAAAAAAATCTTTCAAATATAGGACATGTTTTTCAACACTTTATTTTAAAGAAGCTTTTTACTTGAAACATAGCCTAATTTCTACTTGAAGTCGAGTCTTAACTTCGAAAATAAAGTTGTCGTTAACTCGTTTTTAAAGGACTTTGATAGGATATGAAGAAAAAAAGCTGAGAATGCGAAAAATTAAAATTTGCTTCCTAGAAGCAAGTACACAAAACCCAAATTTAAAAGAGAATTATGTGTTAAAAGTATCTTTTCTTGTATTCTCTGCTTCTTTGGCTCGGAATCAATACCAAATTTTTTAAAGTAAAGACAAAATCTTTGGAACCGGGCATGCTTTTTTTCAGTGTAGGCTTCATATTCATCAACACATATGAAGAAAAGAAAGGAAAACAGATAAACTCCACATGAATTTATAAATGCATCCATAAGATATTCAACAATTTACGACACAACAATTTTATAAATTGATTTTTTTATTGTGCTTAAGGAGAAATAATCCCATCTTTTGTTGAATACCTCCAAAGTGTTAATGACACACATTTTTTTTTTTTGAACATGTTGGCATTTGTTTTCATGGAAGTGTCGTAAAATACAAAAACAAAAAAAAACACATTATTGCAATATTAATTATATTAAGCACAGAAATGGTATAAACAATCCATATGTTTTTTTTTAATTTTTTTTCCTCTGGCATTAATAATTCATGTGCCAAATGGAAAGGATTTAATTAAATAAAATTTTAAAAAATACACCTGTTTGTGTTTACGTAGATTTTTTCTACCATACGAGACATGTGTTACTAATCGATTCACCATTCTTATGGTACCAATGCCCCCCTTATACATTGATGTTGCCAGATCGATAGGTATAAGTGTGATAGATAAGGGTAGTAATGATGCATTATACAAAACCAGAGTATAGAATTTGGATATTGTTTACTCTATTTGGAGCACTTTTTTATTATACAGGGGAAACTGATATGTAATGTTACCAATTGAAAGGACCCCATTTTTATACCCACCACCATAGAATGGTGACGGGGGTATAATAAGTTTGTCATTCCGTTTGTAACACATCGAAATATCGATTTCCGACTATATAAAGTATATATATTCTTGATCAGGGAGAAATTGTAAGACGATAAAACCATGTCCGTCTGTCCGCCTGTCTGTCTTGCTGTCTGTGTGGCTGTCTGTCTGTCTGTTGTAATCACGCTACAGTCTTCAATAATGAAGCAATAGTGCTGACATTTTGCACAAACTCATCTTTTGTCTGTAGGCAGGTCAAGTTCGAAGATGGGCTATATCGGTTCAGGTTGTGATATAGTCCCCATATAAACCGACCTCCCGATTTGGGGTCTTGGACTTATAAAAACCGTAGTTTTTATCCAATTCAACTGAAATTAGAAATCTAGAGGTATTTTATTACCATAGAATTGGTGAGTACCGGTCCATGTTTTGGTATAGCCCCCATATAGACCGATCTCCCGATTTTACTTGTTGGGCTTCTACAATCAGTAGTTTTTATCCAATTTGCCTGAAATTGGATATCTAGAGGTATTTTAGGACCACAAGGATTGTGCCAAAAATGGTGAGTATCGGTCCATGTTTTGGTATAGCCCCCATATAGACAGACCTCCGGATTTTACTTCTTGGGCTGATAGAAACCGTAGTTTTTAACCAATTGGCATAAAATTTGAAATCTAGAATTAGTTTAGCACCTTAAAGAGGTGCTCCGAATGGTGAGTATCGGTCAATGGGCGAAGTTTGCTTAATTTGTGTCCATAAGTTTCTCAAATAAGTAAATTTTTCTTAAATTGTGTCTGTCTTGAACTTTATATAGCGCTAAAAGATATTTTAACAATTTTAAATTCCATTTTTATCTTCCAAATATGAAATTTTATCAAACAACAGAAAAAATATTATTTTTAATAAATTTTCTTCAATTTGACAAAAATTATTAACTTATTTGTATCATGTTGCAATTACTAAATTTTTATACCCTCCATAGGATGGGGGTATATTAACCTTGTCATTCCGTTTGCAACACATCGAAATATTGCTTTAAGACCCCATAAAGTATATATATTCTGGATCGTGGTGAAATTCTGAGTCGATCCGTCCATCCGTTGAAATCACGCAAACTTCCGAACGAAACAAGCTATCGACTTGAAACTTGACACAAGTAGTTGTTATTGATGTAGGTCGGATGGTATTGCAAATGGGCCATATCGGTCCACTTTTACGTATAGCCCCCATATAAAAGGACCCCCAAATTTGGCTTGCGGATCCTCTAAGAGAAGCAAATTTCATCCGATCCGGTACATGCTGTTAGTATGTGGTCTCTAACAACTATGCAAAAATTGGTCCACATCGGGCAATAATTATATATAGCCCCCATATAAACCGATCCACCGATTTGGCTTGCGGAGCCTCTAAGAGAAGAAAAGTTCATCCGATCCGCCTGAAATTTGGTACATGGTGTTAGTATATGGTCTCTAATGACCATGAATAAATTGGTCCACATCGGTGCATAATTATATATAGCCCCCATACAAACCGATCACCAGATTTGACCTCCGGAGCCTCTTGGAAGACCAAACTTCATCTGATTCAGTTGAAATTTGGTACGTGGTGTTAATATATGGCCTCAAACACCCATGCAAAAATTGGTCGAAATGGGTCGATAATTATATATAGCCCCCATATAAACCGATCCCCAGATTTGACCTCTGGAGCCCCTTGGAAGAGCAAAACTCATCCGATTCGGTTGAAATTTGATACATGATGTTAGTATATGGTATCCAACAACCATGCAGGAATTGGTTCATATCAGTTCATAACTATATATAGCCCCCCATATAAACCGATCCCCTGATTTGACCTCCGGTACCTTTTGGAGAAGCAAAATTCATCCGATCTGGTTGAAATTTGGTACGTGGTTGTAGAATATGATATTTAACTAACATGCCAAAAGTGGTCCATATCAGTCCATAATCACATATAGCCCCCATATAAACCGATCCCGAGATTTGGTTTTGGAGCCTCTTGGAGGAGCAAATTTCATCCGAGTCAGTTGAAATTTGGTACATTGTGTAGTATGTGGCCGTTAACAACTATGCCTAACGAGGTCCATATCGGTCTATAGTTATATATAGCCCTCAGATAAATCGATCCCCAATCACACAAAAATTGGTCCATATCAAGTTCATAATTGTATATAGCCCCCACATTAGCGACCCCCATATTTCAATTCTGGCTCTATACGTATCGTGCAAAAAGTCCATATCGATTCGTAATTATTTGTAGACGTACCTATACATAGGTTAGGTTAGGTTATGTGGCAGCCCGATGTATGAGGCTTGTGATACCACAGTTAAGCTCAATGACAAGGGACCTCCTTTTTATAGCCGAGTCCGAACGGCGTTCCACATTCCAGTGAAACCACTTAGAGAAGCTTTGAAACCCTCAGAAATGTCACCAGCATTACTGAGGTGGGATAATCCACCGCTGAAAATTTTTTTGGTGTTCGGTCGTAGCAGGAATCGACCCCACGACCTTGTGTATGCAAGGCGGGCATGCTAACCATTGCACCACGGTGGCTCCCTATACATAACTTTTTTGTCTAATATATACCACGTATGGGCTAACTCACAATTTAGAAAACGATGTTAAGAAGTTTTAAGATACCACAACACAAGTAATTCTATTCTGGATGACAGTCTTTCGTAGAAGTTTCTACGCAATCCATGGTGGAGGGTACATAAGATTCGGCCTGGCCGAACTAACGGCGGCCGTATATATTGTTTTTGTTTTTTTTTTTTAATTTTCTAACATGGTGGGTTCACTTTTTCTGGGTGCACTTAGGCGTTTAGCAACGCCACCAGTATCGTTATAACGATTTATGGTTCAATATACAAACATGTTCTCCAATTTGAGGTGTTTATGCTCGCCAACATTGGTGTTTGTTATTTTCCAGCCAAATATTTTGTAAGCACACTAACTCCATTACGATTAACTTTATTTTTCAATAATCTGAGGCTTGTAAACAATATAATTAGCTGTAAATAAAACAAATATCATGACATGCGTAGTTTCATAGATGCACTAGTGGACAAATGAACAGCAAGAGCTAGATCGTTTCAGAGAGGAAATTTAAGTCCAAATTAATTCGATAATTTACAGTATGGGACAAATATTTTCAATAATTCGACATTTTCATGGCGAAGAGTATGAAACCCCACCTCGCCGTCAAAGAAAACAATTATATTCGAATTCATTTGTCAAATATCTTTCACTGAAAACTAATGCACAAAATAATGTTCTCAAATTTAGATGCTAGAACAACTGTGGTTGAATATCATTATAAAACAAAATATATTAATAGAATGAATATTTTAAATCCCAAAAAAAAAAAAAAACAGCGAGAACCTTAAAACTCACTTCAATAAATTTTGGATCAAAGCCAAAAAGAAAACAAAAAAATTATCGATAGACCAATGAAAGTGCCGGCAGAGAGAATTTTTGGGAAAGTGAGGGCAAACAACCAAAACAACCAACTATCCACGAGCACAGCTAAACTAATGAGAATTTTTCAATGTAAACCTTGTGATGATGTAGTTTTTTTTTTGCTAAGAAGTATAAAATAATAATCCACCATTTGTATACAAATTGCAAAGAAAATTTAAATTAGCCCTCTTTTTGTTTACTTGAATCATTATCTCATTTCATTATTTTCTCTTTTTCTCCAGTCCGCCATCCTCCCACAAGTGCAGACAAATACATATGGCAAAGAAAAATGCACATTTAGTTGGCGTTTATTGTTTAGATTAGATTTAGGTTGTACACTTAAAAAAATAATCACCCTAATTACTGTTGTCGTTCTCGCTTTCGCTATCGCTTTTAAACGTCTTTCGTCGATAATAATATCGTCGCCCATCGATATTAATTAGGTATCCTGGACAAGGGTGATTGCGACAGTGCCAACAACGATTAACAAGTTGGCTGATAAGTCCCCGGTCTAACAAAGAAAAACACATTTTTTTTTGTCAAAATTCGTTTTTATTATTCAACATAGTTCCCTTCAAGAGCGATACAACGATTATAACGACCTTCCAATTTTTTGATACCATTTTGGTAGTACTCCTTCGGTTTTGCCTCAAAATAGGCCTCAGTTTCCGCGATCACCTCTTCATTGCTGCCAAATTTTTTCCCTGCGAGCATCCTTTTGAGGTCTGAGAACAAGAAAAAGTCGCTGGGGGCCAGATCTGGAAAATACGGTAGGTGGGGAAGCAATTCGAAGCACAATTCATGAATTTTTGCCATCGTTCTCAATGACTTGTGGCACGGTGCATTGTCTTGGTGGAACAACACTTTTTTCTTCTTAATATGGGGCCGTTTTGCCGCGATTTCGACCCTCAAACGCTCCAATAACGCCATATAATAGTCACTGTTGATGGTCTTTCCCTTCTCAAGATAATCGATAAAAATTATTCCATGCGCATCCCAAAAAACACAGGCCATTACTTTGCCAGCGGACTTTTGAGTCTTTCCACGCTTCGGAGACGGTTCACCGGTCGCCGTCCACTCAGCCGACTGTCGATTGGACTTAGGAGTGTAGTGATGGAGCCATGTTTCATCCATTGTCACATATCGACGGAAAAACTCGGGTGTATTACGAGTTAACAGCTGCAAACACCGCTCAGAATCATCAACACGTTGTTGTTTTTGGTCAAATGTGAGCTCGCGCGGAACCCATTTTACACAGAGCTTCCGCATATCCAAATATTGATGAATGATATGACCAACACGTTCCTTTGATATCTTTAAGGCCTCTGCTATCTCGATAAACTTCATTCTACGGTCATTCAAAATCATTTTGTGGATTTTTTTGATGTTTTCGTCGGTAACCACCTCTTTCGGGCGTCCACTGCGTTCACCGTCATCCGTGCTCATTTCACAACGCTTGAATTTTGCATACCAATCAATTATTGTTGATTTCCCTGGGGAAGAGTCCGGAAACTCATTATCAAACCAAGTTTTTGCTTCCACCGTATTTTTTCCCTTCAGAAAACAGTATTTTATAAAAACACGAAATTCCTTTTTTTCCATTTTTTCACAATAACAAAAGTGGCTTCACAAAAGACGCTCTATCTCACAAACTAATTGACTTACAGACGTCAAATTTCGACACGAATCATTTGAAGGTTGGTACTATATTATTATTTCCATTAACGTAATTTCCTGTGTTCGTTCCTGCTATCCTTATTCATGCTATCACCGTGTTCCTGATTCCTGCTATCACCATGTTCCTGCAATAACTCCCGTTCAAGCGATATTATTCTCTCCGATTTTATTTTCCATTTCCTTATACTGCTGTGTTCCTGATTCTTCCTGGTTCCTGACTTGTAATTGCCTAAATTTCTTCCTTTCAACATACCTACTATGCTCCTACTATGCTTTGGCGTCATTTCCTGTATCCGTTCCTGCTGTCCTTATTCCTGCTATCACCATGTTCCTGATTCATCCTAGTTCCTGATTCTCTTAGTTCCTGACCCATAATTCGTCTAATACAAAACCCATTCTATCCCTGGTATCCCAGTTTTTCCGCAATGAATTTACTCCAGCTTTACACTATATTCCCAATTCTTGTTGTAAAATTGTTCCTTATCTTATCTTATCTTATCTTATCTTATCTTTTCTTTCTCTTCTTTTTTCTCTTGTTTTTTTGTTGTTTGTATCCAATTCTTAGTCCCAATCCTGCCTATAAATCTTCTATTGTCCCTACAATTTCTAAAATAGATTATATAGATTTATTTTATTTTATTTTTAATGTATTATAAGCGTCATACTTTTTATTTTACTGTAACCAGCTGCTAATTATGCTGTGTAAATAAATAAATAAATATATAAAAATAATATACTAGCGACGCCATCTATGTGTCAGACCGGGGACTTATCAGCCAACCTGTTACTTTTGATATCTACAAACCCGAACCACCACCAGATCACTCTGGACCCCTGAATTTAAATTATTTGCGTTTAAAATGTGATTTGTTTCCGAATAAGATATCCAAATAACTAGTTTTTTGAAAAATAAAAAAAAAACCGGGTTTCAGTTTTTTGTTCTTTTAAAAACGGCTAAACTGCTAAAACCTAAAACATAAAATATAGTGAAAATGATTTTAACACACAAAAAAAAATATAAAATTGGGACCTTCGCCGTTTAGAAAATTGTGTCAGAAGTTTTCGTTTATAACAAACGAAATTTTAGACAAATGTTTGTTATAAATTCGAGTTTATGTGCCCTTACTGGGGCTGTCCTTCGGGATCAATATTTATAAATCCTGGGATTCGGGATAATGAATCCCGCAATTTTTCGGGGTTTTTTTCGAAATTTTTGGGATTCTTTAAATATTTTGAGTAATAAAAATCTACAGCATCAAAAGATTTTCTTAACTAAAACGTAACAAAATAACACAAGAGCACACAGGAAAAAATATCACCAAAATATTTCCAATTAAATAGTTCATTGAAGCTGAAAACTTTTTCAAATAAAAAATAAATTGATACAATTAACTTTTTAATCAAAAGCGAAACATTGAGACAATTAGGTCAACGATTGAAAATTGTTTATTAAAAAAACAAATCGTGGCAGCCCGATGTATTAGGCTCACTTAGACTATTCAGTCCATTGTGATACCACATTGGTGAACTTCTCTCTTATCACTGAGTGCTGCCCGATTCCATGTTAAGCTCAATGACAAGGGACCTCCTTTTTATAGCCGAGTCCGAACGGCGTTCCACATTGCAGTGAAACCACTTAGAGAAGCTTTGAAACCCTCAGAAATGTCACCAGCATTACTGAGGTGAGATAATCCACCGCAGAAAAACTTTTTGGTGTTCGGTCGAAGCAGGAATCGAACCCACGACCTTGTGTATGCAAGGCGGGCATGCTAACCATTGCACCACGCTGGCTCCCGTGGTGCAATGGTTAGCTCTTACAGAAAAAAGCTTCCTATCAAAGGGGAATTCTGTTTGTCTAAAATTTCGTTCCGCAGGAGTGCATTTTTTATTTGTATGTAGAAATTTTTTAAATGCCGAATTCATCGAAAAAATAATCCAAATTGCATTTCTTTGAAAACTGATGTGTTGATAAAATAAATAAAATAAAAATTAGTCTTCAAAACTATGTGTATTATAAAACAAATGGAATTGAATTTGAAAGGAAAATCAATATGTTTACTTTGGTCGCATAGAACAATTTATTATGAATAACCCATTTTTAAATCAATATTGTCTTGAGACCAAAGATTTCATGTCCTTAAAATACGAATCCGATTTGTTTTCGATAAATTTTTCAAGTCTTTTTGCCGTTATAGTTAAGTGATTCTACCTAAAATTTCGTATCCTAAAATGGAAGAAAATTTTTTTTGAAAAGGTACTTCGTAAGTTTTCAATAAAAAAAAAATAAAATTTTGACATAATTTTCTGTAGAAATAAAATTTTCTATAGAAATAAAAGGTACTTCGCAAGTTTTCAATAAAAAAAAATAAACTTTTGACAAAATTTTCTATAGAAATCAAATTTTGACAAAATTTTCTAGAGAATTAAAATTTGGACAAATTTATCTATTAAAATAAAATTTTGAGAAAATTTTATATATATAAAAAAACAGTTTAGAACATTTTCTATAGAAATAAAAAATTGAGAAAATTTTCTATAAAAATAAAATTTTGAAAAAAAAATTCTATAAAAAAAATAAAATTTTTACAAAATTTTCTACAGAAATAAAATTTTGACAAAATTTTCTATAGAAATAAAATTTTGACATAATTTTCTGTAGAATAATAATCTGGACAACATTTTCTGTAGAAATAAAATTTTGAGAAAAATTTCTATAGAAATAAATATTTGAGAAAATTTTTAATAGAAATAAAATTTTGGCAAAATTTTCTATAGAATTAAATTTGGACAAAATTTTATATAGAATTAAAATTTGGACAACATTTTCTATACAAATAAAATTTTAATATAATTTTCTATAGAAATAAAATTTTGAGAAAATTTTCTATAGAAATAAAATTTGAACAAAATTTTCTATAGAAATAAAATTTGAACAAAATTTTCTATGGAAATAAAATTTAGACAACATTTTCTATAGATATAAAATTTGGACAAAATTTTATATAGAAATAAAATTTGGACAAAATTTTCAATAGAAATAAAATTTTGCAAAATAAAATTTTTTTGTTTGGTAGATTTTTGGTAAAAATTACTCCAAATTTTGGTGGATTATTTTTGGTTCGAATGGTAACTGGGCTCTGATGAGACAAAAATGAAAAAAAAAAAAGCTGAAAAAATTAATAACTTTGTTTACCAGAATTAAGTACGCAAATTTTTTTAGATAATTGTGTCTTAAATTTGTCTTCACTTCAATTCTCCGCTTCTTTGGCTCGGAATCAATACCAAAATCATTTTGTGTAAAGACAAAATCTTTGGAAGCGGACATGCATTTTTCAGTGTAGACAGTTCTTAGAAGTTCAAAAAGCATTGAACTTCAAAGCAATTATTTGCCACGCAATCCCAAGCGGAAAAACTAATATGGTCACTCAACGTCCATGCCTCAACCTAAAGGGCACAGCCGAATATTTGGTAAACGGTCCCACTACACTGAAAAAAATATTGTCGTAAGGCCAAAGATTTCATGTCCTTAAAATACGAATGCAAATTTTGCTTAGCATTAAAGGCGCATTTCTCTAATATAAAGTTTTTTTCTTTGTCAAAAAGTCGATAAACTTTTCAATGGAGTCGTATTCTCTTTATAATTAAGTGAATTGACTTAAAAATGGGTATCATAACATGAAAGGGGTAAGACTTTAAAAATTCAGAAAAATTCTTTAAAATTAATGAAATTGTCTTTAAATTTATTGTCTTTTTGCATCTTGACTACAAAACAAAAAATTGTTCAAAAATAGGAAATGTTTTTCAACACTTTATTTTAAAGACGTTTTTTACTTGAAACATAGCAGAATTTCTACTGGAAGTCGAGTTTGAAAAATAAAGTTGTCGTTAACTCGTTTTTAAAGGACTTTGATAGCATATGAAGAACAAAGGCTGAAAAAATGAAAATTTAAAATTTGCTTCCTAGAAGCAAGAACATAAAACCTAAATTTAAAAGTGAATTGTGTTTTAAAAGTCGCTCGGCCTCATTTTGCAAAATCCGCAAAAACTTATTTGGAAACACCCAAATGGAAAGTCCTACCCCAACCCGCCTTAAATCTCCTTCTTATTACAACTTCTTTTTACAAGACCTGTTTGAAGAGATTTTGCGTTTTTTTGAGAAAGCCAAATATCGGATCGATTCGCGGATTGAGTTAAAAGACGAGTCGTCATTGAAAAGTTTATGGACTTTTCGACAAGGGAAAAAAACTTTATATCTGAGAAATGCAACTTCTATGCTAAGCTAAATTTGCATTCGTTATGGACAAGAAAATAAATTTTTCAAATATTTTTACTTCTGTTACAATCACGAAATTAATTGAAATGTTTTTAATAACGAAAATGATCATATTCAATCACACACACACACAAAATTGCTTTCTGATTAATAGATCCAATTAATTTTTTAATTGAAATGTCTTCAATCACAGAAATGATAGTATCAATTAAAAAATTAAATGATCTAATTAAAAAGTTAATTGATACTATTAATTTTTGTGATTGATTTTTGTTGCAATTAAAAAATTTGTTGAATCAATAAAATTTTTAATTGAATATTTTTTAAAACTCAATTAAGACTTTAATTGGAAAATTTTTCGGTAAATTTTTGTAACTGCAATTGGGCATAAAAAAATACATGATATCATTGGGATTTTTCAATAAAATTTATAATTAAAAAGTTAATTGATGTTGATTGCACAAACCCAATATTTTTTTTTAATTCACTCCAAACAATTTTCAATCACTTTCTTAATTTCAAAATTTTCAATCATTGAGTTAATTGACATAATGCTTCAGTTACCAAATTAATTGTATGAATCATTTTTTTTAATTTAAAAGTTTTCAGTTTCTATCAACTTTTTAATTGGAGATATTTTGGTGATATGTTTTATTGTGTTGTTTTACTATTCCATTGATTTTCTATTCCCTGTTGAGATATTTAAATCTCGATTTTTTTCTTAAAAAGACCAAATTGCGCAATTCCTACAACTTGTCCCAAAGAACCTCATAGCATATGAAAAAATTAATAGAGAAGCCATGGATGTCCTTAAAAAGCAAAAGCACAGCAAGTTGTTCCAAAAACATTTTTGGTATTTTCTCAAAAATAGTTTCATTTTAATAACAAAAATTTGGCCATTAATGCACTATATTTTTCCAGTGTAGCCCCTATTTAACATAAACTTAAACAAATCTTTGATTTAGTATACAGTCTATAGGTATTGAGATATGTCGGTCAATAACATGCCAGTAGAATAATGTTGAATGAAACCAACAACAAAAAATTATAGGCATGTTTGCAATAAGCCATTTGATAGAAGAAAAAAATTGTAATGTTTAGTTTGTGTGAATGTTCTTATAATTTTATTTCTCTATATATATTTTATATCGGTCAATGGTGCTGTTACCTTCATGGTTTTTTTCTGTTTGTTTAACAACAGAATTGTGAGGATGTTGAACGCTGTATGGGGGCGTGTATCATCAGCATGCTAGTAGAACACCCAATAACAAAAACAAGTAGTCTGCTAATCGGTGGCTGCTGATACAAATGGCAAAAGTGAGTCAAAGTTCTTGAATTGTTTTCTACGATCATTAAAATGATTTAATAAGCTATAATACATTTTCGCACGTGTGAAATTTACAGACTCAACTATATCGGACTATCTCTTGTTTTAGCTGACAATGGCTGGGGTTTTCAGCATCAACTTTTTGGGCCTGTTCGAAATCCAAACTTTTTGCCATATCTAGCAAATTTTATGAATATCGATATAATTACATCGAGAATTTCAAAAAAAAAAAGAGGCAAAAAGGTAGCAATCATTATAAACTAATTTAATCTAAGAAAAGTTATTAAATTACTTTATATAAGGAAAATTTCCATTTCATCGAAAATCACTGCTAGAAATTGGTAGCTCAGCGCAGTAAATTGGTTTCATAGTATAGAAAAATTTATTTGCATACTTTCAGGCGCTACATGACTCCACTTGAAAAGGCCCCAATAAAAGATGAGAAAAGTGATCACACATTGGACGCGTATATTCCTTTATAACATCCATATTAGAGACCGATTATTTCGGTTTTTGGAAGAGTCTGTTTTCGGTTTATACGAAAATCTCAATTTTTTAAACCCCGGTTTTTATTTTGCTTAAAACCGGTTAACCGGTTAAAAACGAAAATAAAAAAATTAGTGAAAATGGGGTTTAACCACGGTTGCCACAGTTGTTAGAATTGTACCAAAAATGGTAGATTATTTACTGTTTCGTAGAATTTTTTTTTTTCGCAAATTTTGCAAAGATTTTGACAAAGTTTTCTATAGAAATAAAATTTTTACAAAATTTTCTATGGAAATACAATTTTGACAAAAATTTTCATAGTAATAAAATTTTGACAAAATTTTCTATAGAAATAAAATTTTGACAAAATTTTCTATAGATATAAAATTTTGACAAAATTTTCTATAGAAATAAAATTTTGACAAAATTTTCTATAGAAATAAAATTTTGACAAAATTTTCTATAGAAATAAAATTTTGACAAAATTTTCTATAGAAATACAACGTTGACAAAATTTTCTATAGAAATGAAATGTTGACAAAATTTTCTATAGAAATAAAATTTTGACAAAATTTTCTATAGAAATAAAATTTTGACAAAATTTTCTAATGAAATAAAATTTTGACAAAATTTTCTATAGAAAAAAAAATTTCTATAGAGAAAATAAATTTTATATAGAAATAATATACAAATATATAGAAATAATATATTATATAGAAATAAATTTTTGAAAAAATTTTCTATAGAAATAAAATGTTGGCAAAATTATTTATAGAAATAAAATTTTGACAAAATTTTCTATAGAAATACAATTTTGACAAAATTTTCTATAAAAATAATTATTTTCTATAGAAATAAAATTTTGAGAAAATTTTCTATAGAAATAAAATTTTGACAAAATTGTCTATAGAAATAAAATTTTCTCAATTTTTTTTTTTGGAAATAAAATTTTGACAAAATTTTCTATAGAAATAAAATTTTGACAAAATTTTCTATAGAAATAAAATTTTGACAAAATTTTCTATAGAAATAAAATTTTGACAAAATTTTCTATAGAAATAAAATTTTGACAAAATTTTCTATAGAAATAAAATTTTCACAAAATTTTCTATAGAAATAAAATTTTGACAAAATTTTCTATAGAAATAAAAATTTGACAAAATTTTCTATAGAAATAAAATTTTGACAAAATTTTCTATAGAAATAAAATTTTGACAAAATTTTCTATAGAAATAAAATTTTAACAAAATTTTCTATAGAAATAATTTTTCTTTTTTCTATAGAAATAAATTTTTGAAAAAAAAATTCTCTAGAAATAAAATGTTGACAAATTCTCCAAATAGAAATAAAATGTTGACAAAATTTTCTATATAAATAAAATTTTGACAAAATTTCTATAGAAATAAAATTTTAACAAAATTTTCTATAGAAATAAAATGTTGACAAAATTTCTATATAAATAAAATTTAGACAAAACAACAAAAACTTTGTGGGTCTATAATTTCTTTTCACAGAACAGAAATTAATTTCTTTCCTACGAAACGAAATTTTCTTTTATTGGTAAAGTTGTCTCTATGAAAACAAATAAATATTTGTTAATGGTAGCCTAAACAAAACAACTTTACAGCAATAAAAAAAAAACAACCAAAATTATTATTAGTAGTAAGTGCGGGAAAATATAAGCTCCTCCAAAATATCATAAGAACCAAAGTAGAAGGACGCCGACCGAGAGGGAGACGAGAAATAACATGGATAAAAAACATTCAGAAATGGACAGGACACCAAGATGAAATAAGGCTTTTGAGCGCAGCCAGACATAGAGAACTAGCTATAATTGAATGACATTTTTAATTTTGCAATATATATAAAAAAAATAACTCTGTAATACTTAACATTGTATGACCGCTAATATTCGAATACGGATTTGCAAATAAAGAAGAAGTGCGAGAATGCTTCGATGCATCGTCTATATCTCCCATGCATTGCACCATTTGTGTCGGTCAAATCAGAACTCTCAGTTTAGAGTAAAGTGTTTGGGGAGCCACCGTGGTGCAATGGTTAGCATGCCCGCCTTGCATACCCAAGGTCGTGGGTTCGATTCCTGCTTCGACCGAACACCAAAAAGTTTTTCAGCGGTGGATTATCTCACCTCAGTAATGCTGGTGACATTTCTGAGGGTTTCAAAGCTTCTCTAAGTGGTTTCACTGGAATGTGGAACGCCGTTCGGACTCGGCTATAAAAAGGAGGTCCCTTGTCATTGAGCTTAACATGGAATCGGGCAGCACTCAGTGATAAGAGAGAAGTTCACCACTGTGGTATCACAATGGACTGAATAGTCTAAGTGAGCCTGATACATCGGGCTGCCACATAACCTAACCTAACCTAACCTAGAGTGGTGCAATATAAGCCATAAAAATTATACACTGGCGGCATAAAGTATTTGCGAAAAAATAGCAAGAGATGGTCGATCATTAATAGGAAAAAATCCTAATCTTTGTCAGAGATTATAGGCCACACTGGTGATTCTTTTTTCCAAAATGTTCCTTTTTTTTTTGAAACCTGCAGTCATCACACTATGCTCATTACATTGATAGACCAAGCAATGCAAATAGATATATTTTTTAGTAAATCAATCAAAAAATGTTCGCTCTTTGTTTCATTGTAATCCGTTTATATATAGCGTCCCCATTTCAACATTCATCACTCACCGATAAGCCGAATAAATTTTCAAATTGTCCACCATTTTAAAAGTGTTTACGGATTTACAAAACGGTAGCAATGTTCTTCTGCCAACTCTGCCGTCACCCAGCACAAAGAAATGAAAAAAAATGACACCGACTGATCCCAAAAACAATGACTGTGTCAATCGAAGGAATAAGAAAAAAATAACAGAAAACGTCAAAACAAAAGCGCAAGTGGGCGGTTGGGCCAAGAAACAAACTGACTGCGAGGGCATTAAGAAAAATAACGAAATTTTAAAGAAAATACGAAAATGAAACAAAGTAAAATCTATTTTCATTTTTAACCCAATAATACCCAATATTGAAAATAGAATTAACAAAAAAGAACAACAACAACAAAATACTTCAGTAGACTTAAATACACAACGACTTTTATGAAAAAGGTGAGTGAATGTGATGATGATAGTGAAAATGTTCAAAATGTTTCTGTATTTATTTTTAGCATAGCATACGTATTTCTCTGCTGGGGTAGAATGTAATTTTTCTAAAAGACATTGCAAAAAATGATCTTGAAAGATCATAGAATAGAAGAGAAAAAACAAAGATAAAATCGCTTTTAATTTTGGCACCATGAAGAAGTGAAAATATTGAACTTGGCCTCATTTCAGGGGGATGGTTGGTAGACATTAATCAAAAACTACGATGAAAAACTAAAATGCGACTGATCCGTAGATTATAAACATACACTGAAACAAAAAGCTACTCAAATCTAAAGATGTCCCTAGATTAACACATATTTCTGGAAATACTATACTGGCAATGTCAAAGAGCCTCAACGCTCGGAATATTATATCAGAATCAAGAATCAGACAACATTAGCATATACTGCCAATACCATAGACGCTCAACGGTTATATACGGCCAGGTTTATTATAGCAAAATCCAGAATCATGTGGGTTTCAGGTACCCTACAGGGTAACAGTCCTGAAATTTGGATAACGGGCCGCTGCCTGATAGGCCATTTTAAAAAGTTTGGGGTGGTCAACTGATTGAGCTGTCTTAGATCTTATATTTGATATTCTCTTAATTATTGTAAAATAAAGGATTGGAGTTTTTTTCTGAGGAAATTACATATTCAATAAAACAGTATTAAAATTTTTGAATTTTATCGCGATGGAATTTTTTTTTATTTTGGCAAATTATTATAAAATAAAGGTTTGACGATTTTTTGGGGGAAAGTTACATTTGCAATATGTAATCATTATTTTTTCAGATACCTTCGCGGTGTGAAGAAATGGATGAAGGAAATTTTCATACACTAAAGTGTATTGTATTTGCCTTTTTTGGGGGGCGCCCGTTTTCATTAATATATTTAAAAATTTATTAATATTTTCCGTTGAATCCTTTTGGGAATTTCAGACGAAAATATAACGATGGGGTTTTTGGGATAAACTTGATTATCTCTTACAAAACAATCTGGCAACCGTGATTACGTAGGGTAGAATAAACTCGATCCCGTATGACTTTTGCACTTTCTTAATTGTCTAAAACTTTATACCATTTGAATTTTAGCAAAGAAATTATGTAAAAATTTATGGAAATTTTTTGTTATTTCCATTTTGAATACATTTCCCAATAGAATACTGGAGTTCGTTAATATATTTACACCTAACACCCTAAACGTACTCAAAATATTTGACCGATCGTTACATTCGAAGAGAACTGAGAAATATAAAATACAAATAGTGAGAGTAATTGATACACTCAGCCAGAGAGAGAGCATCTATACACGATTAGAAATAAATCGGCAATTTTTCTCTCAGTATTTTCAACTGTCAGTATGACACAAACCAGACCACCACTATCATACAGAGTATATTATTCACTTAATTACGAAGGGAAGGGGTTAATCTGCAACAGTCAGCATACACACACACACATAAATTCACAATTTATAATTGAAATTACCGAAAACATTGTGGGGGAAAACAATGTAATTTTTGCGGTTATATCATTTACCTTCATTAATAGATCCACGATTGACAAGCATGTTTTTTTTTTTTCAAGAGTAGAAGCAGGAAATCTGCATTTGATTCAAAGAATAAATCAATTGAATTTTAACAGCGTCGTATGCTACTAGCTAAGACGTCTTAAAGCGATGCAATTATCTGTTTTATGAAAATTACCCAAATGGGTTAATATTTCAGTATTCTTATTTAACAATGCAAATGCAAGTATAGCACTTTAATTAATCACTATTTTCAAAAATTAATCAATTTATTAATGTGTTTCACTTGTATGTGGTACATTTTTGTATTTATTTTTGCAGATGTTTTCGACTAGTTGACACAGTTGGCCGACTACACTGGCCAAATGCAAAACTTTATTCTCTTCTTAATTTTTATAGAGAAAGAAACTTTCAAGTAAATTTTCTTTTTTCTATTTCATTCATGTACTTGCTACAACATATTTTTGTTACACTGCGTACGTATTTCTTATGCCCTTTTCTTTGTTTTTACTTGCGTTGCGAAAAACTCAATATATTTTAGGCGCGATACATTTTGTGTGCACGTCGCTCACAATTAATAAAACTGAATATTTTTGTGAAAGAAATCCACGAAATGGTTACGAAAAAACAATCACAAGAAAGGAGAAGCCAAACGAGAAAAAAATTAAATCAAATCCATAAAGAGGGAACCTCAAAGTAAAAAAAAAACCCAAGAGTGTGAGCGTAACGAAAGCACTCTATTAAAATTGCCCCACTGAAAATATATTGAACAAAAACAAAATGTAATGAAAGAGCACATATATTGTTTGTGAGAATTGGTGGGAGAGGAAGTTCTTCTGCCAAAGCAAAGCCAATTGTCATTATGGGGAGCAACAACAACAACGACATCAAACGTAATATAAAAACAAATTGTCCCATATATAAAAATGGGGAAAACGCCAAAAACACACGCTAGAGAATTTTCTGACAAAAGGGTGTTGCCAAAAACAATTGTTTTTAATGAAACTAGGATTCAAAAATTAAAATGTTATGTTTAAAATTTTTATGAAAAATTGTATTAAGCTGCTAAAACAACAGAAATCCACTTATAAAAAGGAGGAAAATCATCTCTAAAATGGCAAAGCATTTCGGCCGCCATGCATACACAAGGTCGTGGGTTCCAAGTTTTTCAGCGGTGGATTATCCCACCTCAGTAATGCTGGTGACATTTCTGAGGGTTCCAAAGCTTCTCCAAGTGGTTTCACTGCAATGTGGAACGCCGTTGGGACTCGACTATAAAAAGGGAGGTCCCTTGTCATTGAGCTTAACATGGAATCGGGCAGCACTCAGTGATAAGAGAGAAGTTCACCAATGTGGTATCACAATGTACTGAATAGTCTAAGTGAGCCTGATACATCGTGCTGCCACTTAACCTAACCTATGTACCTCAAAATCATTACTAAAGGTTGAAATTTCTCTTTTTTTATTATGCAATTTATAATAATTGTAAAAATAATAATAGAAAATATAGACTATTTGCTATTTTTGTATCATTATCGTTTTGGAAGCATTGGTAATAAAAAAAATAATACGCACAAAAGGTGATTCTTACACACTGGTGCCAGATGATTTTTAAACATTATCGCTAAAGGTCAATTAATATCGTGATTGAATCAGATTTTTTTGTGTGTATCCATTATTCGCCACAAAAAGAGTTCGAAATTTCTAAATCTTCTAGAGTTATTGTACACAAATTGCTGGAAGAAAAAATTAAAAAATCTCGGCAGGCTTCGATCAGAATATTTTATTGGAATCAAAAAAACAAAAAAAAAAAAAAAAACAAATCAATCTAGAAATCCAACTATGGAAAATAGGATACCGATATGATCAGACCGCAAGTTATGATGCATTTCATAGCCGTCTATTCCACATGGTACAGGGGAAAACGGATATAATAAAGTCAGAAAATCCCGCAATTTTTTTTCTAAAATGTACAAAACTTAAAAATTTCAGTCAATATGAACTTTTTAAAGGTGCTTAGTTTTATAGTATTTTGTGATACCACTAGTTCGCTAATTGCTAAGCTAAGATTCAAAATAATTTTAAAATAAAAAGTAACATAGAATATTGAATAACTCCAATATAATAAAATAAAGAAAACTAAAAACATTCGACATTATGTGTTTTCTCTTATAGGATTTTTTTATAATGGGATTTTGGTCTTGTGTGATTGCTAGATTGTTTTTTTTTTCTTATTTATTTGATATGGAACATTTTTCGCACCAAAACACAGCAACAAGACATTGTGTTTTTGATACATTTTCTTATATGAGATGTGCCTACTGTAGTATCCATTGACAAAATTTTATAATCACATATTTAAAAGCGTTTTATGGGGGAATTGTTAGAAGGCAATAGTTTAGATTAAAAAATTCTCTAGCTTGGCAACCCTAAATATGCACTTTGTGTTTGATGACGCTGTATGGTGTAATACATCAAAAATAAAAGCCCACACATACACAATCCCCCCAATGAGAATTTGAAATTATACTAATAGCTGCTATGTGTGTAGGCAATCAAGAGAGCAACGGTGATGTAGGAGAGGCTTATTTTCCGTAGACCAAATTGCTTTAAAATGTTAGTCAAATAGCGACTACAACGATCAGCGCACGGTATCCAACAAATGAATCTGAACACGGAAAAATCAATACAACAAAAAATACAAATTCAACTTCCTTTAAAGGATTATAATTGAACCCCCTCATGCAGAGAACAATGACACCATCACCAATGGTAAAAACGCGATACAAGGATAGTAGCATCGGAGAAACTGTAAATGTTTTATATTCGATTATGGAAGTTTAAAGTAAAATAAATAGATAGAGGACAAAGTATGACCGTAATTTCAACATCATCGTGTAAGCATAAGAGTAAAATCGATATGCAAAATCATTTAATGAAGAAAAATCAAAACATTGAAGTATGTTCCATAACACCGCTAAAAGAAAAACACATTTTTCATAATTAAAAAACCTATTCGCATGACTTAATTGCAATAAGAAGGATGGATTAAAATTGCAATATGAATGTAAAGTGGAGAAAATACAAAACAAAAGAATTATGACTAGTACGTTTGACTCCTATTTGAGGATCTAAAAATGCCGACATGTAACATCAAAAAGAAATCCTATTGGAATGAGCTCAGATAACACACACCAATCCCCGCTATAGTTTGTAAACACAATCAAAGCGTGTATCGTTAGATTGTACCTGTTTACGTGTATGTCAAGAGGCACATCATTAACCACAACTACATCGACTGTTGGTACGCGAACTCTTGTTTGCAGTTTTTTCAATCACATATTACTACTTTACTGTGAATCTAAAACACAACCATAGCTACTTTCGGCATACGAAAGCTTATTGATATTTTGGAGAGCCCAAAATACGCGGCGAAATCTCGCGAAACCTAGCGCCGAATCGCCAAATTAAAATATATACTAATTCTTTGGCGGTAAATAACTTAGTGTTGCCAATGGTTGCTATTTTTTTACCAAACCATTAGGCATTGTTGTTGCATTACCAATCGCCAGTGATCAAATTAAAGTGACAAATATGATAATAAAAATTGGAATATAAAAAAACTAAAGCAAGTCAATTGGCGTCAAAAAATCCTATGCCGGACAAAGAAGGGCATAATTCAATTCCTACGGAATGAGTGTATTAGTCTTGCTAAATCATCTGACTTGCAGATATCTGGTACATGAATTTTGAATCGGTTAGCCATCTGTATTGGGAGTCACTATATCAGCTTTAAAAATGTTCCGGTGACATTGCAGGAATCCTATATTCCTAGGAGAGGTATACTCAATGCATAATTGCCAGGAAGTCTTTTTTATAGTTTTTCAATGATAGCTTTCCTCTGAGTGTGGATCACTATGTTTTACATATCTAACATTTTTTGATAGATTCTTTGTGTCCGATTTCCAAAATAATTACAAGCTTTATGTGCAATAAGGCATTAAGAGCATATTTAATATTTTACTAAATGCTTATGTACATTCCCCGATTTAATTTAATTTATAATTCAGATTTTAAACAAAATTATTTTGATTCATTTTCTCTTTCATACTCCTTGAGTTGTGTACGTGACACGAAATTGTGAATCACGAAAAATGTCGTGAGTCATGAGTCACACTGATGGCAACAGCGTGAGTGATCGTGATAGTGATTAACAAATCAAAAGTCGTGCGTGAGCTTGAGTCACGAAAATAATTTCTTCGTGAGTGTGTGTGAGTAACCAATTTCGGAAAAGTACGAGATGAATTCATTTACAATTTTAGTGACACCTGGGATGTCGCGATTTTAATCATGCTCATGTTTTCAAACACGTCCCTAAGGTAAATTAGTCATAAATTTACTCGTGAGTCACGACATTTTTCGTGAGTCACGATATTTTTCGTGCATCACGTTTTTTTGTGAGTCACGACATTTCGTGCGTGAGTACAAATTTTATTTTCGTGAGTGAGCGTGAGTCCTACCAAACAATATCGTGCATGAGTAAGAATTTTCCGCCGTGAGTGTGCGTGAGTAAATATTACTCACGTGCACACCTCTAGTCTTATCCACCACCTGTCTATAACAAAATAATTTTTGGAAAACCAAGTGATATTGTCGAAAACATTTAATTATTACCAACAAATAATAGGAAAATATTTCTATAATAAAGTGATTGCGAGCTTTGGGGCCAAATGAAATGCACGCAACTCTTTCACTCTTTTAGCTTTTCTTTTGTATTTTTCAATTTTCATTTTCCATAGAAGCACGAATTGTAATCACGCAAAGTCTAAATAAAAGAAATCTAACTGACGTAAAAAAAAGAAAACAAAAACAACAAAACCGCTTTATGAGAGATGATATCGATGATTGAAGGTGCCTGCCTTCAAGACTTTACCAATTTTTGATGTGGGGTAATTACTACCACGTGGTAATTAATTTCAATTGTGCTTTGTGAAATAATTTTGTGTAAAATAAGCCACTTCATCAAATTGTTTAGTTTTAATAACCACCAATTGAATTTTTTTACATACATTTCTTAGAAGATTACGAACAAGTCTATTGTAAAAATGGACTGAATAGTCTAAGTGAGCCTGAATCTTAATCGGGCTGCCACTTTAACCTTAACCTCTATTGTAAAAAAATTATAGGAACACTCTTAGAAAAAAAATTCTGCTGTTTACACCGACTACTGATTTCAGACGAATAAAGAATTACTGATATTTATGCCCTGCATTCAAAGCCTATGTGTTGGTCATATCATTCATGAATATTTGAATACGCGGAAGCTCTGTGCAAAATGGGTGCCGCGAGAGCTAACATTTGACCAAAAACAACAACGTGTTGATGATTCTGAGCGGTGTTTGCAGCTGTTAACTCGTAATACACCCGAGTTTTTCCGTCGATATGTGACAATGGATGAAACATGGCTCCATCACTACACTCCTGAGTTCAATCGACAGTCGGCTGAGTGGACAGCGACCGGTGAACCGTCGCGTGGAAAGACTCAAAAGTCCGCTGGCAAAATAATGGCCTGTTTTTTGGGATGCGCATTGAATAATTTTTATCGATTATCTTGAGAAGGGAAAAACCATCAACAGTGACTATTATATGGCGTTATTGGAGCGTTTGAAGGTCGAAATCGCGGCAAAACGGCCCCATATGAAGAAAAAAAGTGTTGTTACATCAAGACAACGCACCGTGCCACAAGTCATTGAGAACGATGGCAAAAATTCATCAATTGGGCTTCGAGTTGCTTCCCCACCCACCGTATTCTCCAGATCTGGCCCCCAGCGACTTTTTCTTGTTCTCAGACCTCAAAAGGATGCTCGCAGGGAAAAAATTTGGCTCCAATGAAGAGGTGATCGCCGAAACTGAGGCCTATTTTGAAGCAAAACCGAAGGAGTACTACCAAAATGGTATCAAAAAATTGGAAGGCCGTTATAATCGTTGTATCGCTCTTGAAGGGAACTATGTTATAAAAACGAATTTTGACAAAAAAATGTGTTTTTCTTTGTTAGACCGGGGATTTATCAGCCAACCTGTTAGAATTGGCATTGGGTGAGGCTATGTGTGGGCAAATTAACTTTAAATCGGTTCAGAATTACATGTATTTTTCAAATAATGTTTTTCAATTTCCATTACAAGTTCAGAAAATTGATTGCTAAAACTGAAGCCCTTCTCTAATAAAATCTCTACAAAAACAAAATGCCACCTCTAATTAATCATTTTGGAAGAAATTACAATATTTTCCTTTTTACATTGTACTCAATCAACATTTTCATAAAATATTTGAAGTAACTTGGAAATGAGACACATGTAACTGTAAATTTAGCCAAACCTTTAGAATGGGCAACAAAAAACACAGATTTTTCAAAATAGTAATAGCAAAGATGTTGTATAGGTTGCAATTCTTACTGCTTGTTTTGACGCCTCCCAAAACTAAATTTGGTGACTGCTTATTGCCCTCGGCAAATGAGGTTGTCCTTGGACGCCCACTCATATCGTCGTCCGCGTCGTCGGCTCCGACTCCTAAAGCAGCGGTGTCCTTCGGGCGTTTATCACTGCTACTGCTTGATGCCTGCGTGTTGGCGGTTTTTTATTAATAACACCAAGGGAAAAAATTATTACAAATAAGATTTCTCCGTTTTTACTGTTGCGAATTAGTTGATTCGCAATGCTTGTGTTTCTTTTTTTTACTATTTTGATGACAGTGATGATCAAATTACTAGTTACTGAAAATGTTTTTGTTACGTTTTTTTTTTAACTGGTGTTCTTTGTTGCACTCTAATAATTTTTATGGATTTTGTTGAGTAATTTTGCTTTTTGACTTAAATGTATCGTCTAATGGTTTGGACGATACTTTATCTCAATTGTTGTTGGAGCATAAAAAGACGAGTTATTTAGGAAATGCGTGATAGTTGTTGTTGTTCTTTATAAACCCCTTGACGTGTTTTGCTTATTAGTATCAAATGCGTTTATTCTTAATTGGTTTTAACAGCTGGCCGCTGAGTTTGATTGCTGCTATTGTTGCTGTTCTTGTGGTTACCATAAATTCAATTTCTTTTGAATCATAAAATGTTGCCAAGATGGTAAAGTAGGAGCTGAAATTAGAGAAGAAAGAGATATTGATTATATATATTGCTTTAAAAAAGTAGGTATTTATTTTGGGATATCTTGAAATCGTGGAATTTTTGATCCATCACAAAATCAAAAATCACACAGGCGAATCTTACATTATTTTAAGCGACAAATCTTATAACAATTGGCAATATTTTTTTATTATTATTATTAACTTAAGCTAAATTAAAAATTTTAGTTGAGAAATATAATGGAAAAATTTCATTTTAACATATCGGTCATTGTTTTTAATTATCTTTTGACCTATAAAAATTATCATTTGTGACAATCCCTTTTTTACCAACAAAATGTTAATTATCATACAATTGAAATTTCTTTAAAAATATAATAGAATTTCTATTTTTGATTTTGACTTAAACCTTTCAAGATTTATTCTAAAATCTATACAAATATTAACCAAACTTGACTAACCGATTTCTGGCATTGATCAAAACGAAATAATCGACGTTTTATGAGGTTCAAAAACTATTGTTTCAGTTTTAAGGCGTACAAAATCAAAAATCAATTTTGAGCTAGGGATATAAAAGTCGAGAATCAGCGCTTTGACTAAACAAATTCTTGTAAAAGATGTCGAAATCCGACTCTTCTTTATCTTCAAATTCATCAAATCGTATTTAATTGAAATTATAATCTTATTTATTTATTTAAGCATATCCTGTAAAACAAGATTAAAGTCTTATAATTAAAGTACAGGAATTTTAATAAAAAAACAATATCCGTTATAAATTTAAAAAGCAAAAATGAATCATGATGATAATAATTTATATTAAAACATCTGACAATTATTGGAAATTAAACGTAGAGGGTTTTGCTAGCAATGGAAACCGACTAATTGATTGTTAGCGACAAAATCGAAAACTTTTCTTTGAAAATCTTATTCTGAAAACTCATTAAAAAATCCAAACAAAAGGGCGTCAAAGGTTGACTTCACAACAATCTCCAAAATCGTAACTTGGCTTTTCCGGATTTTTTTTAAAGTCTAGAATATAAGGTTCTTGTAAATAAGAAAAAAAATATCTCCACTTATGCAAAAAAACTTTCCAAAATTTTTAGAATACGAGAGTACTCCATTGACCTTCCAGATTTTCTGTTTTTGGGCGCGTTAAAGTCGACATTTTTATTCGATTTTTCCTGAACTTTGGAATCTATTTATAATTTAGATCCATTATCAGGTGTGCTGGGAGGCATTGTTAAAACGATATAGCAATGCTCCCTGCGCAAATAACGCAAAATCGGATTCAGGTTTTGTTTTCCAGGGAGATTAATTTCGAAGATTTGCTAAATCGGTACAAGTTTTTATATAAACTTTTCTTGAGTATTTAGATTATTTATTTATTTTTTTTAATAGGAAATACTGAAGAAAAAAAGCTAAATGTAAATTAAAACGAAAGTCTAGCTTCAAGTAGGGACTTCTTCTCGATAACTGGATCCCAATAAGTAGGCATTTGCGAGTAGTAATCAATTCCTAATTATCAATAAATTTTTTAAAAATTAAAAATTGTTAACATAAAAATATATATTATTTAAAATATTAAATTTTTAGTGGCAAATAATTAAACTTATTGGTTAATAACCCGCGTTAGTAGGCATTTGAGAGTAGTAATCAATCCCTAAATTTTTATGTTTATATATCAAATTGTTTTTGTGACGTAGTCTACATAGTAAGATATATTCTTAGTATTAAGGTTGTAATTATATGTCAAGTTTTTGCAGTCTTTGATTGTAGTCCTAATTATTTTTATAATTTTTTTTAAGTAAATTTAATGAAATTCTTTATTTTGAGTATCCCTGTAACCGTATATGGTCATTTCGGCTTGGTTGTAAAATGAATTAAATAAATAAAAATAATAATAATAATAATTTCTTGCACTTATTTGGGAGCCACCCTGGCGCAACGGCTATCATGCCCGCCTTATTTATTTCATCTCAGTAGTGCTGGTGACATTTCTGAGTGTTTTGAAGCTTCTCTAAGTGGTTCCACATTATTGTGAAACGTGGAATCGTGTAGCACTAAGTGATAAGCGAGTAATTCACCACTGTGATACCATAAGGTACTGAATAATCTAGGAGCGTATGAAATAAAGCGCTGCCATTATAACTAACCTATATTATTTATGGCCGAAAGATAGACCAACGGTTAGTAAATTTTTTGTATGGTATCAATTGTTTTATCGACACGATAAATAATACCAACACATTGAGAAACCAGCTCTTAGTGTGAATATATATGTTGGCAGACCGATTGAAGTTGCCTGAGAAGTTTGAGATAGTGTGTATTTGATCGCGTTCGTTATATCCTGCACGAAAAATTGGGCATGATAAATCTGTCAGCACGACAACCATCATACCACGTCTAAGTAAATGTGGACATTCATTAAATGTCATCCAACATAGTTTTTTAGGCGTTCCGTAAAGCCGATAAACGATGATGGTCAAATGGTCCAAAGGGCTGTCCCATCACCTAGAAAAGCACAGACATCATTTAAATGAGCAGGCCATCGCTGCCATGGGATCTCGAAAAGTTTTGGAACATTGCTGGTTCAAGGGTATCGAGTAAACTTTTTTGAAAAAATTCACCTTTTCGATTCTTTTTACGATAAATCGTTGGCAAAACTATTAATGAAACAACAGCTGATTAGTTCAATATTCACTATTGTATTGCAAATGAGAGTACAAAATGATTCTATTACAACAAAAAAAAAAAACAATAATTTATAATAGTAATATTTTCAACACTTACGTTTTTACTAAAAAAGATGGTTTCCAAATGAATATATTTCCTTGATATCCACAGTAGATTTGGCTTTAGTTTATTTTTTATTTATTTTACTAAATAAGATTGCACAATTAATTTTTTAGCTTTTTTTAAATTAAAAGTAACTATAAATTATCTAGTACTTTTAATCTATTTTGCTCTCATGCGGATGCTGAATATTTTTTTTTTACAAAAAGTTTGCTTGTATTTTATTTGCTTTGTTTTGGAGTGGTTTCGGTTTTCATTGGATCACAACAAAACAAAGAGAAATTAATTCCTTTTGCAAATTGTAATCTTAAATTTGGTTTTAAAACATGATACGATGGATGTACGCAGAATAATTAGCTCTATTTATTTACATTATATCAAATTGTAATAAACCGCACTGTAGACTGATTAAGTTGTCGACTTGATTGATGATGCTTTCTCAATACTTTTTAAATGATTTCTTTATAGCAGAGCACAACAAATAATTTTCGACAAGCATAAGCATCGAAGAGAAAAATGCAATTATTTCCTTTTCTTTGGAAAAATCTGGAAATAGAAAGAAAAGGGAAATAATTAATAAGAAATTCAGTAGATGTTGCACATTTCATTTTCGGAATAATGTGTTTGTTGAAAGGCAATTTTTTAAATTTTATAACATAAAAGAATATATTTTAAACAATTGCAATACGTGTGTATTTCGCGCCCCCATTGTTTGAAATCATTATACTAAAGTTTAATACTATAGTAATGGGTTCTGTGCATCGGATTAGTCCGAAAATACTGTCGCCACAATGTGCAATAGCATTTCTGTCGCCTTAATGAGTTCACCAATGTGGTATCACAATGGACTGAATAGTCTAAGTGATCCTGATACATCAGGCTGCCACTTAACCTAACCTAATGAGAAGATACCTGAGCCTATATTGCATTAGGTTCCTAGTTTTCATTAAACTGTTAATACAGTGATCGTGTATGGCCAATATTGGCTCATTTATAGTGGATTAAATCATAAAAAATGGCTAAAGTCTCTTGCATTTCCAGAATAATGCAATCGCAGTATAAAAATGCATGACAATCTCATATTTTTCAAATCAGCTCACAAGAAACTTTCAGATATTCATATGAGACAATTTGACGCTATAGAGATATTGCTTGGGAGTATAAACGCTTTGGCATATAAGTAAAACGATGATGGTTGCCCATTTGCAATATTTTGCATGTGTTTGTTTTACGTTTTCATTTATTCTAAATTGTGTTGGCAACTGTTGACTAGCTCTCTCCTAATAGAATTCCTAAAAATATAAATTCCCAACAAAATTCATGCAGAAAAATTTGTGTGTGTCGATTGGCTTATTTTCTTTATTTTCAATTTCTATAGTATAATTTAAGGCGCAGCATATAAATCACTTTTACTATCGTTTTTACCGGTTCTTTTTTTTTTCAGTTGACTTGTTTGTTGAGTTGAGTTTTGTTTTGTTTTTATTCGTATATAAAATGATTCAATCATATTATATAATGTAGCAGCAAAAGCACCATTTAAAAGGTCCACTTAAGCAAATGTATTGTGGCATTACAGAATTCTTTTTGTTATAAAAATTACGCATACCAAAATCAAAAATCGTTTGGAAAGCAAAACAAGTAAGAAAATGCGGTTTTGCCTCGTGTATCAAATAATCTTGAAGGTAACTTTGTTTTGGTAAGCAATTACATTTAAATGGGAAAACTTTTTCAAGAGGATGGTCCTATAAGGAAAATACTTCTCTGTTATCAAACATTTATTTCTATAGAAAATTTTTTCAAAATTTTACATCTATAGAAAATTTTTACATTTTATTTCTATAGAAAATTTTTTCAAAATTTTACATATATAGAAAATTTTATCAAAAATTTATTTCTATAGAAAATTTTATTTTCTATCGAAAATGTTGTAAAAATTTTATTTCTATAAAAAATTTTGTCAACTTTTTTTTCTATAGAAAATGTAGTCAAAATTTTATTTCTATAGAAAATTTTGTGAAAATTTTATTCCTATAGAAAATTTTGTCAAAATTTTATTTCTATAGAAAATTTTGCCAATTTTTTTTCTATAGAAAATTTTGTCAAAATTTTATTTCTATAGAATATTTTGTCAAAATTTTATTTCTATAGAAAATTTTGTCAAAATTTTAAAATTTTATCAATTTTTTATTTCTATGGAAAATTTTGTTAAAATTTTATTTCTATAGAAAATTTTGTCAAAATTTTATTTCTATAGAAAATTTTGTCAAAATTTTATTTCTATAGAAAATTTTGTCAACATTTTATTTCTATAGAAAATTTTGTCAAAATTTTATTTCTATAGAAAATTTTGTCAAAATTTTATTTCTATAGAAAATTTTGTCAAAATTGTATTTCTATAGAAAATGTTGTCAAAATTTTATTTCTATAGAAAATTTTGTCAAAATTTTATTTCTATAGAACATTTTGTCAAAATTTTATTTCTATGGAAAATTTTGTCAAAATTTTATTTGTCAACATTTTATTTCTATAGAAAATTTTGTCAAAATTTTATTTCTATAGAAAATTTTGTCAAAATTTTATTTCTATAGAAAATTTTGTCAAAATTTTATTTCTATAGAAAATTTTGTCAAAATTTTATTTCTATAGAAATTTTTGTCAACATTTTATTTCTTTAGAAAATTTTGTCAACATTTTATTTCTATAGAAAATTTTTTCAAATTTGTATTTCTATAGAAAATTTTGTCAAAATTTTATTCCTATAGATAATTTTGGCAAAATTTTAAAATTTTTTTAAAAAATTTTGTAAAAATTTTATTTCTATAGAAAATTTTGTCCAAATTTTTTTTTCTATTGAAAATTTTGTCAAAATTGTATTTCTATAGAAAATTTTGTCAAAATTTTATTTCTCGCATTCTGCTCTGCGTACATATAGAGTACAGCTCGATAGTAACGGTTTTTTAATAAACCCTAATCTGATCAGTACGGATTTTTGTTAATTCTTCTTGTCTACCAAATAAGTAAAAACCTATTTTTTTGAGGTAGTAATATAAAAACGTTTCTTTTGCAATAAATTTTAATTTTCTGAATTTTATCCGATATAGAAAATAAGAAGCCCAAATATTATTGGAAATGCTGGAAATTTTCTATTTAGCGCCACCTAAGCTAAGAATAGACTTTCGATTTTTGGCCGAAAGTCTATTCTTAGCTTGAGCTTTAAAATGTCTAAATCTGAGTTTATTTAACCCTCGGACAGACACATGAGTCTGGCCAGACCTTTTTCGATTCTAATTGTAATTAAAATATATTTATAATATAGCTAGAGACTTGAAACTTCAGGTACCCTCCTAAAATTTTATTACCTATCGATGTGTGAAAAAATCAGGACGGAAAATACGACAGTAATAATAACAACAAAATATCATATTTTCCATATAAATACATTAAAATACATAGTGGGTCTGGCCAGGCCTCATGTGTTACGAATGTGACTATCGAAACATGTGTATGATGGAGGGTTAAAAAGAAAGTTGTCCGTAATGCTATTCATGCGTAATAGGGGGATATCATATAGTTTACTCGAAAATCTGAGCAGGTTATTGTTGCAAACTCAAATTGGATAAAAAGCGTTGTAAAAGGCTATGATTGTAGTCTTAATAAATTGCATAGTTTTCATCTAGAATGGTGTCAAAGAATATATTTTGGAAGCTGTTTTGGAGTAATCGGTCGTAGAATATGAAAGTACCACCAAGACCCGGCACTGCCACAAAAACAAAGAAAGGATAAAAAATCATGATCTCCTCTTGTTTATACAGTCGCCAGACGATAATTTAAAGGACTTTTCCATTGGGGCCAAGACCAAAGTATTGTACGAGAAGGAGCTAAAATACCGGCAGATTATATGCGTGTAGTGATCGTTTCTTTTCGAAACAAAAGTATACTGGAATTTATATAACTTCCACACATTTTTGTCATTTGAATCAATAAAAAAAACCTCATATTAAAAAAAATATATGGTCGCAATTGAATTGGTAAGACTTTGCGGCATCTACCCTTTAAACTCTCTCTATAGCTTAAAGAAAACAAACCGGACTTCAATTGACATCACAAAAAAAACACATTAACTTGACTTTATCAAAAGTCACTTTTTGTAACTGGACTAACGCTAGAGAAAACTTTGACAAAAAATCGCCCCAAAATATTTGCATACTTTTAGGCAAATATTTAATTATTTCTTTAAAGGAATATGATTTAAGGAACTTAAACCTAGTAGATATCGAGTCTATAAAAATTAAAAATATGAGTGGCACAGTACAAAAATTAGCAAAATGAACTATCATCGTATAGATGAAATAGCAAATTTGTCACGAAAGTTGGACAACGATAGCTCTCATTATGTCAATAGAAATTATCTTAATCGTTTTATAGAATTTTAAATAAATTATGAAATAAATTTATTGGAATTTAGATAACTTCGACACATTTTTGTCATTGAATTCAATAAAAAAAACTTCATATTAAAAAAATATATGGTCGCGTTTGAATTGCTAAGACTTTGCGTCATCTACCCTTTAACCTCTCTTTATATCTTAAGGTGAGTATTAAGTTCGAGTTTAGACGCTAAAATCGCAATTTTTTCACGATTACTTTTCTTTACTAATATTTTTTAAGGAATACAAACTTTGTGAAAACTTGCTTTGGGCTATTCCCCATCAAGTTATAATAAAATCTGCAACAAATATGTATAATTGTATGCCTTTTTTTACTGATTTAGTTTTCACTTTAGTGAAAAAAGTCGAACTTAATACCCACCTTTAAAGAAAATCAACCGGCCATGAAAAAAAACACCATTAACTTTATTTTATCAAAGGTCGATTTTTGTAACTGGACTAACGCTATAGAAAACTTTGACAAATAAACGCACCAAAATATTTGCATACTTTTAGGCAAATATTTAATTATTTCGGGTCTATAAAAATTAAAAATATGAGTGGCACAGTACAAAAATTAGCAAAATTAACTATCATCGTATAGATGAAATAGCAAATTTGTCACGAAAGTTGGATAGCTCTCATTATCTTAATCGTTTTATAGAAATTTAAATAAATTATGAAATAAATATATTGGAATTTAGATAACTTCGACACATTTTTGTCATTTAATTCAATAAAAAAAACTTCATATTAAAACCAGTAAGGAAAGTCTAAAGTCGGGCGGGGCCGACTATATTATACCCTGCACCACTTTGTAATTGTAAATTTTCGATACCATATCACATCCGTCAAATGTGTTGGGGGCTATATATAAAGGTTTGTCCCAAATACATACATTTAAATATCACTCGATCTGGAAGAATTTGATAGACTTCTACAAAATCTATAGACTCAAAATTTAAGTCGGCTAATGCACTAGGGTGGAACACAATGTTAGTAAAAAAATATGGGAAACGTTTAAATCTGAAGCAATTTTAAGGAAACTTCGAAAAAGTTTATATATGATATATCGCTCGATATATATGTATTAGAAGTTTAGGAAAATTAGAGTCATTTTTACAACTTTTCGACTAAGCAGTGGCGATTTTACAAGGAAAATGTTGGTATTTTGACCATTTTTGTCGAAATCAGAAAAACATATATATGGGAGCTATATCTAAATCTGAACCGATTTCAACCAAATTTGGCACGCATAGCTACAATGCTAATTCTACTCTCTGTGCAAAATTTCAACTAAATCGGAGTTAAAAATTGGCCTCTGTGGTCATATGAGTGTAAATCGGGCGAAAGCTTTATATGGGAGATATATATCCAAATCTGAACCGATTTCAAGCAAATTTGGCACGCATAGTTACAACGCTAATTCTACTCCCTATGCAAAATTTCAACTAAATCGGAGCAAAAAATTGGCCTCTGTGGGCAAATGAGTGTAAATCGGGCGAAAGCTATATATGGGAGCTATATCTAAATCTGAACCGATTTTGCTGATATTTTGCAAGTTTTTCGAGACTCATAAAATATTCGGATGTACGGAATTTGAGGAAGATCGGTTGATATACACGCCAATTATGACCAGATCGGTGAAAAATATATATGGCAGCTATATCTAAATCTGAACCGATTTTTTCCAAAATCAATAGGGATCGTCTTTGAGCCGAAACAGGACCCTATACCAAATTTCAGGACAATCGGACTAAAACTGCGAGCTGTACTTTGCACACAAAAATACATCAACAGACAGACAGACAGACAGACGGACATCGCTAAATCGACTCAGAATTTAATTTTAAGCCGATCCGTATACTAAAAGGTTGGTCTATGATTACTCCTTCTTGGCGTTACATACAAATGCACAAACTTATTATACCCTGTACCACAGTAGTGGTGAAGGGTATAAAAAATGTATGGTCGCGTTTTAATTGCTCAGACTTTGGGTCATCTACCCTTTAACCTCTCTTTATATCTTAAAGAAAACCTACCGGGCATGAATTGACATCACAAAAAACCACATTAACTTTATTTTATCAAAGGTCGATTTTTGCAACTGGACTAACGCTATAGAAAACTTTGACAAAAAATCGCACCAAAATATTTGCATACTTTTAGGCAAATATTTAATTATTTCTTTAAAGGAATAGGATTTAAGGAACTTAATCCTAGTAGATATCGGGTCTATAAAAATTAAAAAAAAAAATATGAGTGGCACAGTACAAAAATTAGCAAAATTAACTATCATCGTGTGGTTGAAGTAGCAAATTTGTCACGAAATTGGGCAACGATAGCTCTCATTCTGTCAATAGAAATTGTCTTAATCGTTTTAGAGAAGTTAAAATAAATTATAAAATAAATGAAAACAAGACTATTTCCTTTTATGTTAAAAAATCACAACAGAAAAGTAGATTTAAAAAAATCAAAAATGTATTTTTTTTAACTAAATCAATATTATTAACTTAATTATATTCAATAAAGTAACTAGAAAAGGTAATATGTCATTCCAAAAATTGGACAAATTATTGCCAGAATAATGTCAGCATTTATTTTGAAATATCATATGGAACTCTTAAAAATCTTTTCAGTTATCCAACGAAAACAAAAAACAATCCCAAACGAATGAATTGTATTTAGCAAATAAGATGGGGTTAAATTCCAAGAGGATAACATGAAAGGTGCCAATGTTAGGTACATAGGCACTTACCCCCATTTTCATGAAGCTCCGTTAGTGCTACGTTAGCTAACGAACTTTTAAACCGTGATATCTACATATCTGTCATTTTGCGTATATATTCCAAATGCCAGTTAGAAACTTAACTGTTGAAAATTTTTCAGTTAAAGTTAACCGGAGAAAAGTTATTTCCATTTTTCTTTCTGTTAACAGGCAGTTAAAGCCTAACGGAGCTACATGAAAATGGCCGTAAAGGGGAAAAGTAAACTTTATTTTAGATATATGACAATGACACAATTTTCTTTTATTTTTTCGCACAACCAAATTAAGAAGTTACTACACAGAAAAGTAAGAAGAAATATACGTGACAAGGAATACGAACGTAACGAGCAAAGAATAATTTGAAGAGAACAAAAGAGAGATTGAATGAAGTGTAGGCCGTAATAGAAATGTCAATTATTTAAGAGATTCTCTGGATTGGGGGTTTCATCAGAGCAAAGAAATAAAACGCGCATGCGCTTTACACACTATGGAAAATTGAGTTTTCTTTTTCTAATTAATGAATGCAGTACATGAAGAAGATTTTTTTTACAAATCGTGGGATTTACAATACAATATAATTTTTTTGTTTGATTTTTACCTTAGATTTCATTAAAATTTATTTACGAAGCTTTTATCCTCAATTAGGACATTTCGCCTTGTCTTAGTAAATTTGGTATATGAAGTTTCATTAACATTTGCACATTCCTTTAAATTTTAACTTCACTTTGAAGTTTTACATAAAACGAAACTATTGCAAGTTTTGTAAGTAAAAATTAGCTATGGCGTAAATTTCTTTCGCGATAATTTATTTATGAATTTCTTAATTTTTTTTTTAACTTGCAATGGATTTTTTGGAACTGCAAAATAATTAACACTTTTAAATTTTACATTTTTTTATTTTTAATATTTATTTTTTTCTACTTCAAAAGAGGAATTATTCAGTTATACAGCAGTTTATAGGAAAACCAAGAAAGCTACTAATATGAAATTACATGGAAAATGATTTCGATAAAGGAGAAAGCACACATACCTACTTTCACACGCACACACACACATATATCTAAGTACATACTATAGACTCTCACCAACTGTCACATTGGAAACAATTCCTCCCAGAAGAGAACTAGAATGTGACACAAGCTCTTGTTCTAATCTCTTTTTGGTTGCTCATGGTTTGACATACGTTATCGTATGTGGTTATTTCGTAGTAACTTCTTCAAAAAGAAAAAAATGAACTGAGTCCTGCTGAGGTATTTTGGAAGGGAAATGTAACATTGTGTAAAATGTTTGTTGCATATACTGTGGCGTTGTTATGCGGCCTTACATCGACGACATGCAAACGCACATACATGGCCAACCAAAACACTAATTTTAGTCCCATATTGATGACGTAATGGTCGTCATCGTTGCTAATACTTTAAGTCGTCATTATGACCTCCATTATAAGGCGTGAGTCTTAAGTGGAACGCAAAATATGATCAAAAACAGTGTAATGCCCTATATTCATCCTAGAAGTAGGTTATAGTTATAGTTTTTTTGCATTTTTTCTTAGACATGCAAAAAATTATGATTTTTGAAAATTTTATAAGAAATATACGGAGCGTATTTCTTTATATTTCTATAGTCCTATACTTTTCATATTTTTGTGGCACATTGTATATATTTTTTTTATACGATAACATTGTTTTATTGTCATTTCCACCTGCAAATATGCAAAGAAAACGTTCTACAGTCCTTGTAAACGCAAAAATTATAGGAGCAATTTTCAATGAAATAAAAAAATAATTGCTTGATTCGCATAGATTTAATTTCACAAATTTAAATAATTTATATATATTAATGCTTTTAATTATTTTATTATAATATAACTTAATAGGTTAATTGCATTATATTTGGCTAGAAAATCACAAATGACTTTCATTAGCGATAATGGTACGTTTCTCGAAGTCAACAGTTTTTTTTTGGCAGAAGCCGAAGACGATTATTTTCCTGAAATTTTTAATTAAAGAAAGTTGGCGTGTATTTTACTTCAAAATTAGCTTATTTTATTTAACATACACATAAAAAAATAATTATTGGATTCAATCACGAAATCAATTGATCCAATTAATAGAAATGTCTTCAATTACAGAAATGATAGTATCAATCACCGAATTCAATTGAAAGATTAGTTGATCCAATTAATACTATTAATTTTTGTTATTGATTTTTGTTTTAATTGAAAAATTTGTTGAAACAATAAAATTTTTAATTTAATATTTTTGAATATTCAATTAAAATTTTAATTGGAAATATTTATTATATTACATGTTAGCCTGATACCGAAACAGGCAATTGACGTCCAAATGCATTATATCTAATTATACAATTATTTTTCGAGCTTTATGGACAGATATAGATTAAGGAACATGGTTAATAGAGCCATTGAAAAGAAAACGCCAGATACAAATCTATACACGCCTGGACTGTACATGTTTCGGTTCGGGCGAATGAACCTTTCCACAGCCTTTAGTATAGATCTGGCTGGGAGAGATAACTCAATTTTGGGCCCTTTATGCTAACCCCTTATGGAGAAAACATTTGGGAAATTTCCTCTTACAAATTGAATCATCTTTTCTCCCACTGTACATCATCTTTTCATATAACTTACAAGTCCCTTAATCTTATTTTTATTTCGTTTTGTTACATGGTAATGCAACAACACGAAATTTATTTTTAGAAAGCTAATTTGTTAGAATTCATGTGTGTGAAAATAAATTATAATGGATCTCGTTATAAAATCACAAAATGAGCGCCCCCTATATGTCAAATTTGGAACTAAAGTTACATTATAATGGATTTATGGTCAAAAAATAATTGTAACAAAATGCACAAAACGCGCAAATTAGTTAAGATAATATATCAAATTGTATAATATAAGTCGAACTCTATCCAAAAAGGTGTTCCAATACTCCATAACAATCATTGGTATGGAGATATAGTACCTTTTATACCTTGTGTCTCAGAAAGCAAACAAACAAGTGTGGGCTGTCAAACCCTACGGGGAATGGAAGTAGAAATCGGGATCTACTCAAAAACACAAACCTTGTGTTCCAGACCCGCTGGGGAGCCGAGATATTGGCCACTTTGTGTTATGGGCCACTCATCCTGGAAAGAAATTTTCAAATTTCATCCAAATGGAAATATGTGGGCTGTCAAAACCTACGGGGAATGGAAGTAGAAATCGAGATCTACTCAAGCACATAACTCATGTGTTCCAGACCCGCTGGGGAGCCGAGATATTGGCCACTTTGTGTTATGGGCCACTCATCCTGGAAAGAAATTTTCAAATTTCATCCAAATGGAAATATGTGGGCTGTCAAAACCTACGGGGAATGGAAGTAGAAATCGAGATCTACTCAAGCACATAACTCATGTGTTCCAGACCCGCTGGGGAGCCGAGATATTGGCCACTTTGTGTTATGGGCCACTCATCCTGGAGAGAAATTTTCAAATTTCATCCAAATGGAAATATGTGGGCTGACAAAACCAACGGGAAATGGAAGTAGAAATCTAGATCTACTCAAAAACACAAACCTTGTGTTCCAGACCCGTTGGGGACCCGAGATATTGTCCACTTTGTGTTATGGGCCACTCATCCTGGAAAGAAATTTTCAAATTTCATCCAAATGGAAATATGTGGGCGGACAAAACCAACGGGAAATGGAAGTAGAAATCTAGATCTACTCAAAAACACAAACCTTGTGTTCCAGACCCGCTGGGGAGCCGAGATATTGGCCACTTTGTGTTATGGGCCACTCATCCTGGAAAGAAATTTTCAAATTTCATCCAAATGGAAATATGTGGGCTGTCAAAACCTACGGGGAATGGAAGTAGAAATCGAGATCTACTCAAGCACATAACTCATGTGTTCCAGACCCGCTGGGGAGCCGAGATATTGGCCACTTTGTGTTATGGGCCACTCATCCTGGAGAGAAATTTTCAAATTTCATCCAAATGGAAATATGTGGGCTGACAAAACCAACGGGAAATGGAAGTAGAAATCTAGATCTACTCAAAAACACAAACCTTGTGTTCCAGACCCGTTGGGGACCCGAGATATTGTCCACTTTGTGTTATGGGCCACTCATCCTGGAGAGAAATTTTCAAATTTCATCCAAATGGAAATATGTGGGCTGACAAAACCAACGGGAAATGGAAGTAGAAATCTAGATCTACTCAAAAACACAAACCTTGTGTTCCAGACCCGCTGGGGAGCCGAGATATTGGCCACTTTGTGTTATGGGCCACTCATCCTGGAAAGAAATTTTCAAATTTCATCCAAATGGAAATATGTGGGCTGACAAAACCAACGGGAAATGGAAGTAGAAATCTAGATCTACTCAAAAACACAAACCTTGTGTTCCAGACCCGCTGGGGAGCCGAGATATTGGCCACTTTGTGTTATGGGCCACTCATCCTGGAAAGAAATTTTCAAATTTCATCCAAATGGAAATATGTGGGCTGTCAAAACCTACGGGGAATGGAAGTAGAAATCGAGATCTACTCAAGCACATAACTCATGTGTTCCAGACCCGCTGGGGAGCCGAGATATTGGCCACTTTGTGTTATGGGCCACTCATCCTGGAGAGAAATTTTCAAATCTCATCCAAATGGAAATATGTGGGCTGACAAAACCAACGGGAAATGGAAGTAGAAATCTAGATCTACTCAAAAACACAAACCTTGTGTTCCAGACCCGCTGGGGAGCCGAGATATTGGCCACTTTGTGTTATGGGCCACTCATCCTGGAGAGAAATTTTCAAATTTCATCCAAATGGAAATATGTGGGCTGACAAAACCAACGGGAAATGGAAGTAGAAATCTAGATCTACTCAAAAACACAAACCTTGTGTTCCAGACCCGCTGGGGAGCCGAGATATTGGCCACTTTGTGTTATGGGCCACTCATCCTGGAAAGAAATTTTCAAATTTCATCCAAATGGAAATATGTGGGCTGTCAAAACCTACGGGGAATGGAAGTAGAAATCGAGATCTACTCAAAAACACAAACCTTGTGTTCCAGACCCGCTGGGGAGCCGAGATATTGGCCACTTTGTGTTATGGGCCACTCATCCTGGAAAGAAATTTTCAAATTTCATCCAAATGGAAATATGTGGGCTGTCAAAACCTACGGGGAATGGAAGTAGAAATCGAGATCTACTCAAGCACATAACTCATGTGTTCCAGACCCGCTGGGGAGCCGAGATATTGGCCACTTTGTGTTATGGGCCACTCATCCTGGAGAGAAATTTTCAAATTTCATCCAAATGGAAATATGTGGGCTGACAAATCCAACGGGAAATGGAAGTAGAAATCTAGATCTACTCAAAAACACAAACCTTGTGTTCCAGACCCGCTGGGGAGCCGAGATATTGGCCACTTTGTGTTATGGGCCACTCATCCTGGAGAGAAATTTTCAAATTTAATCCAAATGGAAATATGTGGGCAGACAAAACCAACGGGAAATGGAAGTAGAAATCTAGATCTACTCAAAAACACAAACCTTGTGTTCCAGACCCGCTGGGGAGCCGAGATATTGGCCACTTTGTGTTATGGGCCACTCATCCTGGAAAGAAATTTTCAAATTTCATCCAAATGGAAATATGTGGGCTGTCAAAACCTACGGGGAATGGAAGTAGAAATCTAGATCTACTCAAAAACACAAACCTTGTGTTCCAGACCCGCTGGGGATCTAGATTTCTACTTCCATTTCCCGTTGGTTTTGTCAGCCCACATATTTCCATTTGGATGAAATTTGAAAATTTCTCTCCAGGATGAGTGGCCCATAACACAAAGTGGCCAATATCTCGGCTCCCCAGCGGGTCTGGAACACAAGGTTTGTGTTTTTGAGTAGATCCCGATTTCTACTTCCATTCCCCGTAGGTTTTGACAGCCCACATATTTCCATTTGGATGAAATTTGAAAATTTCTTTCCAGGATGAGTGGCCCATAACACAAAGTGGCCAATATCTCGGCTCCCCAGCGGGTCTGGAACACAAGGTTTGTGTTTTTGAGTAGATCTAGATTTCTACTTCCATTTCCCGTTGGTTTTGTCAGCCCACATATTTCCATTTGGATGAGATTTGAAAATTTCTCTCCAGGATGAGTGGCCCATAACACAAAGTGGCCAATATCTCGGCTCCCCAGCGGGTCTGGAACACATGAGTTATGTGCTTGAGTAGATCTCGATTTCTACTTCCATTCCCCGTAGGTTTTGACAGCCCACATATTTCCATTTGGATGAAATTTGAAAATTTCTTTCCAGGATGAGTGGCCCATAACACAAAGTGGCCAATATCTCGGCTCCCCAGCGGGTCTGGAACACAAGGTTTGTGTTTTTGAGTAGATCTAGATTTCTACTTCCATTTCCCGTTGGTTTTGTCAGCCCACATATTTCCATTTGGATGAAATTTGAAAATTTCTTTCCAGGATGAGTGGCCCATAACACAAAGTGGCCAATATCTCGGCTCCCCAGCGGGTCTGGAACACAAGGTTTGTGTTTTTGAGTAGATCTAGATTTCTACTTCCATTTCCCGTTGGTTTTGTCAGCCCACATATTTCCATTTGGATGAAATTTGAAAATTTCTCTCCAGGATGAGTGGCCCATAACACAAAGTGGCCAATATCTCGGCTCCCCAGCGGGTCTGGAACACAAGGTTTGTGTTTTTGAGTAGATCTAGATTTCTACTTCCATTTCCCGTTGGTTTTGTCAGCCCACATATTTCCATTTGGATGAGATTTGAAAATTTCTCTCCAGGATGAGTGGCCCATAACACAAAGTGGCCAATATCTCGGCTCCCCAGCGGGTCTGGAACACATGAGTTATGTGCTTGAGTAGATCTCGATTTCTACTTCCATTCCCCGTAGGTTTTGACAGCCCACATATTTCCATTTGGATGAAATTTGAAAATTTCTTTCCAGGATGAGTGGCCCATAACACAAAGTGGCCAATATCTCGGCTCCCCAGCGGGTCTGGAACACAAGGTTTGTGTTTTTGAGTAGATCTAGATTTCTACTTCCATTTCCCGTTGGTTTTGTCAGCCCACATATTTCCATTTGGATGAAATTTGAAAATTTCTCTCCAGGATGAGTGGCCCATAACACAAAGTGGCCAATATCTCGGCTCCCCAGCGGGTCTGGAACACAAGGTTTGTGTTTTTGAGTAGATCTAGATTTCTACTTCCATTTCCCGTTGGTTTTGTCAGCCCACATATTTCCATTTGGATGAAATTTGAAAATTTCTTTCCAGGATGAGTGGCCCATAACACAAAGTGGACAATATCTCGGGTCCCCAGCGGGTCTGGAACACAAGGTTTGTGTTTTTGAGTAGATCTAGATTTCTACTTCCATTTCCCGTTGGTTTTGTCAGCCCACATATTTCCATTTGGATGAAATTTGAAAATTTCTTTCCAGGATGAGTGGCCCATAACACAAAGTGGACAATATCTCGGGTCCCCAACGGGTCTGGAACACAAGGTTTGTGTTTTTGAGTAGATCTCGGTTTCTACTTCCATTTCCCGTTGGTTTTGTCAGCCCACATATTTCCATTTGGATGAAATTTGAAAATTTCTCTCCAGGATGAGTGGACCATAACACAAAGTGGCCAATATCTCGGCTCCCCAGCGGGTCTGGAACACAAGGTTTGTGTTTTTGAGTAGATCTAGATTTCTACTTCCATTTCCCGTTGGTTTTGTCAGCCCACATATTTCCATTTGGATGAAATTTGAAAATTTCTCTCCAGGATGAGTGGCCCATAACACAAAGTGGCCAATATCTCGGCTCCCCAGCGGGTCTGGAACACAAGGTTTGTGTTTTTGAGTAGATCTAGATTTCTACTTCCATTTCCCGTTGGTTTTGTCAGCCCACATATTTCCATTTGGATGAAATTTGAAAATTTCTCTCCAGGATGAGTGGCCCATAACACAAAGTGGCCAATATCTCGGCTCCCCAGCGGGTCTGGAACACATGAGTTATGTGCTTGAGTAGATCTCGATTTCTACTTCCATTCCCCGTAGGTTTTGACAGCCCACATATTTCCATTTGGATGAAATTTGAAAATTTCTTTCCAGGATGAGTGGCCCATAACACAAAGTGGCCAATATCTCGGCTCCCCAGCGGGTCTGGAACACAAGGTTTGTGTTTTTGAGTAGATCCCGATTTCTACTTCCATTCCCCGTAGGGTTTGACAGCCCACACTTGTTTGTTTGCTTTCTGAGACACAAGGTATAAAAGGTACTATATCTCCATACCAATGATTGTTATGGAGTATTGGAACACCTTTTTGGATAGAGTTCGACTTATATTATACAATTTGATATATTATCTTAACTAATTTGCGCGTTTTGTGCATTTTGTTACAATTATTTGTTGACCATAAATCCATTATAATGTAACTTTAGTTCCAAATTTGACATATAGGGGGCGCTCATTTTGTAATTTTATAACGAGATCCATTATAATTTATTTTCACACACATTTAGAATTCACCTAAGTGGTGAACAGTCGAACAATGCTTATTGTTTCTACAGTCAACTACAACATATGACAATTAACAGAAACTGGTTTCCAGGATACAACAACAATTCTAACGCGTACATTAGTCGTGTTTTTCCTAGTTTTACGACGGGCTCATCGTTGCTTATTATATTACATGTTAGCCTGATACCGAAACAGGCAATTGACGTCCAAATGCATTATATCTAATTATACAATTATTTTTCGAGCTTTATGGACAGATATAGATTAAGGAACATGGTTAATAGAACATGGTTAATGTGAATTTTTTTCTGTGTAGGCATTCAAAACTACAATAAAAGGTAATTCTATCCATGTCTTATAATAATCTCCTAGTAATAAAAGACTTTTAAACCCTTTCGACCCCGAATTTTTATAGGTATCGCTAAATTTTTTTTACTTTTAATCATGTTGAAGTCATTTAAGAAGCGTCTAGCCAAAATTTCGGGTCGCCACGCCCATTCGTTTAGGCGGTAGAGAATGTTGTCTGTGGGCAACTTTTACGTATTACGTTTTATTGGATTTTTGTTAAGTTTTCTGTTATTTTACAGTAAATATATACTTAAATGCGCGCGTGAGTGGAATTTCAATCACGCTCAAACACATTCACGAAGAAATATTTGTACTCACGCATGCCATGTGGGTAGGAATTCACGGTCACGAAATGAAAAGTCATACTCGCACACGGTCACACATGAACAATGTTTATGTCCCACGCTTTCGCACGATTCACGACAATTTTCGTAATTCACGACAAATCTCGTAAGTCACGAATATTTTCGGAACACGACAATTTTCGTGGCTCAATAAAATTCTGGTAATTGACGAAATTTCTCGTGACTCACGCTATTGAAATCTTAAACGTGATTAAATATATAAAGGTGATTAAAATCTTGAATTTAAGCTTGAATTTAATCGTGAACGTGAATTTGTTCGTGATTGTGACTTTTTGTGTCTGTTTTACCGTGAGTGCGAATTTTATCGTGAATATGAATTTTATTGTTAACGTGAATTTTATCTTGAGCGTGAGTTGGATCGTGAGCGTGGGTTGGATCGTGAAAGTAAATTTTTATCGGGAGCGTGATTTCGGAGAAAGTTTACTCACTCACAATCACGAACACAATTTGATTTTTACTCACGCTCACGCGCCACACATTTTTCTTTAATACCGTTCACGCACTTTCACGAGGTTTCGTTTAAATTTCATTGACGAGATTTCGTTTAAATTTCGTTCACGGCTTCGCGTGAATCACGCGTGACTCACGAAAATGTTTTGTTTTTTTTTTTTTTTTGTTTTTAACCCATGTCAATTTAACTGGCGGTGTAAAAAACCAAAGTATTATAAAGCGTCTATATTCGTGCTAATCCACTAGTATGTTGCCAAGAAGTGGCTTCCTCCCTTTTTACGATTCTTTCCAAATTCCCCACTGCACTGCAGATATGTTTTCCACATCATCGCCGCTTTTCTCGTCACTGGGACATCCCAATTGAAGTTCAAAATTTTTTCAAAATCATTCTTTTTCAAACCTTTTTTCTCCAGGTCTTATGTTCAAAAATATGTAATTTTACTACCACAATTGCCCAAAGTTGCCCACAGGCAACTTTTCAATTTTAAAAATTTCCCATCTGTTGTTTTTTTGCAATTCTAAGATTTGACTTCCAGAAATATTTTATTTGACATGTACTACAATAGATTTAATAAAAACTTTCAACATTTTATTTGTAATTTTTGAAAAAAGTCACATGTATAAAAACTTCTTCTTAAATTCGCAAATATTTTTTTCTTGAGGTACGTGCGTATTATTGAAAATTTTTTTGCTAATTGACAACCAAATTAGCTGATTTTTCATTCAACTTGAAGAAAACACTTGTAGCTTTCAATACCGTTACAGTTTTATGAACAGAAACAAAAACAACGCTGACAGTGAGTCTCAAACCACAAAAAGTTGCCCACAGGCAACTTTAGGGTCGAAAGGGTTAATATTCAAAATTCTGTAGTTGGATATTACAATTTTTATATTTTTTTACGTTTTATTTGTACTGGTTCTTTTGACTGAGACAAATTCAACACTGGGACAATTCGATATGAATGCCCATGTTCCCAAATGCACTTCCAGGTGAATGTGAATCAATTCCACGATTTTCGTGCCCTACAATCCACTTTCACCGGAATTTTCGTGAAATCAATTCACTTGCAAAGTCTTGGTGAAAGTTGAATTATGTGCATGATGGGTGTATTTCCGGTTAAAAGAGTACTCGCTTAAACAATTTTAAATGTTTTATATTTAATACATGAGTTTTATTAAAACTGCGTCAATTTTAATTTAAAAAAAAAAAAATAATAAATTATAATAAGTCTATTGATTCCACTTATTTTGATTTCCGCCTTAGTGAATTTTTGGGTGATTTGTGCAACCCAGCTGGTTACAGAAAAGTTCAAAAAGAACGTGGAATTAAGAACGCCAAATTTTCACGTTCGTGGATTTGACGTGAATAGTGGAAGTGGAATTGAAGTGGATATCGGAACATGGGTGGAAATAAATTATTCAAAAAGCTTCGGCTTCAGTTAATTGGCCTCTTGACGCCGAAGGCCGATTCGTGTCTGATTATCGATTTTTGGTCGAATGCCGTATCCAATGCTTGGGTCGAACTCGACTAAACAATGTCCTTCTAAATAGTGGAATATAGTAAACGGTCAAAGTAAAGCCATTAAATTGCCAAAAGGCACCCGATTTTATAGCGAAGCCAAAAAATTTTAAATTAAAAAGTGCACTATGAATTTCCTAATATCGTGTTCTCTGACGAGAAATTTCTAACTTAATAATTTGTAAACCAGTACCAAAAATGGTACTGTTTACTCCACTTAAGGTAAGGTCAGATGGGGCCCCCATTGGTCGCTGTCCAAGCATTTTCATTCAGACTGGCTTCAAAGTAAATGCGACTTGCTATCGAGAATATATTTTATAGACTTTTTTGGAGACTACAAATACATCATGATCCCCCAATTTATTTCCATGGGGTTCATTTTAGAGAGTAACTCAAGAATATGCCAGTATGAATCACTGAAAAATCATTGAGCGGGAATGGGCGGATTGCATTCATGAAGAGCAAAAGCCAAACCATTATTTATTTAAGTCAAATAGATTAATAGATTCTGCAATTTAAATTACTTTACCACATGAATCAATGGAAGTCAGTTGATAAAATTAGTGTAACTGGCCACCCATGTTACTTGTAAGCTACTTCAGCATAGAGTCCGTCGCCTGCGAACGTTATCAATTATATCCTTAAAGGTGGGTATTAAGTTCGAGTTTAGCCGCCAAAATCGCCATTTTTCACGATTAACTTTCTTTAATAATCCATTTTAAAGAATATAAACTATATGAAAAGTTGTTTTCGTATATTCTCCATCAAGTTTTAATAAAATTTGCATCAAAGAGGTATAATTTTATACTTTTTTTACTGATTTCTTTTTGTTTTTAGCGGGTAAACTCGAACTTAATACTGACCTTAATGTGAAAATTATCTAACTAACTAATTTCTAGAGTTTCCTTTTACCTTTTAAAACACTAACGGTATTTTGGCATTGATTTTCCCTTATATTTGTTTCATGGTTAAGCCATTTATAGAAAAGAAATATCCGCTCTACCTATACAGTGCCACCAAAGAAAAGGGTCTAGAGCAAACATAGCTCAAAGCTTTATTTGATCTTGAAAGGATTCATAACTGCTGCATTCGTGGCTGGTAATTGTTTTAAGCTTCAAACTACGTGCACTTTACTAGGGCATAAATTCCACTAGTATTTGTAGACACAAACATTTCATTTCTTTGTTTCGCCCTACCCAGTGTATGCACAAACGTATATCTAGTATATCATGAAGGATTTAAGCCTCATAGTAAGTACATAAATGGTGCAGCCTACTTTTAGGCAATGCCTTTTTGTTTTACACTATTGATTTCTTTTCAAAAAGTTGTCACTCAAGATTACTTGTGTAGTGCACAATACGACACATTCAAGTAGAACACAAATTAAGCATGTCCTTTAGAGAATTTGGCATGCAGGCATGCCTTCCTTAAGATATCAATCCTTAGCATACATTTGACAAGAAATATCTACGAAAGAAGAATTTAATGAAAAAAAAACTGGTCCCTTGGTTACAAAATGCAAAGTGGTGACAGATAAGTTAAGACCATTGAAGGCGCATGCGCGGTGAGAATAACCTAAAAGACTAAAGCAAAAGAGAAAGGCTACTTTTAATCATGTGAAATAATAGAGAATAACACTCATTTCTTATTTTCAACTCTAAAATAATTATTGGAACTTCTATAGGTTTGGTAAGAGTTTGGAAATGCAAAATTATGGAAATTTTTTTGTGGTTTCTTGCCACATAACTGAATACTTTTCTCCTTCAAAAATACTAAAAACCAAAAACCTATAATGAGAGATCATCATTTGACAATCATAACTTAATTGAATCTTTAAAGTAAGAATATAAAGAACCTGGGAAACTCCCTGATATGATAATGACAATCATTTCGTAATGTTAATGACAGATTGAGTGACAAGAAAATAATAGCTTAAGTATAACCATCTAAAAGAAAAAAAATGGAAAATTATAAAAAAAGCACTTGCTAGGTGGTAGCCACTAACAAATACACTATCAGCAACAAAATCCTTAGATGTTCTAACCATCATACAATTCAGTTGTATGTATATAACATACTGCAGAATATGGTAGTCGCTACACAGTGAGATTGTATGTAGAAATCTTGATATTGCTTTAAATTTATAGAGGTAAACTTTTTCAAAAGACCGCTTTGGATCTAATAAAATTTGTTTAGTTACATAATTGCTTTTTCATCGTGTTATTCGGTATGTGTTTTCTGTGAAGTGGTACCATCATATTTCAAATTATGTTATAGATTTTCTTGGGTGCACATTTGAAGACTTTATAAACATTCGAATTTTGGTTCACTTTTATAAAGTCTTTAAAATTAGGGAACCGTTATTTGTATTGGATTTATTCTCGTTTTCTAGGTCAACGAGAAATCCCCAGATACTTATCCCCAGGTTGACATCCATTCTTGAAAGATCTTTTTTCGTAAGAGTTGCCCGTGCATATAATGCACTACCTGTGTCTTTAAAATCGTTTAGTTATTCCCCTATAACTTTTAATAAGAAACTTTGTGAATATGCTAAACTTTATGACATATGAGCTTGCAATATTTAATATATTTATTTTTTTAGGTATGTTTTAGAGTAGTTTTTGAAAGAGAGAAAGTACGTATCATAAAGTGGTGTTATTTATATACATTTTTTTTAAATAAGTTTTAGTTTTATTTATTTATTTTATTTTATTTTTTATTTTTTTTTATTTTTTCTTTAATGTATATCTTTTTGTAATTATGCTTTTTTGTTGTATAGGTTATATGTTTTGTTTTATTTGTTTATTTATATTTTATATACTTTATGTTATATTTTGTAATATGTGTCCAAATATTTATAATTTTAATTTTATTATACATTATAATAGAGTAGTATCCTGTTGTTGTATTATTGTTAGTATATTAATGTTAGAAATAAGAGAATTGTTTTGAGTAGTATTTAAAATGTTGATTTAAGTAACTGTATAAGGCCTTTGTAAGGCTTAGTTACATATGAAAATAAAATAAATTAAATTAAATTAAATAAGAGTTTCCTAGATCTTGTCCAGATTGAGGACCAGTATTTTGATTTAGAGTTTCATGAAAAGCAAACTTTAAATTATTAGTATACACAGATGAGTAGGTGGTTTGCGGTCTCCATAGTATTACCTAAAATTTTTAATTTAGAAATAATCTCCTTAAATAATTCTTATTTTTAATATCCACATTCTGTGTTAATTGATGTAATTTATTTTTTCCACAATAAAATATGTCATTATTTCACAATGCTATAGGGGAATCCAGTACAAATATCCCACTAGCCTCTATGAACTTTACGTTCTTTAAGTTCATTGTTCTCCCACCTACTGAATGCTTATATTTGCATGTAATTACTCCGATACATATTGCAAAGCGTTTGCCTTTTGTTTGTAATTTTCAGCACTTGCATCATTCAGTTTTCAATTTTCCTACGTCATGCATGTATTGTTTTATTGCCAGCAACTAAACATTGTGCTATGTGCACTTTATATGGGAATATAATGAATATTAAATTGACACGAAGAAAGAACATTTACTAAATGGAAAAAGGGATTGATGACGGAGGATTGGTTCATTATTACACTGTTTTCAATGCGAAAATCAAGAGAAAAGGGGGATTATGAGTTCATTGCATTAATACAATACATTATATAATAATCTAATAAATGTGCAACCGGCAACAGAATTAGTTTAAGTACTACCTATTATTTCAGCATTATTGGTTTGATCTTTAATTTGCAAAAATTTGTCTAAAGACGTCTGTTCTGGTGCATGATTATTTTTTCCCCGGCTGTAGTGAACTACCTTGCCTCTCTAATGTTCATGTTTTTCAGACCAATTTTCGGATAATCATCAACGCAGTAGTCGCCCGCTTGATACCTTCCCTGCTATGGTCTATCTTCCCAACGGATTTTCAGACCAGCGTGATGATATTCTTTGGGCTTACCCTACTGTTGCCAGAGTCAGGTAACTGAACTTAAAGTGGGGTTTCGTCACTAAGAGGAATTGGAGAATAACTATCACAAACCTTAAAACATACAACAATTCTGGCGTAATAATTATGACATCAAACCATACCATAATTCTCAGGGTTACATTCAACGTCCAAGTCATGGCTCATGCATACCTATAAGTCAATTGAGCTATCTGTGGTGATATAGGCTGCGGCGACACGAAGTGAACTCCTACCTAAAAAAACACCAAAAGTTCAGTTTTCTATAAATGACCTTTTGGAAAACAGTTCGAGATATTGACTTTAGTCCAGTTCGGCGCTAACAATTCTGCTTTTTATGAAGTAGCGTCGAATAGTTATGCAGCTACGTAAATAATTTGGCTTAATATGGAACATGGATATAACGCATTAGAATCTCTCCGCCGAAGTCAGTCGCCAAAATTCGACCCATAAATTGATATATGTATAACACATTTCAAACTATGAAGATAAACTACTTCTCGTTTATGTCAGATCAGAATCTAATGAACGGTTTTTAATTATATTATGGAAAGCAAATAATTTCTATAAAAATTATTCGTTTGCTTGTATCTTAGAAATTCATTGTGTGGATTATTTTTTTTTCGATTTCTCAATTAGAACAAAAATCCTTTGACTTTAGACCGTTATAACAGTTTTATAACAACTCTGTTCTTACGACGCAATTAATAGTTTTTCTATAATTCTCTTTTCGAAGAACTATACAATGCAAACACGCAATGACAACAACAAAATCGGCAGTGTTGGCATAGCAAGTAACATTTTGTTGATGTCAAAATATATGTTTATGATATTTCAATTTGATTTTTAGGAAATTATCTAAGTCATCACTTTATATGTAGGTAAATCGCATAATTTCATTTCTCCAACTTGTGTTAATCATTTTAATTGCCGTGGTTTTTGAGTTTTCTTCCTGGTTTCCCATGTCATTGCATTCTTCTTCTTCTCTTCTCTTTTCTTTTATTCTTCTTGTCATACACTTTGCAACACTCTCACGCACATACACTTCTTCTAACAGGGTTGTATTTCCTGACTCTCAACTAACAGCACCGCTAGCTGTCTCTTTTTCCCTTCAACGATTTGAAAGGCTTGTACATTCAATATGGTCGAGTGGTACCACTTTTTTCGTAGCAAGGCTCTATCTCACAAAAGGGGGAAAATCGAAAAAACACTAAATCATACGTTTGATGCATTTTTTGTATGTACAAGTTTTTCAAGGATATCCAAAAAAAATTCTTATACATTCCCCACTAACTGAAATGTAATTTGTCTTTATTTAAATCCAGCACTTAGTATACTTAGCCTGCTTAGTTAGTTTCAGTTTTTTTTGTTACTCTCTTTCATACAACTATATTAGTTGCCATCCAAATGAAATTTCTTTTTGCCTTCGATTTTATATTTTCCAATTTTCACTAATCCACACACAACTTGTGTTCTCATCTCGCACTCAAACATTTGTTTTATGCTTTCACATTCACATAGGCACAGAAAATAGACAATTATATTTCAATTTCATTTTTTTCTTATCTATATGGACCTAAACCATTCAATTTGACAAACTTTAATTATTTTTATTATTACTTTGTGAGAATTTTGTCGACTTTTTCACACAGGCCTCAAGCTCCGCAATTCACAAATTCATTTTTTTACTGAATAAATGTCGATGCTTCTTCTTTAATTCGCCTTTTCGTTTCTTCTGTCTTCCTTGTAATCAACTCACAGTGAATATCGTATTCTCTTGCACACATACATACACCACTTATGGATTTTTTCTATATCTAATCAATCACCAAGAATATAATTATCTTTATTCTATAGTTGTTTTCGGGTTTAATAGTTCTATCAAATTTGAACAATATATTATTCATTAATTTTAGTTCAAAGATAATTTACCCTACTCGTAAAGATCGTGGAACTTTTTCTCTATAGGACGATTTGACAGTATAGGTGTCAAACTCTTGGTGACACTTGAAGATATCGATGGCAGCATTGCAGGGCTGCCAATGCAACATATAGAAAACTGTTTCAACATTACCCAATAAACACATGAAGAGCATTTTACAAATGCAACACCTTTTAAGTTAAAAAGTGAGTATTTAATTCGAGAAAAAGAAATTGTGCATAGATTGAGTTAAGTTATTTGGCTTGAATCGAAGTTAGCCGCTAGAGGTCAGTACTGTTTTCGCGGTACTGTTCAGTACTGTTTTATTAAAACAGTTCAATATAAAGCAGATAAATTAATTCAATTGATGTGCAGTTTCTTGTTCCTCTAGATTTTGGCACAACTTTACATGAAGATGTTTGTTTTCATTTATACTTTTATTATTTAAGGAAAAGGTGGGTACTTTGTTCGATTATCGAGTTGAAATCACTTTCGCGATTACTTTTCCTGAAATAATCAAAATTATAAATGACAACAAAAATCAGATTATTTTCGCGATTACTTTTTCTGAACTTTGTTTTATTTTTTATTGTTGGTTTCTTTTTAATCATTTTTGTTGTTTTGGTTTCAGCTTTAAACCACACGTTGACTAAGCTACAAGAGTAGCTTAACCAATTTTGAAATAATCAAAATTATGCATGAAAACAAACATATAACTCATGGCTGAATAAGGAGGTTGAATCACGATAACAAAAACAACAAATTTCAATATGTTGTTTACAATTTTAAGAAGTCAAAATCAGCTGATAAAAGAATCGTATGGCATTGGTAAAAGTGGCAATTATTTATTCTTTCAATTGTCCTGTAAAAATAATTAAAATCCAGAGAAAAATAAAGATTCAAATTTAATTGCGTCACCTATGAGTGATTGTGAAGTGGATAATTCATCCGAGGAACGCCGATATGAGACAAATAAGACTATAATACCCGCCAAAGTTAAGAATGGAAGTCAGTCAAATGGATCTTCGCCATCTATTAACAAAAACAGTTTATGATGCAGTTTAAAAACTGATGTGTGTGGTATTTTGGGTCTGGAATATGTTATCAAGATACTCAAGTCATCTTTGAACAATTCTCCAGCTATGAATGCGTGAGTTTGTTTGAGATGCATTTGCTATGCAGTGTCATTTGGAGAGCTGCAATCACCATAAACGTATGATTTTGACATCTTAAAATTTTATCGAAATAAAAAAATTGTAATCATATATGGGCCCTTCTTGTTCAGCCATGATATAACTGTTAAAAATTTATGAAATCTCAATAAAGGAAAAAGTGCGCGTCAATCGAGTTAACTTATCTGCTTAAAATTAACCTATTTTAATAAAGTAACCACAAAATTTTCAACGGGAAAAGGGAATATAGTATCGGCCTATAAAGGGAATTTAATACCGGCCTTAGGTTCGAGTTAAGCCTCTAAAGGTGGGTCTTAAGTTCGAGTTTAGCCGCTAAAATCTCCATTTTTCACGATTACTTTTCTCTAATAATCCATTTAAAGGACATAAACTTTGTGGAAAGTTACTTTGGCGTATTCCCCATCAAGTTTTAATAACATTTGCATCAAAGAGGTATAATTTTAGATTGTTTTTACTGATATTTTTTTATTTTAAGGTGAGTATTAAGTTTGAGTTTAGCCGCTAAAATCGCTAAAGTGAAAACTAATGGTGTTTTCTTTTCTGAAAAAAAATTGCTTTGCCTTCATTTTGTCTGTACAAAATGCACATTTTTAAAATGTGCATTTTAAAAATGTGCATTTCAGCGGGCAGAAAAGAATTCAAAGGAGCAAACAGGGCAATCGCAGCACTCTCGTTTGTCGGCAGTGTAGAAAATGCCTCTCTGTGTGGCACTATTTTCACAGCAGAATTCGAAGCCTTTTCGCACTTTTGCCTATTTTTTTAGAGAAGAACTTAAAAAGCTCATTTTCCGGGCAAAATGCAAAAAAGGTGCGCATTTTTTACAAGAAAAGAAAACGCCATAAATCGGAGAAAAAAGGCTTAATATTATACAAATTTGTTGCAAATTTTATTATAACTTGCTGGGGAATAGCCCAAAGCAAATTTTCACAAAGTTTGTATTCCTTAAAATGGATTATTAAAGAAAAGTAATCTTAAAAAAATGACGATTTTAGCGGCTAAACTCGAAATTAATAACCACCCTTAGCGTTTAAAATCGAACTTAATACCCACCTATATCGAAAATGATATGAGGTATTATTGTGTTCCGATGAATTTCAATTTGAGGATTAATGTTGAGAAATTGTTGGTAATTTGCTGAATTCTGTTGTTGAGGTAATGACTCTAGAGAACGCAATTTTCTCAACAATTTCTCAACTTGAATATTAGCATTTTTCAAACGTTTAGGCTTGTTGTAGATAGTCATCTGATTGTGATGCTCTACCTATAATTCTTGTTCTTATCTACGGATGGCAACGCTAAAAACAAAATGTAAACAAACATCCCAGAAGTAAAGAATTTTATAAAACATGACATCAAATTATTAAAAAACTACCATACACATTGCTATAAAGATCATCGAGAGAAGAGCAAGAAGATAATCGGGTAGCAATTACCAATAGATCTTAAAATAACTGATAAGGCGGCACATAGTGTCATAGTGCAATTGGATTGTATAGCCCTTTTCGTCTGTGTGCAACAATCAATTCCTAGACGGAGATGGAAGCGAATGGTGAACATTATTTTGAAGGCGTAGAAAAACTGGTAGAAGTTTGGTTTGTTGACCCCCCGGGAGATCAAGACAATGTCGATCTAAGGATTATTGAAAAAGATGTCTGGGTTGAACTTTTGAAGGCTGTCAAATGCGAGATAATCAGTTTCACAAAAAATGAGGAAGTTGATGCCTACGTCCTTAGTGAATCCAGCATGTTCGTATCAAAGCGAAGATGGATTTTGAAGACTTGCGGCACCACGACTCCACTCAATTGTCTGAAGGCTGTTATGAAACTGGCTGCTGAAATGGGATTCAACGAAATATCTGATTTCTTTTACTCCCGGAAAAACTTTTCCCGACCTGACTTACAGCATTTGCCACATCGCTTGTTCTGTGAAGAAGTGAAATTCTTAGACACCATATTTGAAGGAGGACAGACATATTGTCTGGGACAAATCAACAAAGATTGTTGGTATTTGTATACACTTAGTCATCCCGAAAGAGGAAGAGATGACAGGCATATTATAGAAATACCCAAAGTTGAGACTAAAGGATTATTTGAACCCGATCAAACAATTGAAATTATAATGGAAAATCTTGATCCAGAGATTATGAATATTTTCACAAAATCTCGCTGTAATGATGGCAAGGAGGCCACAGCAACAAGTAAAATCAATGAAATTCTTCCCGACATGGTTATTGATGATTTTCTTTTTGAACCATGTGGCTATTCAATGAATGGAATAAATAGCCGTGGGGAATATATGACAATTCACATCACGCCTGAGAAGGAGTTTTCCTACGTGAGCTTCGAGAGCAATGTGTCTCGAAACAACTATACGGATTTAATCATGCGAGTCATACATACATTTTTACCTTCTAAATTTATAATAACCATATTTGCAAATAAATCTTCGGAAGCTTATGCAACTATACGGGAATTAGAGTATAACAACTATGCTCAATGGCAGAGATCTGAGATGCAATGCTGCAATTTTCCATCCTATAATCTTCTGTTTGCAACCTATACTTCATGTCGAAAGGAAAACAGTTGTTGATGAGTGTGAAGGCAGAGGGGAATAAAACTTAAGCAGTCGATGGCGAGGCTAATTTGTTATTCTACATTTATGTTTTTTTTCTTTGTTTTATAATGTTCTAAGATCACAAATTATTTCAAATTTAATTAAGTGTGTAGAAAAATGACATTAAAGTAGAAAATTAGAGCAAAAATAAATTCTATCGATGACTCAATGGGAAAAACAAAATTAAATTTTTTGTTTTGTTAAATAGTTGACCACATAAACACACAAACATATAATTTTTTCCTTCGCATTCTTATCAGAAGACGAGTTCGGAAAGGCTATCAATCCATTACAAAGTATTCACGCACATTGACAAAAAATCTGAGATGAGATTTTGCCATGTTTGATAATAGGTCTTGGTACATTATTGGAAAATGGTTGAGGATCTACGGCGTACTTTGCTAGCACCGAGATACTGCAGTCTGTGTAAGACCCACAAAATTACAACGATGATCTTAGTTGATTTTCATTGGGTAAATGCGCTAAATACATTGTTGTTATATTAGATAGAAATAATGTGGTAGATTGGTAGAATTCCTGATGTTTTGGTCGATTTTTCAAGATATTCCTCTCCAACTAAGTGGTACAAACAAATTTTTCTATAGAAATAAAATTTTGAAAAAATTTTCTATAGAAATAAAATTTTGAGAAAATTTTCTATAGAAATAAAATTTTGAGAAAATTTTCTATAGAAATAAAATTTTGACAAAATTTTCTATAGAAATAAAATTTTGACAAAATTTTCTATAGAAATAAAATTTTGAGAAAATTTTCTATAGAAATAAAATTTTGACAAAATTTTCTATAGAAATAAAATTTTGACAATATTTTCTATATAAATAAAATTTTGACAAAATTTTCTATATAAATAAAATTTTGACAAAATTTTCTATAGAAATAAAATTTTGACAAAATTTTCTATAGAAATAAAATTTTGACAAAATATTCTATAGAAATATTTTTTTATTTTTTGTTTGTTTTTGATTTCAGCATAAAACTATGCATTGACTAAATTACAAGTGTAGCTTAACCAACAGTAGAAAAGAATGTTTGTCAAATTTATTTGGCAAAGCCCTATAGACTGTAAGATGGTTTGAATGGACGCACGTTTCGGAATTACCACATTCCTCATCAGCATCCTCTACTTGCAGTAAAACTATCAACCAATTATTTTTAATTTTAATTAAAATTTTGATAAAATTTTCTATAGATATAAAATTTTTATAAAATTTTTTATAGCAATAAAATTTTGACAAAATTTTTTCGTAGAAATAAATATATGACAAAATTTTTTCGTAGAAATAAATTTTAATAAAATTTTCTATAGAAGTAAAATATTGACAAAATAAGATTATTTTTGTTTAGTAGTTTTTTTTTTTGGTAAATTGTCTCCAAATATTAGAAGATTATTTTGGCCTCGAGTGGCAACCGTGAAGTATACACATTTTTCTAATCAGGTCGGGAGTTTTAGTTCAATTGGCTTGAAATTTGGTAAAAGTCCATTTCTGATTTAGGAGTAGATCCCCGCCCGACTTGCACTTATTATGGCTCCACAGCCCACACTTTTCAAATTAAAATTGTTATTCTATCAAGGTTTCCATCAAAACACAAAATTAGAAACTTGTCAGAAGGCTTCTAATTTAGGCATTGGTTACGAAATATTTCACATTTTTAAATTAATTGATGATTAAAAAAAAAGAAGGTAGGTTTCAGCTTGAAAACTAAACATAGTGCTTGCCTTTATAGTTTGAGATGAAATGTGGGCCTTTTCCATCCATGATTAAAAAAAAAATTAAATCATCGTATATATTTTTGCGCTTGTATTTTGTGGAAGACCAGTACATAGTTAAGGCAGGTACTAAGTTCGTATTTCCCCAGTGGAAATCAAAATTACAAGTGCAAAATAATAATAAAAGTAGGACTTGTAAAACGTAACATAACATGGAATAAAAATTGTGTAAATTACACAAGGGAACAGTAGTTCTGATGATTAAGAACTGAATATTGTTTTTAAGGTTATTTGGGACGCTGAATCCAAATCTGCACTTGGTTTTTTGTATCAGCTCGAATTTTCGAGATATACCGTTATGTTCAAAATTGGGGCACTTCCGCTACATATTTTGGAATAACTTGAAAACGGTGGTTAACAATATTAATTTTTTTTTAATTAAAAAACAAAATCCGAAACTCCCAAACAATATTCTCTTTAAGTCCTGCTTACATGGTTTTCAATTTTCCAAGTAGTTTTAGAGATATCATTCAAGTTTTGAAAAAAAAAAAATAAAAATTTTAATAATTTTTTTTTGTTCTTTAAAAATTTCTAAAAATAAAAATGGAACAAAAAGCATCGTTTTTCCATAAACAGTTAAATATATTTCGAATAAAATGAGCTTTATTTTACTACAATCGGTGCACAACTTTTCATTTTGTTCACGAGAATTGATATAAATCGCGATTTCCATACAAAAATAACATTTTGTAATGTACGCAATAAGTTATTTTTTTATGGTTCTGTTGATTAAGAAATGACTATTGTTTTTAAGGTTATTTGGGACGCTGAATCCAAATCTGCACTTGGTTTTTCTATCAGATCGACTTTTCGAGATATACCATTATGTTCAAAATTAACCCTATAATGCCCCATTTTTTTGCCAGCTGATTAAATATCGACACAAAAGCAAGAAAACTAAACAAGAAAAATTTATACGCTAAAATTCAGTATAAGCCTCTTGAACACTTTTAACTAAGTTTTCTTTTTATTTTACCCATTTTTGTTGCTTGAAGGTGTGTTTTTCTAAAAGCTTCCTGATTTAATGAAGCCCGCCTAAAGGCGGGATTGGGCATTAGAGGGTTAAGGCACTTCCTCTACATATATGGCGTATATCACCTTATATACTCCAATGTCACTAGATTTTCATTGAGTTTGTGGCTTTGACATTCCGCTTAAGCCCTATTAATTAAAGTAAATAACTAAATTAAAATGAAACCCAGAAAAATTCATTACAGTACATTAATTAAATTAAATTAATTAAATTGCTTTCTCGATTTACAAATATGCTTGCCCAATTTTCTAAAGAACTTTCGGAAAAGGGTAACACTGCCGTTGAGTGAAAGATCAGAAATTATCTTTTCCAATTAGTGTAAGATTGGACCCACAGACTGTAAAAAATAATAAAATATAATATATAAAATATAATATAATATAAAAAATAATAAAATATAAATATAAATTATAATAAATAAAAATAACATAAAGTCTATGATTGGACCAATATTCAACGGCGACCTCTATTGGGTATTACCTGTAATGTAAGTGCGACATCTTTGCTCTCTGCGATAAAAATACTTTCCAACACTGATTTCAACATAAACAAGAACAGCTGTAATATCATTTATTGTCATCTATTAGAGACGAGTTGGTGAGTGAAATAGGATTTTGATTCAAAACTATAAAACAAAAATCCATTTGATTTACATTGAAAATCTTTTTTTGTATGAATTTGTATTTCTAATCCTAATAATAATGCGGACTTTCAAACGTAGCGTAAACGGTGTACAGTTTTTTTTAACTAAAGTGTCTAAAAATCCATGCGTGTATTATCAATTTTTCTGTCACTTGCCCATCGCTATTTTGTTTATAGTAAGTAAATAGAAAGAAAATATACAATATTCAGATGTAAACAGAATGTTACGAAATCAACAGAAAACTTGCAAGAGTATAACGAAATATATAAGTAATCAGCAACATTTTTTTCACACTCAACAATATGGACTCCAAAACAAGAACACCAATAACGTTTTTCGGCAAGGAAAAATTATGGGTAAACTTTTCGGAAATCGCGTAGCTGGAAGCAAAAAACGGTGGTTTCCTTCCTCAGAATCATCTACCAATGTTATGTTCAAACAATCGTCATTTGGTAAGAAAACGAATGGCAATGGGAAAAACGATTCCCGACGAATGACAGTGTTGAATAAATTGTTTATGACCCATATAACCGATCTCCTGGCTACGGGTGAGATATCTGAAAAGATATTGGGAAAGGGTCTACAAGTGTCTCGTGTTAAAATTTCACAAGACTTTGCTTATATAAATGTCTATTGGATAACAACAGGCGACTTGGCCACGGATGCACTGCTGGAAGATGAACTCCATCGTTGTTCAGGTCTCCTGAGGCATGAACTTTCGCAATTGGAACTAATGGGAGTGATACCACGTATCAAATTTGTCAAAGATAAAATGATGTCAAACATTGGTCAAGTGGAAGCCTTGCTGAAAAATATGGATTTCGGAGTGGATGAGGAAAATTCTGAAGATTTGGAAGAATATTTGAAAAATGCTACCAATCTTGTCAAAGACGATTTCTATGGCAAAACAACACAAGCTTTGAAAAGGAAAATTTCAGATGTTGAAAAACCAAAATGTAGCGAAGTTAAAGAAGAAGCATCTAAGGAACTCCCAGAAATGCGCCATGACGTTCTTGGTTTGGATCATAAAGGTATTATGTTTAAAATATTAACGAAAATGCGAAAATCAAAACAAGCATGGGAACAACATGAAAACCAAACCAAAATATGCGCAGAAACCAATGGAGAGCCAATGGCTCCAAACGCAACTGCCGTAAGTAACGGATACTCTAATAAAATGAACAGCAAATTATTAAAAGCTGCCGAAAACGCTGAAAAATTCGAAGCCTTCTTGGCAAAGAGACGGGAGCGTAAAAACACGCCCGAGCGTAAGAAATATCGGGTATCAGATCACCTCATAGACGGAGTCATTGACGACAGTAGGGATGAATCCATATTATCTAAGAGCCAAAGGCAATTATATGAGGCAGAGGATTATTTGCACGAAGATTTAGACGATAAAAAACGCTAAGACTGAATTAGACGTTACGATAATTTGTTCATATTGTTGTGTTTGTCATAAATTAAGAAGAAAATAACATAAAAATTATACAATGTTATAAGTAAATAAATAGTATATTTGATGTTAAATGAGTTTTATTTAAAATCCGGAGGGTCATAGAGCCGTATACTCATCGGCTTAAGTTAGCTGTTCAACAAATTTTGCCTGCTGAAGAGATGAAAGCCATATCGTTTGTAAATTCAATTTGAATCTCTAGAAAGTCAGTAGTTTGCTTACATCAACGCGTAAAAACATTTCAATTTTTCTTTGCCAAATCAAATCATCGAATTTAATGCAATTGTGCATTTTTATGTGCGTGCTTCCTTTCATCTTCAAAAAAAAAAAAAAATAAATAAATAAATAAATAATAATAATAATCTTAGCCTATATTTGAAGATGTTTAATAAGCTACAAGAGTATCTTAACTAGCACACTAAAAAAGTTAGCTACAATAAACGTGCTATAAATTTTGGCTTTGGCTTTTTTCACACTCAACACTCTACTCAAGTTATCCGATTGGTCCAGGCCATAATTTTTTCAACTTGGAACACAAAATGTAATGTACAATTTTTTGTCGGAAATGGAAATCGGGCGAAGTTTTCGAACAAAAGGCAGTAAAGGGAATATTTAGAATTCAGACAAAAAACATCATACCCGTGACCCGGGGAGGTCCCAGACCCCTTCACATATAATATGGCACTCATATTAAAGCTAATTTCGAGCACATTATAGCAACAGCAATGTGCACCATTTTTTGGAAAAAATTCGCCTGCGGACCTTTCATTCATCAATAGTGAGTCTTCGCGCCTTTGTTAATAGCAACCTACATTGCGAGGCCATTGGTGCGAAATATCAATCGCGCGATTTTTTTTAAAACATTTTTCGCCTGCAGAAATTCGATTAATAGTGACCCTTTTCGCGTGCCGCTTTTATTAATTGTAACGTAAATTTCTAAAATACACTATTTACCGCAAATCCGCAAAAAGTAACAAAAAAAAATAAAATTGTTCACAGGTTGATATTTCGAAAACTAAGCTTCTCCGACCACATTTTTACTTTACATTTTCCCTGTAATATATACTATTTACCGAAAATGCGCCAAAAAATTAGATTTTATCAAAATATATTCATATTTATAACAAACTTAAATAAAAATACCTATTTTCAGGGGTTGATTTCTCAAATACTAGGATTTTCCGACAAAAATTTTACTTAGATTTTCTCTCTAAAATACACTCTCCTACAACTTGTGATAAATTAGTTTTGTTCTTTTTTTGCAATTGTTTAGAAAAGAATTCCAATCTAATTTGACCCACTGACAAGTGGGTTTCGGAGTATATTCTACAAATCTGGAACTTCGAATAGCGAAAAGATTACCTAATCACTGTAGTTTTTCAGGCTGAAATATTAGCAATAAGAGAGGTGGCGAATTGGCCGAGAAGTAATGTTCCAAAAAATGTTGGCATTAATATGTACTCAGGCAGTCAACCTGCAATAAAATCCTTGGACTCTCGTGTTCCTTAACTCGAAATGTGGAACGCCGTTCGGATTCGGCTATAAAAAGGAGGTCCCTTGTCATTGAGCTGAACATGGAATCGGGCAGCACTCAGTGATAAGAGAGAAGTTCACCAATGTGGTATCACAATGGACTGAATAGTTTAAGTGAGCGGGCTGCCACCTAACCTAACCTAACTAGAAAACGGCCATCGACTGCCGCAAATCTCTCAACGAGCTGAGCAGTGCAATATTCACCTAATATGGGTGCCTGGCCATAGGAACATACCGGGGAACTGCGAAGCAGATGAGTTAGCAAGGCCGGGAACTACCTTACATATTCCAGGGGAACTAGAATCTGTTGGTATGTCTTTGGCTACCTGCAAGCTCTTACTACGTGAGAAGGCTGTCATGATGGCAAATGTTCGGTGGGAGAATTGCAAGGGTTGTAACGACACCAAGCAAATATGGCCCCCATTAAAACTTGAACCGCACACTAGATATGCTAGTGTTCTCAAGACGTCAGATATCACTTCTGATATCTGCTATAACGGGTCACTGCGTGATAGGCGAATTTGCAAAAACTATTGGTGCGAAGTATAATGACTACTGTATGAGCTGTCATGATGCGGAGGAAAAGGAATCAATTAAACACCTCTTGTGTAAATGTCCTGCATTTTGTGTAAGGCGTAAGCGAATTTTAGGGGCATATAGCTTTAGATTACTGGTGGACCTGGAAAACGTTAACTAAGCAGTCCGTTAATGTTTTTGGAACAATCTGGTTGGTTCAACAAAAGAAAATAATAGAGAAGGTTCAGTGGTTAAAACTAGAAGTGCCCATATGTAATAGGTACTTTTAGTTAAATGTGGTATCACAATGGACTGAATAGTCAAAGTGAGCCTGAAACCTAACCTACTGTATAGATTTTCCTTGTGTTGTGTGATAAAGCCTGAATATTTTATCAGCTGGCAAAAAATAGGGCAATGAAGGGTAAATTTTTGTATTGCAAATCGCCATCACAAAATTTCAAATGTGTTGCTGTTATATCATAAAAATTTAAATAAATATTGTACTGAATCTTTTTAAGTTCTCACTTATATAGTTCATTTTTAAAAATATCCAAATTTTCGGCATAAACATTAAAAGCTTTCCATACAGGTTATCCCCAATAAAAAATGCAACATTTCATGTTTACATGTTTTATTCTCTTCTTTTATATTTATGTACATTGTTATTTTTAAATAATGTAAGATTTTATTTTAATTGTTAATATTACCTTTGTGTATATATATAGAATATTTCTTGTTCTAAAGGGCTATTTCTCAATTAATGCATTCTTGTTGCGGTTACGAGGTATGTATGTGATTTCAAATGTTTTAATATTTTTTCTCGGTTTATTGATTTTCATTAAGGCTGTGGGTTGTTACTTGAGACAATACAAAAAAAAAAAAATATACATACCAATTATTACACTATAAAATTAAATTGTAAATGGCAATATAAAGTCTTTTCGTAAATAAAATAAAAAAATTAGGACACCCTAAACTATTAGCTGCTAATGCTACACAAAAAAATTAAAATTATTATGGTTTTAGATTTGTGTTGCACAACTTTGCAAATGTTTATAATGATTTTCATATGAAAACTTTACGTAAAATTAAAATAAAATACATATACTGTAAATGCATTATTTAACATAAATAATAATAAATATCAGATTCTTATTGAAAGCAGTCCTTTTGTTGTAAAAACTTAGTAAATAAATATACAAAAGTAATCATATATTGTGAGTATATCCTATTTTTTTCTGATGGCATCTAGAGATTTCTCTAGCTGTTTGGGGGGTTTTGTTTTACAAATAATATTCTTGATTTTGAATATCAGTTATAATTGTTAATAAACTCAACTTCATGTTTATTTACGTATATGACTTTTTTCATGTAGCTCTCCCATTTGAAGACGATTTCTTTGTATGTAAGTGAAGTGCCAACAGAATATTGTACAATTATTATAAAAATGTATGATACAATAATAAGCCATATTGTTTTAATGAAATATTTATATCATATTCCATAAATATATATATACATGTATTACTATTTACATAACAAAACCAAGTATGTTCGTGTCATTGTAATTTTCTTTTAAAGAAACCTATATAAACTGAAGCCTATAGTTCTATAGAAAATATAAATTTGCATTTTCCTTTTTCTGCCTATGAATAAAAAATATTAAATTACTTAGAAAAAGATGTATCCTAAATAAGAAAACAAGGATTACTACAATACAACCTAAGTATTGATACACACTTCTTGCTATCCGGTAAGTTTATCCAGTCGAACTTGAACAACAATTCATGTCAATCTATGTAGTGTTTAGGAGTCATATCAATACTTATTAATTTTAGGTAGTTACAACAAAATAAAAAATCATATTGATGGTCAGACAAAACCAAAAAAGTTATCAAATCACCTTTTTATTGCCTAGTGAGTGTTTCCAAGCTTCCCTAAGCGGTTTCACATCTAGGTGACACTTTAGGTAGCCTAAGGCTATTGTTTTTTAAATTCAAGCTGAAAGATCTGTGTTACATCTCATAATATTAATTTGTCAAAATGTTATTTATATAGAAAATTTTGTCAAAATGTTATTTCTATAGAAAATTTTGTCAAAATTTTATTTCTATAGAAAATTTTGTCAAAATTTTATTTCTATAGAAAATTTTGTCAAAATTTTATTTCTATAGAAAATTTTGTCAAAATTTTATTTCTATAGAAAATTTTGTCAAAATTTTATTTCTATAGAAAATTTTGTCAAAATTTATTTTCTATAGGAAATTTTGTCAAAATTTTATTTCTATAGAAAATTTTGTCAAAATTTTATTTCTATAGAAAATTTTGTCAAAATTTTATTTCTATAGAAAATTTTGCCAAAATTTTATTTCTATAGAAAATTTTGCCAAAATTTTATGTCTATAGAAAATTTTGTCAACATTTTATTTCTATAGAAAATTTTGTCAAAATTTTATTTCTATTGAAAATTTTGTAAAAATTTTATTTCTATAGAAAATTTTGTCAAAATATTATTTCTATAGACAATTTTGTAAAAATTTTATTTCTATAGAAAATTTTGTAAAAAATTTCATTTCTTTAGAAAATTTTGTCAAAATTTCATTTCTGTAGAAAATTTTGTCAAAATTTCATTTCTGTAGAAAATTTTGTCAAAATTTTATTTCTATAGAAAATTTTGTAAAGATTTTATTTCTATAGAAAATTTTGTCAAAATTTTATTTCTATAGAAAATTTTGTCAACATTATATTTCTGTAGAAAATTTTGTCAACATTATATTTCTGTAGAAAATTTTGTAAAAATTTTATTTCTATAGAAAATTTTGTCAAAATTTTATTTCTATAGAAAATTTTGTCAAAATTTTATTTCTATAGAAAATTTTGTCAAAATTTTATTTCTATAGAAAATTTTGTCAAAATTTCATTTCTTTAGAAAATTTTGTCAACATTATATTTCTGTAGAAAATTTTGTGAAAATTTTATTTCTATACAAAGTTTTGTGAAAATTTTATTTCTATAGGAAATAAACAAACATAAACTATTCTGCCAATCTACCAAATAGTAAAAAAGTAAAAAATCATTTTTGGTATAATTTTTTGTGGCAACCGTAGTTATATGATGTACAAAGTCGTGAGACCCAGAACAGGCATAACTAATATGTTACTTAGATTGTTTATATTTATCGTTCGTTTTAAAATAAAATATTTATCAAGACATTTTTTTAAATAGCAGTAACTACATTCATTTCTTTGTCATTGATCTAAACATAGAATGGGGTAACAATTTTTTTTGATTGTATCGATGTCGCTGGAACGTTTTAAATTTTAGTCTAGTGCTGGGTTCAAATGTAAAACGATTCAGGTATTTAAATTGATACATTTCGAAGAGAAAGTGCTAAATCGACGCAACAGGCAATTGCGTGTGATATTATCTTGTATATATAATGTCAAATATAGGACCAATATTTGTTGTAAGAAATATGTTTACACAGACCAAAGTTATGGTGAGCACCATGTTTGCCTCTAATTTTGAATATAATAAATGGCAATCAAAATTTTGTCCAGCAACCATCAAATGAAAAAAAAAAAATCATCTCTTCATCGACAATACCTATAAATAGGCCTTGGATTTTAAAATTAGTTATTTTCTTTGTTAGGTATCTTCACCTTAAAATATATATTATGTGTGTGTGTGTGTTTTTTTCAAACTGAAATCTTATTTTATGTAGAAATTTTGTTTTCTTTATTCCGTTGTTAAAATCTAATCATACTGGTTTGGCTTATTGTAACAATACAAGCTACATAAGTAAATTTATAAATTAAAAACTTAAAACTAATATGTATATATAGAGAGAGTAAAAAAATATATGTGTAATGTATGTAAAAGTAACAATTACTAAATAAAAATGTTATGTTAATATAACATTAAATAGTATTTTGTGGCATAATATACAAAGGAACAGGACCAAAAATAGGTCTTTAAACAAGCTTGTACATAGATATACTAAATTCTAGAACTAAGACTAAGACTAAGAAATAAGAGAGATATTATGTATGGCAATTGTAAGTGTTTTGAGTGTGTTTGTGTGTGTATTGATTATCGTTGTGGTTTCTAGCTTTATCAGGATATTTAGCGAACAATAATTTAAAAAATATATATAATAATGGATTATCCCATTTAATATTAATGGGATGTCATGAGATGAAGTGTATAAGCTTTGAGCTAAATATAGTATTTTATTTTGTCGACAAAATTTTATTTGGAAATATTTCTCAACTTTCTGCAAATATCAAATATATTCAGAAACACCTTTCGATATTAGTTTATAGAAGATCTAAGTCTATTTGTGGTAATATCTAATTACAACTGTTTCAGTTTGAGGCCTGACCCTAGTTGGCTGTAGTAAGCTATAATAAATTTTCGAATATGTAAATCCTGCAATTTGTATATGGGTTAGAAGAATCTGTGGCTAAATGACACTATTAAATATAATTTTAACGACTCATGTGATCGATAAGATATATAACGACATTGAAAAGTTAAAAGCATTGTTCCTACAAGAGTATCAAACAAAATTGCGGTAAATTAAGTACAGAAAATCATAGATATGCTTTTCTTTAAAGAAACGATTTTAAAAGGAACATTCATTTCTCAATATTCGTTTTAAAATTAGACCTACTACTTTTTATCGAAGGTAAATTACAAAATTGCATAAATGCATAAGAAATACAAGGTTTATGGCTTTAAATGTGTTCATGAATTCTTTCCTGAACTGGAGCATCATTATAGCATGGAGTTTCGGTTTCTTACTGAATCTTTCAAGTTTGCAACTTAGAATTTAGAAACTCACAACTTATTATCCCTTAAATGATCTTAGATTGGTTATATTAATTTCTCTCAAACCAAACGAGGAGCTTCTGTTTTCATTTTATAACTTAGCAAATGGTAGGCTGCTTCTTCAGAATACTGTGCGGCATTGGGACTCGTGTCCACTCGTTGCTGTTTCATTTGTGCCAGAGCTTGAGACATTTGTGACATAGCCAAAGCTGCGGGATTTGGGGCAATAACACCACCACCCATTATATTATTACTACCGCCAAGAGTCATCATGCCACCTGTACCACCTCCAATAGAACTTGCTGCACTTGACGATGCACCTCGACCACGTTTTCGTTTGGGTAATATACCTTTGCGAGCCATATAGAAACGTATTGTCGATACCGGTATATTATACATATTACTGACTGTTTGGAATGTTTGACCTTTCGAGACACATTTGGCGGCCTGTTCCAACGACTCCTCGGATCTACGTATACGTCTCAAAGAACTGTTTTGATCCATGGACATTTGCATCATTGAGTTGTTAGCTGTCGAATCATGTTCCGTATCAGTCATAGTGGCTCCACTAAAACTATCCATCATGTGATCCTCATCATGGGCCACATAATTGTGGTCATCCTCAATGGTCGAGTCCATATGATGAGTTGATATGTTTTGCGGGTTAGGTGTAGGCGTTGAGGTCTGTGCTGGATTTGTATTGCTTTGTTTAATAATATTGTGTTGTTGAGTGGCTGCGGGAACAATCACATTGTTGGTGGCTTGATTATTTTCATAGTGTTCATAGGCATTTGATGTCGATTCATCACATGAATCCTGACGATGTGCCACATTAGCCATAAGTGTGTTTAAAGCGACTGGTGTTAGCATTGGATGTATTACATTTGGGTTACTTGTCGTTGGTTCCTTTTTAATTACAATATTCTGTGGGTTTGGCTGTATTGTACTTGTGGCCGTCGTAGTTGTGGAATTGGTAGCTGTATCCTCATCGTGACTATCGGCTGGCAGACCTGTTGATTGTGCTGAATTTGAATTAATATTATTGGCTTGTTGCGGAGTCTTCCCGGTTAAAGCTTTCAATTGATTCAGATTCAATGCTGCATCCGATCCATACAGCCCTCGAATTCGTAATTGCTCAGCACAGCGTAATAATTGTGGCAAACCAGCCTGGGTAACATTGACCTCCCCTTTATACATAAAATCGACCAATGCCTGAATTTCCCATAATTTTATTTCTGAGGGCAAGATAATGACGGGATGTTTGCAAGGATTCTCGGCCAAAATATTCTCGAAATACGATGAACACGCTGCCAAAACAAGGCGATGACAATGAACCTGATGACCTTCACACGCTAATGTGACATCGACAAATCTCTGGCCTGCCAATAGTTGGGGAAATGCTGCTCCAATACTACCTAAGTGACTGTTCCAACGGACACAAAACTCCTGTCGATGTGAGGGTGACATTTTGCTTGCTCTTGTCATATACTATCAACAAAGCAGTTTTGTAGGAACAATGTTGTGCTGTTGGTTTGCTTGTTTTGCTGGATTTAATGTGGATACGAATACACGGATTTCAATATAAAAATTAAGTATTTAGTAATCACTCTTTTGAAGACTAGAAATGGAAGATTTCCTCTATCCGAGGATTATATAGGTTGGGAAGTATGATCGATTTTCTTCTATCGTTGTTTTTAAGCAGTAACCTGTAGAGATATTAAGTAAAATCAAATAAAATTATATTAATACATTATATTATTATCAAATTTAATAAAAAATGTTTTTTTTGCAAAGTACATATATGAGAAATGTGTTAAGAGCTACAAATGAGGATTACTTCCGAACTTTTATAAATTTTGTTTATGATAGAAATTCGTTCAATTTTTATTTAGAAATCGACCGGTGTAAATACTTTTCGTGATTTTTTTATGATTTTCTGCTTAATCCCCCCAAATTTCTTTATCGATGTCATGATGATGAATTAATCGACTACGGCTTCGGCCTCGGCGTGATGAAGCCGATTAAACTAAAGCCGAAACTTTTTTAATTTTTGTTTTTGTAATTTAACGGTTGGTTCAAAACTAGAAATAGAATTGTTCATCAACAATAGACGAATACTTTCCGGTACCTTCTACATTCGATTTGACTGTATATTAATTCATATATATTGTTTCTTGTTTCGAGTTTTCATGGAGAAAATGTTAAAATTTTTCTAAAGAAAAATTATATATTGGAATTATGAATGGATGGAATTTGGATTACATTGACGAAATATTTTGCTAGTCTCACAAAAGTACAACTAAAAGGACTTTAATTTAATATAATTTAATAATATAAAATTGAAATGAATAAAAGTTTTTCATTTGTTTTTATTTCAATAAAAAAATTACTTTACATGCTTTGGCTTTTTTGTTTTAGTACTCAGTTTAAATTGGAAGGATTTTCGATGAGGATTATACTACATTAGGTAACGGGTATAAGCACATCTCATATAAGAAAATTATGCATATAAGAAAGGCATTAGAAACACCATACCCTCTTTTTCTTGTGAATAATTGCCTATAAGAAAAAACGCAATATAAGAAACAAAAATTGTGCATTTTACTGAGTTTCTTAAATCCGGTATCCACTGTACATCACTTAAGTGTATTCGATTAAACTTTGGAATTCATCTATAGATGGTGCCACTGCTCATGATTTTTTTGTATAATTTCTACCTAGTAGAATAAGCATATTGGTAAATTGCATAAATTGTCTCCAATTTTTCGCAGTGCTAATGAAGAATTTGATTCTGGTCTTTATAACATGGTGCAATGCTAACATAATATCCTTTAAAATATTTGTATGAAGTTTATATTTAGTTTCGCAATTTGATTTTTTTTAAACGCAAACATATTTTAAGCAGTTCTATCTATCCACAAAATATTTTTCGTGTTTTTGCATATATTAAATCGTATTTTATGTTCCTTTTTCTTTACATATATTGTTTCGATAATATTAAACGTGAATGTTATTCCATAACAATTTCTTCGGTGAATTGGGATTTAAAACAACTAATATAAGTTTTGTTTTTACCATTTTAAAATGTTAATTTTTTTATATGGCTAGAATTTTCTCCTACTCCGCCTTATACTTTAAACAAATGACGCCAGAAAGGCACAAAGCCAAGTACTAAAAGGTAATTTTTATATATTTATACAGCATACAGAAGACAAGAACAACTACCAAAAAAAAAAAAACATAATGAAAGAACACTCATACAAGGAACAATAATACGGCTGCAGGAAAATAGCTTAAGACCAACAATTTCGAACACTGTACTTAATATAAATTTATAAAAAAAAATATAATATAGAGAACAAGGAGAAGTAAACGAATGTAGAAAAAAAAAACAACCTACACGTATATAAGCCACACACACACCGTACATAACACACACACTCAAAGAAAAATAAACTAAAAAATTATAACAAAATAAAAAGAAATCCTCATTGTGGAGGCAAGCAAAAAATTAAGAATAGTAGTAAGTCTGCTGCTAGCTTCATAAACATTCAGGAAACACATGAAACTCTTTATTAGTGTGAGTGTAAAAGAGCAGAACAAAGAGAAATATGCGGCGAAAGAGAACATAAAAACATTTGAGACAGTGTTGCCATTATTGCTTATTTTTCAACCATTTCAAACTGCAAAACGTTACGTTGCCCCAGTCAGAGATTTTGTACACCCAGAGAAATGGTTGGTTCCAATTCGATAATTACAATGAGGAAATGATGTCAGTAACTTATTTTTTGTTACAAGAACAATGCTTTGATTATTTTCCCCATTATACATCCAACATGACCATAAAAAAGTTCACAGGATCAAAACGAAATTCCCATCACCATTCAATTGGTTACAATAACCAATGCCAATAAATTTGGTTTTATTCTGCATAAAATTGTTGAGCTAACCACCAGCATAGTGAGACCTACATCATGGGAATCAACAAATGGCTGGTACAACCAAAAGTTGAGTATACTAATAGAATCTTAGTTCAATTATAGGACGGGCGTAAGTTAGTTGTTGCAACAAATAAATATTTATATTAACATCGACATGGTAAATGGTATGACGCTACAAAATTTGCAAAACGGGGAACAGCATTTACTTGATAATAGTCCCCAATACATTGAATAAAGTTTATCCCATAGAAAAGAAGTTGCATTCAGGTAAGTATCGCACCGATTAATAAAAAAGGAATATTACAAAAGTTTCCATAAAATTTGCGGGGCTTCATATACCAACAAACACAAATACTTTAACGCATGATATGTAACTCAAACGAAAAGAAATAGATTTTCGATGGGAAAAGTAAGCACACTACTGTTTTCCAGTAAAGGTGAGTACTACTATGTTCGGTTTAAAAATATATATGAAGACGATTATATTTTTATCAAGTCTTGTCAAATTATGAATGGAAAATATCCAAGGCAATGATTGTGAAACATTTTGTATGTATTATATGGATTCGGGATTCATGCATCAATAAATTGTTAGACATCAAGCAAATTTGGCTTAATTCAATTTTATGAACAAAAACGTAACAACAGAACATAAGAGTAAATTAAATAGCAATTTCATATTGCTACTTAACAAAAAATATGAACACAAAAATAAATTAAAAAGCTTTTTCATATTGCTTTCGTATTCAACTTTTTGCTAAATATATCAATCAATCAACTAAAGATTTTAAGAATTTTCTTTTATACTTCATCGTTTTAAGTAACCTCTTACAAATATCAAGGCACCCAAAGTTTCATCATAACATATATACGCGATCCTATCTTATTGCAGATGAAAAACATCTCTCGCAGTCTAAGGGTTTATACTGAATGAAGACACCAATTTATTAATTAAAAATTCTAAAATCCTGCAAATTTAACAAATTCAGATTTTTTCGGGATCCCGAAAAATCCCGGGATTCAAAATAAAGCATCCCGAATTGTTCAAAAAGTAACAATTTAGTGTGTAAATATAACCATAGTGATAGGCGGTAGGCGAAACATTTTTGCCGCAACGGCAAATACAATAAGCTTGCCGGCGAATAATTCCCTTTTTCACGTTTCCTAGCGTTTTTGTTGTCAATACAGCATGCTTTGACAATATTAAACAATGAAGTTGAATAAAAACATACAATGGCTTGTTATTTGTTGAGTTATTTCAAGAAAAAATAATCTACACGTGTCCAGGCAACAGCAATTCCTAGTGGTGAGTTAAAAAAATTGATAAGCGATGGCAACACTATACCAGTTTTCGCCAAGGAGTTAGAATAAGTTTTAATTTAACGACACGCCGCTAGCCGTCACGGTTTTCCGTCGCGGATTTTGGGCTTCCCATAAGAAATACACGTAAATAAGTGTTCGCCTACCGCCTATCGCTATGGTTATATTTACACACTTATTTATAACGCATTATTGCTTTTTAATTTAATCTTATTGATAATATTTGGCCAGATTGATTCTGTTGAGATGTTTTGGATAGAATACCCGTGCAACGGGATTGATTCCTAGCCGGGATGGAACTGGAAATATTCTATTACTTTTATATAAAATCCACAAAAAGTTACAACAAAATCAATACCAATTTACAGGATAATTGATCGAGTTTTGATTAGGGATGACATTCGAGATTTTTAATATTAAATCCAAGGATTTTTTGGGATCGCGGAAAAATAATCCAAATTTGTTAAATTTGTGGCTTTTTAGGATTTTTTATTAAAAAACTGGAGTAAGATAGAGAATTGCTTTAATTTACACTTATGTTCGTGTGTTGTTTGTGGTTTCTTTCATTAAAATAAATTAAATCAAATTGACTTTGCGTACTAAAATTTTTTGGTGCTGTAGATTGTTGTTAGTCAAAATATTTTAATATCCTGACAATATTCCAAGATTCAATATTTTCGGGAATCCCGATATTAAAATACTCATTCCCCAATGGCATATCCAGCTTTAATTCAGAAGAATTTTAATTTTTTTTATAAAATTTCTACATGACCGGAACCATTAAAACTAGGCCCAAAGCATACTTTTTCATACATATTTTGGTTTTTTTTTTTATCGAAATATGATTTTTTAAATGTATTTCCCTTTAAAATGCTCTCGACTACTCAAAAACATGTTTGTTATACGACTTGTAGGAAAGTAACAATGCAATTGCTATTGTGAATTGAGTACCAATAACTTAAAAAGTAAACATGGCAATAGTGCAAGTTTGCAATGATCAGTGTTGCCAGGTGATTTTTGATTCTTCCCCCCAAATCTTAAGAAAAAAACCCCTAAATTGGTCTAAGCTTTTTTCAAAAACCCCCAAAAAATTTCAGAACATAAAAGTACAAAAAGTGGTCCCAAAATTACGTGAAAAAAAATCCGTTAGTGATACACTTTACAAATTAAATTTAACACAAATATATATCCTGAAAGAAGAGTTCTTTCCTGAGAAGCGAAATTTTGGAAAAACTAAGTTTTTCTTTTGATGCTAAATTTTTTTCGTTTGAAGTAAATAAAAAATAAAATTTGCTATACTTTAAAACAAAAGAGATTTTCGTTTGTTTAAAATTTCATCCCTGAGGAAATTATTTTTTCTATGGATGTAATAATACAATATGTATATCAATATAAAAAGCGGGCTTACTCTTAAAAAGCTTTCAGCTGCTAAGTTAAAATACGATTGTTTTTAATTTTGTCAAATATTAAAAATGCCCTTTCAACAGAAGAGTTTAAAAAAGATAACGAAATTAATGCTATTGGATACTTGTTTGTATTTAGGATCTTCTTGTTGACTTTCCGCATCTCTTTTCTCATAATTCATGCTAGAATTGTTCCGAATTTGCTTGAGAATTGCTCCACTTTATAAGGTCTGAAATAATTTTTTACCCCCAAAAAACCCCCCAAATAAATTTTACCCCTAAACGTGAAAAAACCCCCTAAATTTGGGGGGGGGAAACCCCTAACTTGGCAACACTGGCACTGATGCCCCATGGGGAAGAGAGTGAGTGCAACGTTCTTAACCCATGCTTGCATGCAGTGCAAAAGAAAAACAAATCAAATGGGATTCAAAACTTTTCAAGGTGAAGATATTAATATGCTTAAGACCCTGATTATGAACTTAGTTAATTATCTTATTTCTGAAGAATATTTGAACATTTTATGGACAGGTTTTTTTTCATTTAACAAAGCCGCTCAACATAAATAAATACGTACTCATCAACGCATCTTAAATGACTAAAATATTTTACTTGTACTTTGCCTTATATGTATACCGATTTCTGCGCGCGTCCTTTGCAAAAACTTGCTGATTCCCTGTAGCTGTGTGTGTGTGTTTGAATTAAGTTCCTTTGTTCAATTTGAAAAATCATTAAATCTATACATAAAAACATTAGCAAAGGAGGTATTTCTTCATATATAATTTTCCCACACAAACGCGTAAATAAATCCCTTAGTGTTCTTTTTGGAGAGAAGAGTACTTCTCCCATTTAAAAGACGAAAAACAAACAATCCAAACAAAAACAAAGGGAGTCAAACATACATACGGACAATATGTACATAAGTGTGTATGTTGATTTATAGTTTATTCTTTGTGGCTAAGGAATACGGAGATATGAAAATAAAAAAAGGCAAAAATTAGAATTCTACATTCTACCCCTGGTTTTTTTTAGGAACCAAAGGAATATAATTTTTGCAAGATAATAAATTGTGTCAGCACCATAAATCGCAGACTAAAACTTCATTCAACTCACCCACGATGCGAATTATTAGTTTTAAATGGATTTCTTGTAACACTCTTCTCAGGTTCTTGTTTGTTAGCCTTATTTTATACTTTTTCATAGATATAAATTCTTTTTTAATTTTGGTGTGATATATCTGTTTTTATAAATTATTGATTTTTCATTTATCCGTATACTTTACACCATTAATTTATAACCTCCACTTACACACGCGACTACGCAAAGATCTCGTTTGCTCCTTTTTAATAATGTTTAATCTTCGCCATCTCACAATCACTTTTGTTGTTAAGTTGCGTGTATGGGTGAGCGAGGAATCGGATGGATGTGTGTGTTTTTAACACAAGATGTCAAAATTATTTACTCTCCTTCCTTTTTTGTTATTGTTTTTTGCTTTATTGTGAATGCACACTACTTAGAGTTCGAAGTCAATACTATTTTATTAACGGTGTTGGTGGCTATAAATCATGATAGCATTGTCGGGTAATAAGCGTAAAGTTTATAAGTCTAATACGCCGTCCAGTTATAAGTTTGTCGAACATATCCCAGATATTGGCCACACCATAAGTTATGCTCGAAGACATAATCGATACTGCAGCTGGTTACCCTGCCAACATTTTTTCAATTTGCCGACACTTCTGAGAATCCCCACCACGTAGAAAACAGTCGTATACGATTGTTTTTTTTGTAGTAACTTAACTCGTCGCAAACGAGTTCAGTTACTACAAAAATGTATCGCATGAGTGCAAATATTAGGTACATTTTTAGATAAATTTAGAACGACGCCAATAATAGCCCCTTTAAAATATTAGAAAAAGTGAATTTTAAGATAGTTGTAAAAGAATCATTGTGGTCAAGTAAACCACGATTGTCTAGATATTTATTAATTTAATATTAATATTTATAAATTATTCCAGGTATAACATTTATACGAATAACAACACATTGAACATAATGTCTTAATGCGCTTTACAGCCAGACTCCGGACGACAGTGCTCGTGTCGAACATATCCCATATCCCTGCCAGCATTTCAAAGTACCATTTCATCCTCATCGGTACCACAGACTCGTAAATGTCACCACAACCATCGCGAACTGTGATGGGGGAAGCATATCAAAAAGTACAAAATGTACATGAAAGTATTTTGCCATCACTACTGTTAGAAGAGCCATTTTATTTTTTGTGAAACGCCAAGCGCAACCAGCTTGTTATATTTTATTTAAATAAAAACGAAAATAAAGTTCTGAAAACATAGATATTACGCTTAAAATTGTGAAAGGTATATGGTGAACAATTTTCGACTTTCCAAATAGAATAAAGTGATCGTTTTTCAAATATTTTTCCAGGCACGCTGTCTCCATCGAAAATAAACAAACTGGCTGATAGACGCTGCAATATGTAACTTGCTACATAAAACTCAACATCATTCTTTTATTAATGCAAAAAATTATGTTAAATGTGATGAGATAAACCGAAAAATGTTATATTTATAAGAAATTGTAAATGTTTAATCAAATTAATAAACATCTACACAATCGTGTTTTACTTAACCACAATGATTCTTCTACAATTACCTTAAAATGCACTTTTTCTGATAGTTTGCAGGGGTTCTTATTGGCGTCCTTCGAAATTGATCTAAATAGGCACCTAATAATTGCACTGATGAGAAACTTTTTCGTAGTAACTTGGCGTGGTACAACTTCTCAATAGTGACGGCGCTTTTCCAACGAGTTTTTGATGTCGTATATGATTGTTTTCGACGTAGTGGGGATTCTCAGAAGCGCCCCCAAATTCAAAAAATGTTGGCAGGGATTGTGCACATTATAAGTTAAGTCCGAAGGCATAATCGATACTGCTGCATGTTTATGGGATCGATAACACATTTACCGATTATTTAGTCATCGCCGACAAGTCGTATCGATTCGACACACTGTAAGATTCTTTACAAACACCGACATTCCATCCGGAATAATTGATAGTCTGTAAAGCGCATTAATGGGATCGCCAACGCATTTATCGATTATTAAGTCATCGCCAACAATCCCTAGCGATTGGCCACACTTACGATTCTTTACGAACACAGACATTCATCCCGAAAAACTTATAGTCCGGACGGCGCGTAATACGAAGAAAGATTATACGACTATTATCTTCTTTGGTTTTGTAGTAATGTCGTTACCCTTAAAGTTGTTTTCATGTCCACGCCGTTTCAGTATGAGCGACTTGGAGCTCAGGATTTGTTTATATTTTGCATTGACATTTATCTGTCATTCGTTACAACAAAACGAAAAAAACAAACATTTTAGATGGAAAAATGCGTCTGCGCCGAGTTTTTTGGAAACTTATTATAATAATAGCTGCATTTCTCATAATTCTACTTATTGTTCTAAATAACTCAGAAAACTCAACAAATGTGGATGAATTTCTGACAATACTCCATTCGAAGGAAGAGGATGATACGACGACAAATGGTGGAAAATACTCTTTTTCTGCGCATGAACAGCGACGACGTTTACTAAATTACTCAAATTTTGAGTATTTAATAGACAACGACTCTTGTAAAAATTTTAAGAAGGAGTTAATGGGTAAATTGTTTTTTAATGTCATACTAACTCAAATTCACTAACCCAAAATAAAGGGATCTCTCCTTAAACTGAAGATATTAACAAAAAATCTGATCCGTGAAAGTTAATAAATTGCACCCATATTAAACGATAATTTAACGGCTCAACCAAGTTTATTGCATTTTGACACTGCGTATGTCCCAACTGCTTTTGGCTTTATTATTGTCAGCAAGGATTTTCACAGTTGTATCGGGTTTTGCATTATTTTCAACTGTTTTAGTTAATGCACGTAGTTCCCACTTTTCAGCTATTGCTTTTTTACACGAGACAATATGGCCTTTCTATTTTGAGCCAGGTTCCAATATAACTATGAAGGAATTTTAATGACGCCTTAGGAGATAGGTATGAAGTTTGCGTTCCTCGCAGGACATAACTTTCTTCATTTACATCACTCTCTCTCCAACTACTTCAAGGATTTACACTCTAACAGCAGGCGCCACAACATCTGATTACATCAACGTGTTTAATCCTTTTTCTTAAGGACATCTAAAACAGCTTAAAGCATAGAACTTTTGCTTTGGAAGTCTCAGTTCTTAATGGTCATATGCTTGCTTGTCCTAGAGGGGATAGTATATGTTTTCGTTATGATTTCACAATGGGGCTACTTTCTCGTTTTAGGGCTGATCTCCCACCCCCTTTTTATATAAAGCCAACAACAATGGAATTATTCTGTCAGATACTTATTCAAAGCTAAGATAAGACCAATTTATGGTGCCTCAATTCCCTGACGGGTGATAACCGTTGGGCCTTTATAGAATTTATTTTTATCCCTTATTGCGTGCAGAGTGACCACGTAGTAGTTATCATACCAATCGCTTATGTATACAGATGTTTAATAATTTTGTTAATTTTTTACTTTTATATTTTTTTTTCAGCCATATTAATAGTCACTTCCTATGTGGGCCATGATGAACTTCGATCCGCCCATAGAAACGCCATATCACAAACCAAATTAGATGATATGGGAATGCAACGTGTTTTTCTTTTGGCATCTATACCACCGAGAGAACACTTTATAACCCAGTCGCAGATTATTAACGAACAGAAGCGATTCGGCGACTTGCTGCAGGGTAACTTTCTCGAAGGATATCGAAATCTCTCATACAAACATACTATGGGCCTGGAGTGGGCAGCTCAACGTTGCTCCAAAGCAAAATTCATAATAAAAATCGATGATGACATCATTTATGATGTTTTTCATCTTAAACGTTATTTGGAATCCTTGGAATTGGAAAATCGTAATTTAGTCACATCCGATTCCCTATTGGCTGGTTATATTTTAGATGAGAAACCCGCTATAAGAAACTCGGCGAATAAATGGTATGCCTCTCCAGAAGAATTCAATTCAACTGTTTACCCTTCATACCTCTCTGGTTGGCTATATGTGACCAATCCAAAAACTGCATTGCGTTTGGTCGAACAGGCCTATATACATCCAATCTTTTGGATAGATGATACCTGGATAACAGGTATTTTGCGTGAACCCTTGCATATACCATTACAACGTTTAAATTCGTGGTTTTCGGCCAATCCAGATTTTCTTAATTGTTGTGTTCGTGATTTGAAAAAACCAAATGCCATTGAGTGTGAATTTTATGTGGGACCCAATGGAGGTGATACCAAGTTATTGATCGAGTTTTTGCATAATGTTGAAAAGTGCTATTATGATGAATGTATGAAAAGATCAAAGGAACAAAGTCTCACAAATACTTGTGTGGGATCAGCTAAACGATTTTTACCAGAGCATGGAAATGCCGAAATAAAGATGGTGTCAATGGGTAGATGATAGTGAGCCATCGATTGTCCAATTGGTGGTGGTTGTCTTATACGTAATAAATGTTCTAGTAAGATGCAATAAGTATTTTTAAGTATTATTTGTAATTATATTTAATACCAATAGATTATGTTCGAATTAATAATAATTAAGATTATAAAACAATGTTTTATTGCATTTATATCCAACGTTGGTTCACTAAACTGATTCAATTGTGTATAATGGAACTAATATAGGTAGGAATTGGAAAATACCATTTCTGTTGTTGGGTATACATATTACATGCATGCATTCATTTCTATTTGATCCATTTATGCAATGTAAGGACCAAAATAAATGCAATGTAAGGACCAAAATAAATGCCAATATAGATTTCCTAAACAAGGTTATTACGCCGAGGAGGCAAATCGTTGTTTGAATTGCCAAACCGTCGATCATCGGGTTTATATATGTATCCTAAACCACTATGTGGTTGAGGTATTATATTTTTTAAACTACCCATCATAGGATGGGAGATATGCTAACTTTGTCATCCCATTTGTGAGGCATCGAAATATTGCTCTCAGACATCAAAAAATATATACTTTTGTTCATGGTGAAATTCTGAGTCGATCTAGCAAAGTCCGTCCGTCTTTTAGAGCCGTCCTTAGTATTAGGGGAATGAAAATTTCATCCGATCCGTCTGAAATTTGGTAAGTGGTATTAGAATTTTTTTAAGTATGCTCTCTGATAATCATGCAAAATTAATCCATTTCAATGCATTATTATATATGCACCCCCCACAAATTTGATTTCTGGACCCTGCTGGAGGAGCATAGTTCACCCGATGTAGTTGAAATTTGGTACTTGGTATCAGTATATGCCCTTTAATAACCATTAAAAAAGCCGAAGTCGGGCCATATTTATATTCAGCCGCAATATAAACTGGTAATCAGATTTGACTTCTTTAGCCTCATGTGGACTAACTTACAATTTAGAAGACAATGTTAAAAAGATTTAATAAACTTGGATTGTGGCAATTGTTACCACAATTAATTATAGTTTTTGTTTAATTCGAACATTTTCCTGCTCTCTTCGATCGTGAGGGCCACAATACCATTATGCTCATAGCAGGAATTTTGACCCTACCCTATATATAAACCCAAAGAATTTATTTAGTAGTCACGGCAGAAAAGTCTGCCAAAACACCAAAAAGGTCTGCTGAAAAAGCACTCACTGGTTGCTGAAACAGTAAACATTCATTCCTGTTCTGGTTTTCAAATTTTTGTAATTAGTGTAAAAAATGTTTTTTATTCGAAAGAAATATTTTATACTGAATTTATAGGAAATTTTGTCAATTTTTTTTACTATAGAAAATTTGTTCAAAACTTTATTTCTATGGAAAACTTTGTTCAAAATTCTATTTCTATATACAATTTTCTAAAAAAAATTTTCTATAAAAAATTTTCTGAAACATTTGTTTCTATAAAAATTTCATAAAAAATTTTATTTCTATAAAAAAATTTTAAAAAAATATTTTTATAAAACATTTTCGCAAAAAATCAATACTTCTATAGAAAATTTTCTGAAAGTTTTTTTTCTAAAGAAAATTTTTCAACATTTTATTTCTATAGAAAATTTTCTCAAAATTTTATTTTAATAGAATTTTTCTCAAAATTTTATTTTAATAGAAAATTTTCTCAGAATTGTACTTCTATAGAAAATTTTCTCAAAAATTTATTTTTATAGAAAATTTTCTCAGAATTTTATTTCTATAGAACATTTTCTCAAAATTTTATTTTTATAAAAAATTTTCTCAAAATTTTATTTTTAAAGAAAATTTTCCCAAAATTTTTCAATATTTTATTTCTATATAAAATTTTATAAAAAAATTATTTGTATAGAAAATTTTCTAATTTTTTTTTATAGAAAATTTTCGCAGAATTGTATTTCTATAGAAAATTTTCTCAAAATCTTATTTTTATAGAAAATTTTCTCAGAATTTTATTTGTGTAGAAAATTTTCTCAAAATTTTATTTTTATAGAAAATGTTCTCAAAATTTTATTTTTATAAAAATTTTTCTCAGAATTGTATTTCTATAGAAAATTTTGTCAAAATTTTATTTCTATAGAAATTTTTGTCAAAATTTTGTTTTTATAGAAAATTGGATTAGACGAAAACCATTACACCAACAGTAAAAAGTGTGAAGTATATCTACATAAATTAAATGTCAAAAAGAAACGATTGGGTTTATTGGAATAACAATTAAAGTCAATATGTGTAATGTACACAAATATTCAAGGATTAACTAATAATTTTAGCCAAGTGGAAATATGAACTACAGCAGAAAAACCTGAGTTTCTGATATTTTCTGAGACACATTTAACACAAGATGTGGACAATAGTGAAATCAATTTAGATTGCTATAATCAAATCATAAGTTATTCAAACTCCTGTCGCACGGGGGGAGTTATTTTATACACCCACAGAAATTTGTTAGTAGGTACAGCAGAAAGTCTGCTGAAAAAGGGACAGCAGTCACTGTTTGCTGAAATAGCAAACATTTCCTGCTATTTTTTAAGCTCGATTACATTAAAACATGTTTTATTTTGGCTAAAACAAATAAAAATGTCAACTTTGGGGCTATCCTAACATAATTAACAAAATATTTTATGAATATTTATAGTATTTGTCCAAAAATCTGAATATTTATCGAATTGAGGCATAACAGCAAACAAAATGTTTGCTGATCGTATTTAGGAGGTTGTAAGTATATTACAGTGCAAAACATACCAAAAACTACTTTTGGTTCTTAAATAGGCTTTGGGGAAAAGTTTATAACCTAAAAAATTATAAATTGTTGTTCATTTGGCCTTGAAGTACGAAAATATAACAGCAGACATCGACTGCTGTTTTTAGCAGACTTTTTTCTATGAGTGTATTATAAGGAAGTGTGGACCGAAAACAAAATACTGGAAAATGTTGTAACATCAAAATATTGGATTCTGTACTGTTTAGCAATAAAAGGAAATGTGAAATTGGTTCCGAGGTCGAATTCTGTGAAAAGTTGCAAGAATCTTTTGAAAACATTTGTGAACATAAGTGTGATATTATTATTGCGGGTGATATAAATATAGACTGGGTAAAGAATAATATATAGTTATTTCGCTTAAAATTGTAAAAGGTGTATTGGTGATTTATTTATATATATATATATATATATATATATATATATATATATATATATATATATATATATATATATATATATATATATATATATATATATATATATATATATATATATATATATATATATATATATATATATATAAATGGTTCACCAATACACCTTTTACAATTTTAAGCGAAATAACTATGTTTTCAGCACTTCATTATCGATTTTATTTAAATAAATTATAAGAAGCTTGTTGCGCTTGGTGTGGTAGCGATGAGGATGAAACGGAATTTTGAAATGCTGGCACGGATGTTGTCCAGAAGGGCGTTGGTTGATTACATAAATAAATAAATTCATTCGATGAACTATCAATAAATTGTTTTGCATATGAGCAAGAAACTATAAACAAAAACTATGTTGCCGGTAAAATTACAACAGAGTGTCCAATAAAAGATGAAAACAACCCCTAAACATATACACCTGTCAAAAAAAATGTTGTTCAAATTTCATTTTTTAATCATATATTGTGCCGCATATACACAGAAAAAAATATTACCAAAATATTTCCAATTAAAAAGTTAATTGAAGTTGAAAATTTTTTCAATTAATAAATTAATTGATACAATTAACTTTTTAATCAAATTCGGAAGACTAAGTCAGTTAAAAAAGTGATGAACATTTTTTTAAATTTTTAATTAAAATTTTTTTTCAAACAATCAATTGTTAATCCATATAAAAATTCGAAGCCAATTCAAAATGTAATTGAAAATAGTTACCTTTTTTAATTAATAAATTAATTGATTTTTGCAATCAACATCAATTAAATTTTTAATTGAATCAATTAAAAAATTAATTGAAATTTGGTAATGAAATCAATTAATTTTTTAATCAAGAATTTTTTCTATGCCCAATTAAAACTATGATTGATACTATCATTTTCGTGATTGAAGACATTTCAATTAAAAAATTAATTGGATCAATTAATTTCGTGATTGAATCAGAAAATTTTTTTTTTGTGTGTAAGTGATTTGCAAAATATATAAAACATATCTTAAAGTTTCAGACTATCTTATTTATTTGGATTAATTCCGACCCTAAATCCCGGGATTTTCGGGACGGGATTTATCCCGAATCCCGGTATTGTTCGGTATCCCGGAGAAATAATCCAAATTTGTTAAATTTGTGGTTTTTAAAGATTTTTATTAATAAATTAGTGTTTTCATTGAATATATGTTAACCCTGCCAGCATTTCAAAGTTCCATTTAATCCTCATCGCTACCACAGACTCGTAAGTGACACTGCAACAATCGCCAACTGTGATAGTATTTTGCCATCACTATTTGCATGAAAGTATTTTGCCATCACTATTGTTCCAAGAGCCATTTTATATTTTGTGAAACACCAAGCACAACTAGCTTCTTATAATTTATTTAAATAAAACGATAATGAAGTGCTGAAATCATAGTTATTTCGCTTAAAATAGTGAAAGGTACATTGGTGAACAATTTTTGACTTTCCAAATGGAATAAAGTGATAGTTTTTCAAATATTTTTCCAGACACGCTGCCTCCACTGGAAATAAAAGCACTGGCTGATAGACGCTACAACATGTAAATTGCAACTTGTAACTCAACATCAATCTTTTATTAATGCATAAAAATATGTTAAATGTGATGTGATAGTCGTATAAATGTTATACTTATGAGAATTTATAAATGTTTAATAAAATTAATAAACATCTAAACAATCGTGTTTTACTTGACCACAATGATTCTTTTATAACTATCTTAAAATGCATTTTCTCTGATTGCTTGAAGGGGCTCTTATTGGCGTCCTTCTAAATGTATCCAGAAGGGCACCTAATAATTGCACTCATGCGATACTTTTTTGTAGTAACTTGGCGTGGTACAACTTCTCAATAGTGATGGCGCTTTTCCGAGGAGTTTTGGATATCGTATACGACTGTGTTCGACGTGATGGGGATTCTCAGAAGCGCCCCCAAATTCAAAAAATGTTGGCAGGGAAACGACCCTTAGACCAGTGTAGATTGCATTAGCGTAGCTAGACAATTTTCCTAGGGGGGGGCTATAGCCCCCCCTAGCTAAAAATGTTTAGACTGAACTTATAGGTTCAATTATTGTTTTATTTCATAAAAAAGAATAAAAACATAGACATCAAAATAATATATAATAAAGCAACTAAAAGTAGTTCCACACTTTTCCCAGCAAAAAAAATTGGGATTTGTTTTAAAGGCACAACTTTAAAAGCACTTCCAAAAATGTCCTCACAAAGAAGTTAATTATATTAACTACACAGGAAGTTTTTTACTTCAGCTTTTTCATATTTTAATGCGTAATTTTTGTTTTCTTTTTTCAAATAGTTAAAAAAAAGAGTAAGAATAAATAAAATGGTAAAAATTATTCAAATTTTGCCACAAAAATTAAATCCATTATAGAAAAATCGATAATTTTTGAAAATATTCAAACAAGCGTTAGAATGCATTAAAAATCATAAAAAATATAAAAATTACTATAAATTAATGTTTCTTGAAGCTCGAGGTCTTTATAAATATTTATATAATTCTAACAAAAGGTCGACCAAAAATCAAATAAAAAACGAATAAATAAAAATTATTTATTTGGGAAAATATATTAATTCACATCCAAAACTCTGAATTCGGATCACACCTTAAGAAGTGATGCAAATTTATTGCAACGGCTGTTGAAACGGTGGACATTCGTTCTATGACGAGTTCCTATTACATTCATCGCTTCTCCGCCAATTTCGCACCACTTCCGGACCCAAAAAGAACATTTTCACTTCTTTTTTGGCGACGCTTTTTTGCAGCATTATTAAGATATTAATTTATGAAAGAATAGTTTTAATACCAATTACTATTTTTTAATTAAGATGACTAAACCAGACTAAACAATATAATAAAGGAGCTTTACAGCCTGTTTCTGTATGTCGAATGAGCTCTGTCGATCGACTAAAATGGAAACAAACAGCTGAATTTAAAGGGTGATTTGTTAAGAGCTTGATAACTTTTTTTAAAAAAAAAACGCATAAAATTTGCAAAATCTCATCGGTTCTTTATTTGAAACGTTAGATTGGTCCATGACATTTACTTTTTGAAGATAATTTCATTTAAATGTTGACCGCGGCTGCGTCTTAGGTGGTCCATTCGGAAAGTCCAATTTTGGGCAACTTTTTCGAGCATTTCGGCCGGAATAGCCCGAATTTCTTCGGAAATGTTGTCTTCCAAAGCTGGAATAGTTGCTGGCTTATTTCTGTAGACTTTAGACTTGACGTAGCCCCACAAAAAATAGTCTAAAGGCGTCAAATCGCATGATCTTGGTGGCCAACTTACCGGTCCATTTCTTGAGATGAATTGTTCTCCGAAGTTTTCCCTCAAAATGGCCATAGAATCGCGAGCTGTGTGACATGTAGCGCCATCTTGTTGAAACCACATGTCAACCAAGTTCAGTTCTTCCATTTTTGGCAACAAAAAGTTTGTTAGCATCGAACGATAGCGATCGCCATTCACCGTAACGTTGCGTCCAACAGCATCTTTGAAAAAATACGGTCCAATGATTCCACCAGCGTACAAACCACACCAAACAGTGCATTTTTCGGGATGCATGGGCAGTTCTTGAACGGCTTCTGGTTGCTCTTCACTCCAAATGCGGCAATTTTGCTTATTTACGTAGCCATTCAACCAGAAATGAGCCTCATCGCTGAACAAAATTTGTCGATAAAAAAGCGGATTTTCTGCCAACTTTTCTAGGGCCCATTCACTGAAAATTCGACGTTGTGGCAGATCGTTCGTCTATTCATGATGAAATGTCAAAGCATACTGAGCATCTTTCTCTTTGACACCATGTCTGAAATCCCACGTGATCTGTCAAATACTAATGCATGAAAATCCTAACCTCAAAAGAATCACCCTTTATAACCAAAAAACAGCTGTTTCTATGCATTTCAGTCGATCGATTGAACTCGTTCGACATACAGAAACAGGCTGTTAGTTATTTAACTAAACCATAAGTTCAATCACAGTTCTATTTCATAAATATCAGACTTCAAACATTGTCATCGGCAACTGTTACCACAACCCAAGTAATTCGATTGTGCATGAAAGTCTTTAGAGGAACTTTGTGCGGTTGTATATACTTGTTTAATTTTTATAAAAATGTAAAATCGTAAATAGGTTTTCAAATTCTGGGGGGGGCTAAATTTTTTCTGGGGGGGTCTAAGCCCCCTCCCCAGAGGCCTTCCTACGCTTATGGTAGATTGTGAGCGATGTTTTACATCTTCAATAAGATAAGATCGCGTACATCTGAATTCCGAATCCCGAGATTTATACTAATACTATTGTAATATAATAGGCTTTGGGTAACATTTTAAAACCTAAAAAAATTAAAATTTGTTGTTCGCCAAACCGTAAAGTACAAAAACATCAACTGCTGTATTTTCAATGAGTGCAGATTAAGAACTAAAAAAAAAGTTTTGTGCAAAAAACACGAAAAATTAAAAAAAAAAAATTAATTCATTTTTATTAAATAACTTGTTTATTCATTAAACCGTAAAAAGTATATATGTAGATGTTAACAACCACAAATCCATATTTAATATATTAATAAAATAAATGTATTTGTTCATATTTATATGAATGATTATAAAGGCAAAGAGTTTTCGTAAATTTACAATAATTTAACTGTCTCTACAAAAAATGTACAATATGTTTATACATATAAGGAATGTTGTGAGTATATTTATCAGAGTATTACATTTAAGATTTCATGGAACGGTGGGTTATTTTGAATATTTTTAAATTCGTAATCAAGAAAACTGCCACAGTTTTAGATATTATTGATTTAAAAATTATGCATAAAGTCAGGTTATTGGTATATGATTGACACTAAAGTAGGTTTATTTCATGGTGAGTTATCCACAGCATATTTGTTGATTTAGATCAAGGGCAAATTCAATTAATATAATGGTATTTTCAATCATATTTGTAATTTTCACTATGAAACTGTGTGCATAGTAGTTGTATTAAAAATCTATATTAATTTTTTTTTTATTTTCGTTTGAAAAAAAAAAATAAATTTATGGTGAGTATAAACATTAAAAATATCAACAAAATAAAAAATAATTTTTAATTCAGTGAAATTTTAGAAATTAAAAAATAAATTGATTTTAAATTGATGTTGGGTCTAAATTTAGCTTGAAACAATTTAATTAAAGATTAATTTGCTCAATTAATTTCATGATTGTAAATAACAAAAAAAGTTTTGGGTATATATTACATTGAATTTAATTCAATTAAATTTGGATGGAGTAAAAATGTCAGAGACATATATGCAGATTAAAGCTACGAACTATATTCGGTTTTCGTCGGAGAAAAAAAACTAAAGACTATTGAAAAAAATGTTTAAATAATATTTGCACAAATAGATTAACATACAAAATATTTGTGTAAGCTTAGAGCTAGCTAAAAAACAGAAAGTCTGCTGAAAAAGAGAAAGAAGCTATTGCTTACTGTAAAAAGGGAATATTAAAATTTTAGTATAATAAATAGAAAATAGATAATTTTCTGTTATTCCTGAAATATCGAGTAATTTGCAATATCATAATCGTAGACACACTGAAAAAATGTCCGTAGTTTGCTGATTGACTGAACAAATAACAGGGTGAGCTAATCACCTTCATCGTTTTCGTTGTGTTAGGATAGCTCCCAAAGAAATTTGTTAGTAGAATCATCAGAAAAGTCTGCTGAAAAAGGGAAAGCAGTCACTGCTTGCTGAAATAGCAAAAATTGTCTGCTATTTTTTAAAGCTCGGTTACCCTAAAACATATTTTAGTTTAGCTAAAACAAATAAAAATGTCAACTTAGGGGCTATCGTAACACAATTAAAATCTCTGCTTAAAAATCTGAATATTTATCAAATTGAAGCCTAACAGCAAACAAAATATTTGCTGATCTAATTTAGGAGCTTGTAAGTATATTACAGTACAAAAATATACTAAAACCTACTTTTGGTTCTTAAATATGCTTTGGCGAAAAATTTATAAACTAAAAAATTTTATAATTTGTTGGTCGTTAGACCCTGAAGAACAAAAAAAATAACAGCTGACATCGATTTTTTTCTATGAGTGTTGTTAGCAGACTTTTTTCTTTTTTTCTTTGAGTGTTGTTTACCTTTTTATTTGTTTCGGCAAAACTAAAACATATTTTGGTGAAATCGAGTTAAAAAATATAGCAGAAAGGTTTGCTATTTCATCAAAAAATAATTGCTTTCCCTTTTTCAGTGGCATTTTTTTAGCAGACTTTTCTGCTATATTTAGCAACCAATTTCTTTGCGCGGATAAAATGTATTTTTCTAGGCTGTTGGAAGTAAGAAAAATTAACGATAGCATTAGATTGGGCTTAATGTTGTGTTTTGTATTTTATGATGAGGCTTGCCCTGTCTTCAAACTATTTCGCTAAAATTAAATTCGAAAATAAAATGTCCACATTTCATCCCGGCTGAAACAGCAGACATTTTCAACAAACTACGGAGTTTTCGCCAGCAAGTCTGCTTTTATGAAGTTGCTATTATTAGCAGAGTTTTTTTCTATGAGTGTAATGGAATAGCAAAAAACTTGATTGATAAGTGGTATATGGAATTTCTAAAACTTTCTTAACTTTATATGAGTTTACTATTAAAATTATTTTTTTAGAAAAATATAAAGAATTTTTTTCTTGAGCTTAAAAATTGTAGTTATGTATCAGCAAACAATGGCTGATTTAATAGCAAATGTATATTGAAAAATTTTTAAACTTTTAAGATAGGTTTTTTAATGTTTATTAAAAAAATATAAAGAATTTTTTCTTGAGCTTAAAAATTGTAATTATGTATCAGCAAACAATGGCTGCTTTAATAGCAAATGTATATTGAAAGTTTTTTAAACCTTTTTATTAAAAAATATAAAGAATTTTTTCTTGAGCTTAAAAATTGAAACCTTTTTAAACTTTTAAGATATGTTTTTTAATATTTATTAAAAAATATAAAGAATTTTTTTCTTGAGCTTAAAAATTGTAATGTATCAGCAAACAATGGCTGCTTTAATAGCAAATGTATATTGAAAGTTTTTTAAACCTTTTTATTAAAAAATATAAAGATTTTTTTCATGATCTTAAAAATTGCAGTTATGTATCAGCAGACAATGGCTGCTTTAATAGCAAATATATATAGCTGCTTTAATAGCAAATATATATTAAGATTTTTTAAGCTTTTTGAGTTTCAAACTTTGTCTCTTCTATTTCATCATAATTTGTATTTATCAATAGACAATTAAATTTATTTTTTTTATTCATAGGCGATAAGCCAATATTGGCCAAAACTGCAATTAATACCATACATTTTATGCTCTTTAAATTTTCTACGAAAAGCGAATATAGCACCTAACTTAAAAATATGATGGGGAGGGGGGATAAATAATCAACAACACATCGAGACGCAATAATGATTATAATACATTGAAAATCTTCTACTACTACAACTTATGTATTATTCAAAGAGATATTTGATGAATGATCCTTAAGATATCTTACAAGGGCTCGATAATTGTTTTTTTTTTTTTTGTTTTTATTACTCTATTGTGTCTTATTAAGCCAATTATTACCGTGCCATTTATAGGAGCCATAGTATTTAAAGTTACTTTCATATAATTTACGATCAGCCTCCTTGGGACCACGTGAACCATACACATAGGGTATGGGCTTGATTTTAGTTTGTTCTATTTGATGTAGAATGGGAGTAAATATACGCCAAGCTTCTCGTAACTCATCGGAGCGTACAAAATGCATTTGCGAACCACAAAATACATCCAATATCAAACGCTCATAGGCATCGGGCAAGTAGGAATCTCTATAACGATGTTCATAGGTCAAATCCAATTCAGTCTCTTCAATGTCAAATGTAATGCCTGGAGATTTGGTCATCATCTTGAAATACAAAGCCTCACCGGGTTGAACACGAATAACCAATTCATTGCGTTTCGTATTGCCCTCGAAAATATCGCCGGGTACATCTTGGTATTGTATTCTTACTTCAGCCTTACGTTCATTCAAAGCTTTGCCACAGCGCAATATGAATGGCACCCCTTGCCAGCGTTCATTGTTGATATGTAGAACGCCCAGAGCATATGTGGGCGTTGTTGAATCGGGATTTACTGTGGGATCATCTAAATAGCCCTTGGTTGCCTCACCAGTGCCTTGTGGATTACCCACATATTGACCCAATACCATATCATCCAAAGTCAAGGCATTTATGCTCTTTAATACTTTGACCTTCTCATCTCTTATGTCATCCGGATGGCATGACACCGGTTTCTCCATGGCGACCAACGAAAGAATTTGCAGCAAATGATTTTGCATGACATCACGTATAATGCCAAACTGATCGAAGTAACCACCACGACCTTCGGTGCCAAATGGTTCCTTGAATGTTATCAACACTGAGGCAATATTCTCTCGATTCCATGTGGAACCCAAAATTTTATTACCGAAACGTATGGTCATGAGATTTTGTACCATTTCCTTGCCCAAATAATGATCAATGCGATATAGTTGATCTTCATGGAAGAGAGAGGCTAAATGATCACTGAGCTCTTTGGAAGAAGCATCATCTCGTCCAAATGGTTTTTCGATGATAACACGATTCCATCCACTGCAAAGAAAAAAAGGAAACGAGATTTTTAAAATACATGAAGCCAAAAAAGTCTAAAATTTATAATATGAGCATATTCGTATAATTCCAGGTAAATTTACTTCGAGTGATCTGATAGGAGAAGGTTTAAGCAATATTCTGATGTTTTTATAACCTCCACCATAGGATGGGGGGTATACTTTGTCATTCCGTTTGTAACACATCGAAATATTGTTCTAAGGCCTCATATAGTATATATATTCTGGGTCGTGGTGAAATTCTGAGTCGATCTAAGCATGTCCGTCCGTCCGCCCGTCTGTTGAAATCATGCTAACTAAAACAAGCTATCGACTTGAAACTTGGCATAAGTAGTTATTATTGATGTAGGTCGGATGGTATTGCAAATGGGCCATATTGGACCATTTTTACGTATAGCCCCCATATAAACCGACCCCCAGATTTGGCTTGCGGAGACTCTTAGAGAAGCAAATTTCATCCGATCCGGTTGAAATTTGGTACGTGGTGTTAGTATATGGTTTCTAACAACCATGCAAAAATTGGTCCATATCGGTCCATAATTATGTATAGCCCCTATATAAACCGATCCCCAGATTTGACCTCGGGAGCATCTTGGAGGAACAAAATTCATCCGATTCGGCTGAAATTTGGTACAACTAATGCAAAAATTGGTCCATATCGGTCTATATATATATATATATATATATATATATATATATATATATATATATATATATATATATATATATATATATATATATATATATATATATATATATATATATATATATATATATAAATATAGCCGATCCCCAATCACACAAAAATTGGTCCATATCGGTTCATAATCATGGTTGCCGCTCGAGCCAAAAATAATCTACCAATGTTTTAATTTCTATAGAAAATTTCGTCAAAATTTTATTTCTATAGAAAACTTTGTCAAAATTTTGTCAAAATTTTATTTCTATAGAAAATTTTGTCAAAATTGTATTTCTATAGAAATTTGTCAAAATTTTATTTCTATAAAAAATGTTGTCAAAATCTTATTTCAGTAGAAAATTTTGTCAAAATTTTAATTCTATAAAACATTTTGTCAAAATTTTATTTCTATAGAAAATTTTGTCAATATTTTATTTCTATAGAAAATTTTGTCAAAATTTTATTTCTATAGAAAATTTTGTTAAAATTTCATTTCTATAGAAAATTTTGTCAAAATTTCATTTCTATAGAAAATTTTGTCAAAATTTCATTTCTATAGAAAATTTTGTCAAAATCTCATTTCTCTAGAAAATGTTGTCAAAATTTTATTTCTATAGAAAATTTTGTCAAAATTTCATTTCTATAGAAAATTTTGTCGAACTAAATTATATACGTATTTAATCGGGCTTTTTATTGTTTAATATATATCCCGTATGGACTAACTTACAATTTAGAAGACGGTGTTAAGAAATTGTAAGATACCTTGCTATCGGCAAGTGTAACCGCAACCCAAGTAATTCGATTGTGGACGACAGTCTTTAGTAGAAGTTTCTACGCAATCCATGGTGGCCTGGCCGAACTTACGACCGTATATACTTGTTTTTACTTACTTTTTTGATAAACAGATATTCTTCACTTGTACTGTTACGGTATTGAACACTGATGGTGGTAAAGCTAAATAAAATATCCGATTAGCAATTCCTTTGCTTTCCATTGCTTCCATTTGTTGCTGTAATAGTTCATATCCCAAACGGCCATCGTAGCTACCCGATACATATTCATTCAATTTCCAAAAGTCTTCGTAACGTTGCTGTTCGTGGGGCTGGACCTAAAATCAAAAAATATAAGAAAAAATAATGATATTGGTAAGAATAACAACAAAATACCAAACGAAAAGAAATTTTTTCAGTAGATCCTGTAAAAAAATTCGCCTATAATTGTTTGCTAGAAGACCAACTTCTTAATATCTTTTTTTTTGAGTGTACAAATTTTTTTAATTATTTTCGTTAATTTTAAATATCAGTTTCTGATTTTTAGCAGAAATCTTTTTTGTTGATTGGGATGACATTTTTTGAAATGGAAAGAAATTTGTAACCCATAGATATATCAGCATTATAGTACACTCAAGAGAAAATGCCAGTTATAATATCTCTTTTGCTTCAATAGCAATACTACTAATCTTGTTTCGACTAAAAGATGTTCACTATTTCGCCAACGAAAAACTAAACTTTATAAATATTTGCTAGATTTTTAGAAAAATAGTCATTTTAATTGTACACCCAAAGAAATTTGTTAGTAGAAACGGCAGAAAAGTATGCTAAAATAGCAAACGGAAGAAATTTCCTCTTCTAAGAGGGTCCGGAAGTCACATCTAGAGATCGGTGCTATATATAAATATGAATCGATATGGACCAATTTTTGCATGGTTGTGAGTGGGCATATGCTGACTACAAGTACCGATTTTCAAACGGATCGGATGAAATTCACTGCCTAAGAGGTTTCGGAGTTAAAATCTGGGGATCGATTTATTGAGAATTGATATTGATCAATTTTTTGCATAGTTTTTAGAGGGCATATACCGGCTTCAATAACTGAATTTCAACCTGATCGGATAAAATTTGCTCTTCCAAGAGGTGCCGGAAGTCAAATCTGGGAATACTTTTATATGGTGGCATACCTAAAAGAGGTCCGATTTGGCCGATTTGCAATACCATCCGACCTACATCAATAACACCTACTTATACCAGATGTCAAGTTGACAGTTTGTTTCTTTTGGAAGTTAGAGTGATTTCCATAGACGGAAGGACAGACATCGCTACAGTGTTAGAAAAATATGTTTTTCATATGTTCCGATATAAACAAAATGTGCTTCGGGCACAATTTTTAAACACAATATATTTAAGTGCAAACATTTAATGTTCCTAAACTAACACTAAATGTTTGGGACACATATGTTAATATGTTAGAGTATACTATGTTTGGGGCATGCATGTTTCATAAAAATTATATGTGTGAATGTAAACATATATAAATTTAGAAATTTCGAGTACACATATATATGTTGTGATATTTTATTCAGAGAGCGACAGAGAGAGAGAGAGTATAGAGATGGAAACCGGGACGGTTGACGAAAGATATCAACATAACACAGCGAGAGAACCAAAAGGGAGCAATTTCTGTGAAACCGCTTGTATGTTGTTTCGGAAAACTGTTTTATGATAAGGCCAAAAATTTAATAAGTCTAAATATTATTTAATTTGAATATTAGAATGAGTATTCGGAGTAAAGAGAATTCGGAACCAAGAGAATATACCAAGAGGAGTTGACGGACACCTTCAAGTAGAAAAGCGGACATTAAGTTCGAGTTTTGCAGCTAAAACAATTGAAAAAGATTATTTTCTTTAAAATGAATTATTAAAGAAAAGTAAAAGGCAAAACCATTTTAGAGTGATAATGCCAACTTAATACCGGCCTTAAAGGTAAAAATGAAATTAAGTACAAATATGTAAATTAAAAAAAATGGTGTTCGGTCGGAGCAGGGATTGAACCCACGACCCTTTGCATGCAAGGCAGACATGCTAACCACTGATCCACGTGGCCAACAAATGTATGTTTCTGTTAAATAATGTTATGTTTGCATGGGCTCGTGGGCGCTGCAAACTATGCTATATAAAAGTAACTTATAACGATAATTGTCTACAGGGGACTATAACAGCTACGTAGTCCAATGGATAGTGTGTCGACTTACAAACTGTATGGTTCTCGGTTCGATTCTCCGTCCAGGCAAAAGGTAAAATTTAAAAAATTGAATAATTTCTTCAACATTATTTGTTTTACACAAAATATTGAATATTGTTTTTATTATATTAAAATATTGTTTTTATTGCGTTACAAAACGAAAACATCGAGTTTTCAGCAGACTTTCTGCTATTTTAGCAAATTTTTCTGCTGTGTCTACTAACAAATTTCTTGGGTTTGGATCCTGATTGTTGACTAGAGTACTTCCAAAAATTTCTGTTATTTACTTGAATTGATCGAAAATATTCGAAACCGATGGCAAAATCCGACGATAGCGGCGATAAAAAATTACTATTGTTTTTTATTTATATTTTCCTAAATTGTTTGCATCTTTTTTTCATATAGTATGCGCAAATGAATCATTTTCCCGACAAACGTGTAATTTAGTCGTAATATTTCTAAGCCAGCCAAACTGATAACAGTGATTGCGTTATACTTTGTATTACCACCTATAGTGAGCATTATTAACATTTACTAGGTGATTGACCATCACTCACTGAACATTTTGAAGAGTAGAGCAAACATTAATTAGTAAAAAATGAATTTGGCCTTTAATGATGTATGTAAAGTTTAACATAGTTTTTATTTACCGTTGACCCTGAATGAATTTTAGATAGGTTCGAAATAATTTAAATTTAAAACTCAACCACCTAACCCAAGTCCCTATGTAATTCGAGTAGTAGTAAACTGATCGGTATGAAATGTGTATGTCATGTATGTGAGTACACGCAAAAAAAAAAACTTTTGTAACAAACTTTATTTTTGCCATAAATAAAAACATTTTCATTCTCATCATGCAGTACTATGCATCGCCACATATCCTACACGCAAAAAAAAATTCTTTCCTCACAAACGAGGGAGCCACCGTGGTGCAATGGTTAGCATGCCCGCCTTGCATACACAATGGCGTGGGTTCGATTCCTGCTTCGACCGAATACCAAAAAGTTTTTCAGCGGTGGATTATCCCACCTCAGTAATGCTGGTGAAATTTCGGACTCAGTTATAAAAAGGAGGTCCCTTGTCATTGAGCTTAACATGGAATCGGGCAGCACTGTGATAAGTGATAAGAGAGAAGTTCGCCAATGTGGTATCACAATGGACTAAGTGAGCCTGATACATCGGGCTGCCACCTAACCTAACCTAACCTTCCTCCCAAACGAAATTTTAACCAAACAATGATCGTTTCTCATTTGCTTTTCGCTGTAAGGAAGTTTCTTAGGAATATGCTTTTTGGTTTATACTTTTTGTGATAAACGTTTCATAAAGATTAACCCAAAAAACAATCTTTTCTGGCTAATTGCATTTTCCCTCTCATCTTTCTCACTTCCACTAGGTTTTTAGTTCTTAGCGCCTTTTTCTGCAATACAAACAATATAGAAGAAATTATTCGATTTTATAAACTTTTTAAATTTTACCTTTCGCCTGGATGGAGAATCGAACCGCGGACCATACAATTTGTAAGCCAACACACTATCCTCTGGGCTACGTAGTCAAAGAGTCATGTTGACTTCAACATTCAAACAGTTATATTTATATAGCATCGTTTTCGGCGCCCACAAGCCGATTAAACAATCTTGATTGAGCAATGGTTAGTACGTCCGCCTCGCATATATTTTTTTTACATATATTCCAGAAATATTCGGAAGCAGTGTTGCCGACTCCCCAAGGTCAAAAAGCACCAAAAATATATTATAAATTCTAACATACAACTTCCTATCACAAAAACGAGAATTAAATGCTCTACTAAAAAACAAAAAAAAAAACTTCCGAAGATGTATTATAGGACTTTTGTATATTGAATTTTGGAATTCATTTTTTAGAATTTTTCATGAAGTTAGGAACCGCTATTCAAGTATACACTTTGAGCAGTTTTAATGCTTTCATCCAATTCACTTTTAATCAGTAATGTCTTTCAACCTTCAAAATATTAATATATAGAAGGAGTCTATTGCTTATTTCAGTTGTGCGTGCTTTTGTGAATTTAATACAAACGTTTTTAATGACATCTTTATCAAGTTCAAAACTTCGGCACTCGTCGCTAGACTTTTCTGCAGAATACCCTAAATAACAATATTAATTAAAAATAATCAATACCACCTTCATAACAATCAAATTCTATATTTGGCAATAAAGTTGAGTTTCTTAAGCTATCGAAAGTCTAATCCAAATTTTTGTATCAATTAAACTTTATACTGTTCAAAATGAAAAAAAAGCACCAAAGCACTAAATGAAAAGGCCAGAAAGCACCAACTTGGTCCTTTTTTGAAAAGGCACCAAAAAGGCAATTTGGTGATTTTTAGAAATCCAAAAGCACTAAATTTGGTGCTAAAAGCACCAAATTGGCATCACTGTTCGGAAGAAAATGTGTAACACACGAATTTTTTTGGTGATAAAAGTTTAAAATTCTCTAAGAAATTCAAAAAACTCTAACAAAAGAAAAACATTTTCGGTACACGTTTTTTTCTTTGCGTGTAATTAAAGTTGTATGTTTTCTTTAAACGAAGTTTATTTAAATAAGCTTCGTGTGTGAATTACATAAATACATCTGCTTGGCTGTGTGAATTACTTGTGTGCTGATGTTATTTACTGTTAAAGAAAAAATTTCAGCGTCAAAAGAAAATTTCGTTTCTCAGAAAAGGAACGAAACTCTTCTTTTAGTGTATGTGTACGATTATTATGCGAAGCTATGTCGAAAACCTAACGTAAAATTTTATTTTTGTGTGCATAAGATTTGTTTTGTTCTCACCTCTTTCTCTTCTCTTTCTTTCTACAAACAATGCACACGAAAAATTGATTTCTTTTCTAGGAAATGAAATTTTAGACCAAAGAATTTTTCTTTTGTTGTTTAAGTTATTTCTTTCGGGCTAAACAAAGTTCATTGGGGACAAACGTGACAACGCCTAGTCATAAACAAAACTTCGTTGGGAGGAAGGAATTATTTTGTGTGAGTGTGTAGAAACAAATTTTAAAATGGATCCCCAAATGGGGTTATTTTTTGGGCACGGAATTTTTTAGTTCGGGACTATGGGATTTTAAGAGAGAAGTTCACCAATGTGGTATCACAATGGACTGAATAGTCTAAGTGAGCATGATACATCGGGCTGCCACCTAACCTAACCTAGGGGATTTTATGGAAAATTTCCATAAATTTGGGGACTTTTTCAAAATCGGTTCACTATAATAAATCAGGTTTCCCATAATGGTTTACATTTCTAAAGTCTACATGATTATTAAAAAAGAAGCACAGCGAATCGTCAAAATTTAAAACATGAGACTTTACCCCTCTTTATTCCACGGCATACAAACCCAGCAAAAAAAGCGTCGCCAAAAAAGTTATGAAAATGTTCTTTTTGGACCCGGAAGTGGTGCAAAATTGACGCAGAAACGATGAATTTAACATGGGCTTGTCATAGGACGGAAGTCCTCCATTTCAAAGCCGTTGCGCTGAATTTGAATCACTTCTTTAGGTGTGATCCGAATTCAATGTTTTGGATGTAAATTAAAAAATTCTGTGATATTTTATCAAATAAATAATTTTTATAATTTTTTATAATTTTTAATGGATTCTAACGCTTGTCGGAAACGTTTGGCCTCAAATATTTTCAAAAATTCTCAATTTTTTCAGATTGGATTTAGCATTTTTGTCGACAAAATTTAAATGATTTTGAAACAAAAAAAGTTAAAATTACCTATTAAAAGTATGAAAAAACCAAGTTATAAAAAATTGAATTAAAAGAACTTCATGGGTAGTTAAAATAAAGAACATCATTGGGAGTGCATCTTCTAGAAGTGCTTTTAAAGTTGTGCCTTTGGAAGAACTTCCAATTTTTTTTGCTGGGAAATGGTGCAGGTGGAGCCTTTGGACTAGAAAAGGACACACGATTTTGTTTTGGAGGCTCAAGAGCTAATTTATAATTTTTCTCAGCTTGGCTCAGACATCTTTCTACAATTTTTAAATCATTTCGTGAGTACTCTGGCCTAAGTATTACCCCTTATTAGTGTTCTTCTCGGTTTTGGACAATAAATATAGAAATGATGATGATGTTTCATCTTCATATTGATCTATCACCTAATCAGCGTTGCCATTTTGGTCCAAAAGATTTTTAATTTTTAAATTTGGTCCGATGGTCCGAACGAACGGATTTTAGCCCATTTTGGTCCATTTTCTATGGATTATATACTATTTCAATTTTGTGAAAATTTCGCATTTTGAGGTCTTGAGTCAGGTTTTATATCTTTAACATTTAACCCCTATATTCGAATATGCGGCAGAAATTAAATAGTAGAATTGAGCTATATAAGAATATGGACCGATTTGAACCACTCTTGACGGATCAAATTATGGGTGCAAAGCAACACTACAGCAAATTGGATGAAAATTTAGAAATCTATTGTATTCTCTAAAAAAGTAAAATCTGAAGATCGGTCTTCATATATACCAAAATAAACCAAATGAGTCTGTTCTGGTCTTGAACTACCTCTAAGGTGAAAATTTAAGTCAAATTTTTGTAATTTGGAATTTCGACTTTTGATGTTAACTAAAATTCTGCTTTTTCAAAAAGTCTAATTTTCCATATTTAAAAAAAAATTAAAAGTCGACGTTTTTATTCTGAAGTCAATCGCTAAGTCATATCAGTTCTTTCTGGTTTATTTTATTTTTAATTAAAAGCAACAATAATATACATTTTAAGGCAGTTTTCTTCGAAATTAGAAATTTGGTCCGCTGGAGGGAATTTTGGTCCGATTTTGGAAAAAAAATTGTTCTTTTGTAAAATGTATTTTCAAATCAAGTAAAACATAAATGGTTTTAAAAAACGTATACTGTACAAAAAATATTTATATTGCAAAAATCCTAAGTATTTTACGAAGATTAGCATTTTTTTTAATGAAACGAATGTCTTTCGTAAATACAACAAGTAAGGAAAGTCTAAAGTCGGGCGAGCCGACTATATTATACCCTGCACCACTTTGTAGATCTAAATTTTCGATACCATATCACATCCGTCAAATATGTTGGGGGCTATATATAAAGGTTTGTCCCAAATACATACATTTAAATATCACTCGATCTGGACAGAATTTGATAGACTTCTACAAAATCTATAGACTGAAAATTTAAGTCGGCTAACGCACTAAGATAGGGTGGAACACAATGTTAGTAAAAAAATATGGGAAACATTTAAATCTGAAGCAAACTTCGCAAAAGTTTATTTATGATTTATCGATCGATATATATGTATTACAAGTTTAGGAAAATTAGAGTCATTTTTACAACTTTTCGACTAAGCAGTGGCGATTTTACAAGGAAAATGTTGGTATTTTGACCATTTTTGTCGAAATCAGAAAAACATATATATGGGAGCTATATCTAAATCTGAACCGATTTCAACCAAATTTGGCACGCATAGTAACAATGCTAAGTCTACTCCCTGTGCAAAATTTCAACTAAATCGGAGTTAAAAATTGGCCTCTGTGGTCATATGAGTGTAAATCGGGCGAAAGCTATATATGGGAGATATATCTAAATCTGAACCGATTTCAACCAAATTTGGCATGTATAACTACAATGCTAATTCTACTCCCTGTGCAAAATTTCAACTAAATCGGAGTTAAAAATTGGCCTCTGTGGTCATATGAGTGTAAATCGGGCGAAAGCTATATATGGGAGATATATTTATCTAAACCTGAACCGATTTCAACCAAATTTGGCACGCATAGCGGCAATGCTAATTCTACTCCCTGTGCAAAATTTCAATTAAATCGGAGTAAAAGATTGACCACTGTGGTCATATGAGCGTAAATCGGGCGAACGATATATATGGGAGCTATATCTAAATCTGAACCGATTTCAATAAAATTTGGCACACTTGACTACCCTACTAATTGTACTCCTAGTGCAAAATTTCAACCAAATTGAGGTAAAACTCTGGCTTCTGGGGCCATATAAGTCCATATCGGCGAACGATATATATGGGAGCTATATCAAAATCTGAACCGATTTCTTCCAAAATCAATAGGGTTCTATTCTGAGCCAAAACACATACTTGTGGCAAATTTGAAGTCGATTGGACTAAAACTACGACCTAGACTTTGATTACAAAAATGTGTTCACGGACAGACGGACATGGCTATATCGACTCAGGGGCCCACCCTGAGCATTTTTGTCAAAGAAACCATGTGTCTCCTTCTGGGTGTTGCAAACATATGCACTAACTTATAATACCCTGTAAAAAAAAGTACGAAATAAACGGATCTAAAACAAGTGTACTGTACAAATTATTATATTGTCAAAAACTATGTATTTTAAGAAGGTTTACGACATTTTCGACGTATGGTAAAATACGTCGTAAATATATGTCAAATACCTTACAGTTTACGACAGACCATCTCTGATTGCGATACAATTTTTTACGAAAAATAAATGCACGTAAAAAATAATTCTTTCCTCCCAAACAAAATTTTATACAAACAAAGATCGTTTCTCATTTGCTTTTCGCTGTAAACAAGTTTTTTTGGAAGAAAAGAATGTAATTTTTGTGGTAAACGTTTATTCTTTTCCAGGATGTAAAAACAATTTCATACAAACTAACTCAAAAAAAGTTTTTTTTTTAATATATTCCGGAAATGTTCGGAAGATTTCGAAAAGAGGTTCAACATTACATACTACTATATTAAATTTTTACTATGAAACTGTAAAATGTGCTTATTAAAGACTTAAAGTCAGAAAAGAACACATCTTGATATAAACGAAATGGACTGTGTTGTTGGTTCAAAAAGAATTTTTTTATAGAAAAAATAAAAAAAAAATTGTAACAAACTATTTTTTTTTTATAAAAGTTTAAAATTCTCGAAGAAATTAAAAAAACTCTACCAAAAGAAAGCGGCACACTTTTTTTCTTTGCGTGTACACCCAGAGAAGGAATATGATCAACTCAAACATGTTTCAAGAGCACCCTGTTACTTTTTCACAGCAACCATGTAGCATTTTTGTCGCAAAAATATTCTTTTCTCGTCAAACATAACATGCTTTCCGAAATCAAATACATATTCTCCGAGAAAAGAACATGGTTTGGACAAACATGCTACATGTTTTCCGTGAAAAAGTAACATTTTCTCTTGGAAAATGGGTGGGGTGATCATTTTCCTTCTCTGTGTGTATATTCCAAATTTCTCAACTTTTTCTTAGGGCGTTGTATAGTACTACATTGTCATTGAGTTTAACATGGAATCGGGCAGCACTCAGTGATAAGAGAGAAGTTCACCACTGTGGTATCACAATGGACTGAATAGTCTAAGTGAGCCTGATACATCGGGCTGCCACATAACCTAACCTAACCTAGTACTACATTAAATTTTTACTACGAAACCTTCAAATGTGTCGTTCGCAGACTCAGTGTGTAATATAAACGAAATCGACTTTTTCGTGTAACGTATCTTACAATCGACTCTGACTGATTTGCCTCTTTTCCACTTAGTTTAATTCTAATCATATCGCTTACCTTCATGTATTTCTCACACGACTTTCGTATATCATCTCGTGTCAAATTCGAACGTGCATAACCGCAAAACTTTGTTGGTATTGGCAGCAAATTATCACGATATAGCCACCATAATGTTGGATAGATTTTCTTTTTGGCCAAGTCTCCAGAGGCCCCAAATATGACAAATGTATGAGGAATTTGACCATCAAAATGTGTACCCTCACACACCATGGTGGGAGATTTAAGAGCTTTGATAATCCGATCAAGGGTTTCTTCGTGATTCTTTGGGTCCTGGCCTGTAATGTTACATGGAAAGATTTAGATGTATAGTAGACACTTTGGAATCATTGTAGTATAATTATATTGCTACGAATATTTACTATAGATGCTGAGTTGATAATCCTAAAGGGTATAACCCAGATCAATGTAGAATGGGATTACAGAAGATACTTGGCTCAACTAAATAGGTATCGTTGAACAATTTGATATGGGTTTATTAGTTTTGCATTCACAATTTGCGAAATAGTTAAATGATTATCAATAAAAACATGTAATGGAATAATTGATTACTTCACCGATTAAATTTACTCTACACATAAAACAATGCCCTTTTGATGTTTGTATTAATACACATATATATGACTATCTCTCGGCAATAATTAACAATTTGTCACTATAATCTATGTTTATCTCACGATGGTTAGGGCTCTACTAAATATTGATTGAATCGAAAATTCATTCAGATCGTAAAGCATGCTTAGACAAAAGTCTTCCCTTTGGGAGAAAACGAGAGAATTTAAAAATATATTCATTCAGTTCAGTTTGCTTTTACTTTAGTTGGAGCAATCTGGGAATGAAATCTATGACGGCATCAAAATGATGTATCAAATACCTAAGCAATTTAAATGCATTAGCTTAAACACCCAAAGAAATAGGTCTGTTGTTTATAGTATGCATTCTGGAGGGATCGATATCTATATGTCTTATAATTAAACCCAAAGAAATTTGTTGGTAGATACTTCAAAAAAATCTTCTAAAAACGCAAAAAGTCAGCTAAAAAGGAAGACAGATTCTGTGTGATGATATAGACAACAATGTCTGCTATTTTTTAAACTCTAGTGTTTTAGTTTGGTTAGAACAAACAAAAAACGTTAAACTAGGGGCCATTCGAGCAAAAAATAATCAATCAAAATGTGGAAAAAAAACTACCAAGAAACTGCCAAATAAAAAAAATTGTTGTGAAAAATTATACTTCCGTAGAAAATTTTGTCAAAATTTTATTTCTATAGATAATTTTTTATAGAAAATTTTGTCAAAATTTTATTTTTATAAAAAATTTTGTCAAAACTTTATTTCTATAGATAATTTTATCAAAATTTTATTTTTATAGAAAATTTTGTTAAAATTTTACTTCTATAGAAAAATTTTTCAAAAAATAAAAAATTTGGGCAGCGTTTTATTTTTATAGAAAATTTGTCAAAATTTTATTTCTGTAGAAAATTTTGTCAAAAGTTTATTTCTATAGAAAAATTTGTCAACATTTTATTTCTATAGAAAATTTTGTCAAAATTTTACTTCTATAGAAAATTTTGTCAAAATTGTATTGTGTTGGGAAATTTTGTCAAAATTTATTTCTATAGAAAATTTTGTCAAAATTTTATTTCATTCTGTTTTTTATTGTTGGTTTGTTCTTCAATCATATTTGTTGTTTTGATCTCAGCTTAAAACCATTGCGTTTACTTAACTACAAGAGTAGCTTAACAAACAGAGGAAAATAATGTTTGTAAAATTTATTTAGACAAAGCTCTATAGACTGTAAGATGGTTGGATTAAAACAACAAATAAAATATTTTTCTATAAAAAATGTTGTCATAATTTTATTTTTATAGAAAATTTTGTCAAAATTGTATTTTTATAGGAAATTTTGTTAAAATTTTACTTCTATAGAAAAATTTGCTAATATTTGGTCAACGTTTTATTTTTATGGAAAATTTTGTCAAAATTTTATATTTATAAAAAATGTTGTCAATTTTATTTTTGATAGGAAATTTTGTCAAAATGTTATTTCTATAAAAAATTTTTATAGAAATAACATTTTGATAGGAAATTTTTTTTTGATAGGAAATTTTTATTTTGATAGGAAATTTTGTCAAAATGTTATTTCTATAGCAAATTTTGTCAAAATTTTATTTCTTTAGAAAACTTTGTCAAAATTTTATTTCTATAGAAAACGTTGTCATAATTTTATTTTTATAGAAAATTTTATTTTTATAGAAAATTTTGTCAAAATTTTATTTCTATAGAAAATTTTGTCAAAATTTTATTTCTATAGCAAATTTTGTCAAAATTTTATTTCTTTAGAAAACTTTGTCAAAATTGTATTTCTATAGAAAATGTTATCATAATTTTATTTTTATAGAAAATTTTGTCATAATTTTATTTTTATAGAAAATGTTGTCAAAATTTTATTTCTATAGAAAATTTATTTTTATTTTTATGGAAAATTTTGTCAACATTTTATATTTATAGAAAATTTTGTTAACATTTTATATTTATAGAAAATTTGTCAAACTTTTATTTCTATAAAAATTTTTGTCAAAATTGTATTTTGATAGGAAATTTTGTCAAAATTTTATTTCGTTCTGTTTTTTATTGTTGGTGTGTTCTTCAGTCATATTTGTTGTTTTGATCTCAGCTTAAAACGATTGCGTTTACCAAACTACAAGAGTAGCTTAACCAACAGAGGAAAAGAATGTTTCTAAAATTCATTTAGACAAAGATGGTTGGATTAAAACAACAAATAAAATTTTATTTCTATAGAAAATGTTGTCATAATTTTATTTTTATAGAAAATTTTGTCCAAATTGTATTTTTATAGGAAATTTTGTTAAAATTTTACTTCTATAGAAAAATTTTCCAAAAATTTTATTTCTATTAAAAAATTTGGTCAACGTTTTATTTTTATGGAAAATTTTGTCAAAATTTTATATTTATAGAAAATGTTGTCAAAATTGTACTTTGATAGGAAATTTTTTCAAATTTTTATTTCTATAAAAAATTTGGTCAACATTTAGTTTTATAGAAAATTTTGTCAAAATTTTATATTTTTAGAAAATTATGTCAAAATTTTATTTCTATAGAAAATTTTGTCAAAATTTTACTTCTATAGAAAAATTTGTCAATATTTTATTTCTATATAAAATTATGTCAAATTTATGTTTCTACAGAAAATTTTATTAAAATTTTATATCTACAGAAAATTTTGTCAAAAGTTTATTTCTATAGAAAATTTTGTCAAAATTTTATTCCTACAGAAAATTTTTTTCAAAATTTTATTTCTACAGACAATTTTGTCCAAATTTTATTTCTATAGAAAATTTTGTCAAAATTTTACTTCTATAGAAAAATTTGTCAATATTTTACTTCTATATAAAATTATGTCAAATGTATATTTCTACAGAAAATTTTATCAAAATTTTATTTCTACAGAAAATTTTATCAATATTTTATTTCTATAGAAAATTTTATCAAAATTTTATTCCTACAGAAAATTTTGTCAAAATTTTATTTCTATAGAGAATTTTGTCAACATTTTATTTCTATAGAAAATTTTGTCAAAATTTTATTTCTATAGAGAATTTTGTCAAAATTTTATTTTTATAGAAAATTTTGTGAAAATTTTATTTGTATAGAAAATGTTGTCAAAATTTTATTTTTATAGAAAATTTTGTCAAAATTTTATTTCTTTAGAAAACTTTGTCAAAATTTTATTTCTATAGAAAATGTTGTCATAATTTTATTTTTATAGAAAATTTTGTCAACATTTTATATTTTTAGAAAATTATGCCAAAATTTTATTTCTATAGAAAATTTTGTCAAAATTTTACTTCTATAGAAAAATTTGTCAATATTTTATTTCTATATAAAATTATGTCAAATTTTTATTTCTATAGAAAATTTTGTCAAAATTTTACTTCTATAGAAAAATTTTTCAATATTTTATTTCTATATAAAATTATGTCAAATTTTTATTTCTACAGAAAATTTTGTCCAAATTTTATTTCTATAGAAAATGTTGTCCAAATTTTATTTCTATAGAAAATTTTGTCCAAATTTTATTTCTATAGACAATTTTGTCCAAATTTTATTTCTATAGAAAATGTTGTCAAAATTTAGTTTTATGGATTTCGAGCCAAAAATTCGGCTTCTTTAAAATAAGGAAAGTTTTTAGGGAGCTTAAAATTAGGATACAGATGCCATTTATCGAATATTTATTCTCTCTTTGCGATATATCATGGTAAAATAATTCCCAGGTAAGTGCAGTATTACAAAAAACAATAAAAACAACAAAATTCAAGTACATCCAGATGTCAGGGGACAAATATTTTCAGTGCCCCATCATCAGCGTATGCTACCCTTTTATCGTAAACTCAAAAAAATTTACTTGGCTCCAATGATTTTGACATTTCCTTAAGGATTTTGGTAAAAATCCTTTATATAAAAAGTATGAAAGCTGAATTGAAGGTAAAACGACACCATTGAAATTTAATTAACAATTCCTAACAAAAATCCACAGTAAATATTTTACAAGTGTTTATGAAAAAAAAGAATTAATATCAAGATTACAAAACCAGGAGAGCGCACTAAAAAAAATATTGACCTAATATGGAAGATTATGCAACTTAAATTTTAGGACTCGAAATTTACGCAATGCTAAGGACAAAATTCTTTAAAATAATGACATTTTAATTAAAAGAAAGTTTATAATCCTTACTTCAATTTTTTTTATTAAATTTAGGACACAAATCTTGAAATTTTGCGTCCCTCTGTTGAAGTTGTAAATCTTTGAAGTAAGGCAAATGTTCCTTAAAATAAAGAAAAACATTTTTAATTTAAAGGAATCGTCTTTAACTCAACTGACATATTGCATTTTTAAATTTAAGATAAAAATGCTACAAATATAGGCTAAGACTTATTTTAAGGATTTGCATCTTTGGTTTAAAGTTTTTTTAGCATTAAGAAAACAGTTTTTACTTTGAAGTACTTGGCATAATTTGGATTTTGAAACTGGAATTTGTTTGTACATGAATACCTTTATTAATATATTGCAAACAGAGAATAAAAATTGGATGAATGAGATCTGTATCCAATTTTAATTTTTATCGATCCTAGATTTAAAGCCAGGGAGGTCCCAAAAAAATGTCTTTATTTTAAAGAAGCCACATCTTTGGCTCGGAATCAATACCAAAATCCTTAAAGGAAGGACAAAATCTTTGGATCCAAGTAAACGTTTTTTTTGAGTGCGGTGATCGTCTTCCAAATGCTCGAGGAATTATTTCTACATTTATGGAATATAATGTCCAAATCAGTGATGAACACTGATGAGGAGGCAGCATTTTGGCTCGCGTCATCGCGAAATTATCTCACAGTTGTAAATTATCTCACAGGGTCTTAGCCAAGCTAAGTAAATATATAAATTAGCGCTTGGGCCCCCAAAATAAAATTCTGTGTCCATACCTATTCCAAATGTTCCATTTGTACCCTAATGTATGCCGTGGAATAAAGTGGAGCAAAGATTTAATTTTTTAATTTTCACTGTTATTATAGTTTTATTAATGATGTAGAAAAAAAGAATTTCATGTAAACCTGTTTTAATATACTGAGCCTATTGCGAAAAAATCACCACAAAATCCCCAAATTTATAAAAAGTTTGCGCTTAATCCCCAAGTCCCCAACTAAACATTTACGAACAAATATCCCCTATTTCCCAATACGGGCATCACTGTTTGAGCCATTTTCGAGAGGACTGATAAGTATGCCAGTATGAATGCGTTGAAGAAGATTATTTCATGGTACTAGATTACATTCGTGCTGTTTGCAATCGGGTCTTTGGACGACTCAGAGCAATAGTCAAAGCAAAAGGGGATCATATCCGGCAAAAGTGAAGTCTGAAATTTAGAGTACATGCGCACATATTTTGTCATTTAATTAATTAAAAATTGTGTACCACAAATAAATATGTTCCACTTCGTGTACATGTTTTAGGAATGAGTAAATATTTTTGGTTAATCTCGGATCATTAACCCTTTTGTGTAAAAAATTTTAGATTCCTGCTTTCACAAATCAATACCTTGAAAAAATTCCAGGTGTAGACTTTAGTATGAGGAATTTTAAAACGTGACATCTGAAATTTTGAAAATCATACGTGATGTTTAAAATTACATTTAAACACTGTTTCTTATAAAACGAATCGAAATTCATTGACCCTATACAGATCTAAACTAAATAATAAGTTTGCACAAATATCTGTTTTTATTACATCCTACACTGAAAAAAAATGATCTAATATGAACAATTGTTTATCGTACACTTCAGAATAGATTTCGTTTAAATAAAATTTTAATTAAAAGAATTTTTACTCTTTGTTTTAAAATAGTTGCATTATATTTAGGATACTAAATTAAAGGTTAGGTTAGGTTAAACTGGCAGCCCCATTAAGATTCAGGCTCACTTAGACTATTCAGTCCATTGTGATACCACATTAACTAAAAGTACCTATTACATATGGGCACTTCTAGTGTGCGGTTTAAGTTTAAATGGGGCCATATTTGCTTGGTGTCGTTACAGCCCTTGCAATTCTTCCATCGAACATTTGCCATCATAATTGCCTTCTCACGCAGCATGAGCTTGCAGGTAGCCAACGGATTCTAGTTCCCCTGGAATATGTAAGGTAGTCCCTAGCCTTGCCAACTCATCCACTTCGCAGTTCCCCGGTATGTTCCTATGGCCAGGCACCCATATTAGGTGAATATTGTACTGCTCAGCCATCTCATTGAGATATTTGCGGCAGTCGATGGTCATTTTCGAGTTAGGAACACAGAGTCCAAGGATTTTATTGCAGGTTGACTGTATATATTAAGCATTACTTCTCAGCCAATTCACCACTTCTCTTATTGCTAATATTTCAGCCTGAAAAACACTACAGTGATTAGGTAATCTTTCTCTATTCGAAGTTCCAGATCTTTAGAATATACTCCGAAAACCACTTGTCCATCCAATTTGGAGCCTTCAGTATAGAAATCTATATATCTTTTATTCCCCGGGGTCCGTGTACACCACGCCTCACTGTTGGGAATTAGAGTCTCAAAATTTTTGTCAAAAAGTGGTCTCGCCAAAGTGTAATCCACCACGTTAAGCACATCTGGCATTATTTTGAGGACGGAACTGTGACCGTAACTTTTTTCCGACCACAGCGATAGCTCGCGCAACCGCACAGCCGTTGTTGCAGCTGATTGTTTGGCCAAAATGTCTAAAGGCAATAGATGCAGTATGACATTAAGGGAATTTGTTCCTGTCTTGCTGAATGCACCTGAGATACACAAGCACGCCATACGCTGAACTTTGTCTAAACTTGTCACCAGACTACAACACCATATAGCATTATAGGTCTGGCCACTGCCGTGTATAGCCAATGCACAATTTTTGGTTTTAGTCCCCACTTTTTCCCTATTGCCTTTTTGCACGAGTATAAAGCTACCGTTGCTTTCCTCGCCTTTTCTTCAATATTAAGCTTAAAGTTTAGCTTCCTGTCCAAAATAACGCCAAGGTATTTTGCACACTCGCAAAAGGGAATTTCAATACCCCCTAAGGAAATGGGCCTAACCGTGGGAGTTTTGCGATCCTTGCAGTACATGACTAGTTATGTCTTTGCAGGATTTACCCCAAGACCATTATCTTTCGCCCATTTCTCAGTCATCCGGAGGGCTCTCTGTATAATATCTCTAACTGTTGATGGGAATTTTCCCTTGACTGCTGCCACATCATCTGCGTATCCCACCACTTCTATCCTTTCTTTTTCTAGGGAAACCAGAAGGTTGTTTATAGCAAAGAAGAGGTGATAGAACTCCTCCTTGAGGAGTGCCTCTGTTCACATACCTTTGTATGTTTGTCCTAGTGTGGCTGAAATGCGTCTCTTCCTTAGAAGTTCGTCTAACAGCCTAAGTAAGTACTAAATTAAAGGGAAAGTTTTCTTGTCTGAGGATCAACATTTTTGACAAAGTTTTCTTTTTTCTGTATAGGCAAAAAAAACAAAGGCTTTATGTACTTCTAAATAAAATAATTTAAAACCGAAGGGAATTTCGTTCCGAAAGAAATTAGTTTTTCTTTGTATGTGGTCTCTAAAATTTGTTTCTTTTGTGATAAAGTCGTACACGTCTTTGATGTAAGTTAAAGAAAAACTTTTTGACTTAAAGTTTCGAACTGAGCGTTTTTTTTTTGGTAAAATGTCTGCTGAAAAAGGTGAAGCAGTCAATGTAGTTGTTTCAATAATCTTGCGTTAGATTAAACAGCAAACATTTATCGCTGGTGAAACAAATACGACTTAATTAGCAAACGTGTTTTCTTAACATATTTGAAAAACATCTCTGCAGAAATACCACAGCAGCGTTGCCAGAATTGTTTCACCAAAAACCGCTAGATTTGCCCAAAAAAGCTAAAAAGGCTAAAAAATTCTAAAAAATAGCTAGAAAAAAACTAATTTTTTTTTTGTATCAAAAGTTACATTTTTGATTGCAATTTAGCAAACTTAAAGGCTTTATTTCACTTAAAATGCATATTATTTTAATTGTATTCATTTAAAATCTTCTTCTGTGAGACTATAACAACATTTAAATCATATTAGCTCTGTTTGCGTACTCGATACATTTTGATTACTATCACAAATTTTTACTGGTAGTCATTCGTTTACATTCCACAGTAAAAACATTTTTCCCAGTAAAAACTTGCCATTATCAGCTGGTTAATCATCAACAAATCCAATTGCACTAGAATTAGAAAATATAAATATCTTTCGTTTTAATTGGTTTAAAACCGCTGAATTAATAATAAATTCGTGAACGTGTACACTTCTACTAATTTTACCCCAAGTGAATATAAAACCCATTCTTACTATCTTGCAAGTTTATACTGAGTAACTTTTATTGGAAAAATACCTAAACAAACCTATTGTTGTCCAATTTTCGTAAAAGTAAATCTATTCCATTAACCATCTAATGCCCCAATTCTTTCTTACATACACTGAAAAAAAGCATGTCCGGTTCCAAAGATTTTGTACACTAGTGATTTTGGTATTGATTCCGAATTGGAACTTATTCGTTTTTTCAGCTTTTTCTTCATGAGCTATCAAAGAGCTTTAAAACGCGCTAACGACAATTTAAATTTCCAAATTCAGACTCGACTTCAAGTAGAAATTATTCTATGTATACGTTTTTAAAATAAAGTGTTGAAAAACATCTTCTATTTTTGAACGCTTTTTTGGTTTGTGGTCAAGATACAAAAACTCCACAAATTTAAAGACTTTTTCTTTAATTTTAAGAATTTTTTAGAATTGACCCTAGCCTTCTTTCATGTAAAGATACCCATTTTTAAGTTGAATCACTTAACTATAAGGACAAAACGACTTTATCGGCTTTTGGACAAGGAAAAAAGTTTATATAAGAGAAATTCACAAATGCTATTATAACAAAAATTCGCGTTCATATTTTAAGGACATGAGGCCAAAGAGGCCTCACGACAATATTTTTTTAGCGTCCCAGCAAAAAAAGCGTCGCCAAAAAAGTAATGAAAATGTTCTTTTTTGATCCGGAAGTGGTGCAAAATTGACGCAGAAGCGATGAATTTAACATGGGCTTGTCATTTAAACAGCCGTTGCACTGAGTTTGCATCACTTCTTTAGGTGTGATCCGAATTCAATGTTTTGGATGTAAATTAAAAAATTCTGTGATATTTTGTCAAATAAATAGTTTTTATATTTTTTTATAATTTTTAATGGAATGTTTGACCTCAAATATTTTCAAAAATTTTAAATTTTTTCAGATTGGATTTAGCATTTTTTCGACAAAATTTAAATGATTTGTACCATTTTATGAATTCTTACTCTGTTTTTAACTTATTTGAAACAAAAAAAAAATAAAATTACCCATTAAAAGTATGAAAAAAACCAAGTTAAAAAAATTGAATTAAAATAACTTCCTGGGTACACTCAAAAAAAAAGTTTACTTGGATCCAAAGATTTTGACCTTCCTTTAAGGATTTTGGTATTGATTCCGAGCCAAAGATGCGGCTTCTTTAAAATAAAGACATTTTTTAGGGACCTCCCTGGCTTTAAATCTAACTAAGCAGTATTACAAATGCTGACATCACACCAAATGTCGCCTAAAAAGTAGTAAAAATGTTCTCTTTGGATCCGGAAGTGCTGCAAAATTGGTGCAGAAGCGATGAATTTAACGTGGGCTTGTCATAGGACGGATGTCCACCATTTCAACAGCCGTTGCGCTGAATTTGTATTACATCTTAAGGTGTTATCCGAATTCAGTGTTTTGGATGTGAATTAAAATATTTTATCATATTTTGCAAAATAAATAATTTTTATAATTTTTCTGGAATGGATTTAGCATTATTGGAATGGATTTAGCATTTCTTACAAAAGAAAAGTTAAAATTACCCATTAAAAATATGAAAAATGTGAGTTATGTTAAATTGAATTTAAAAAACAAAACTTCCTGTGTAGTTAAAATTAAGAATTTCTTTGGGAGAACATTTCAGGAAGTGCTTTTAAAGTTGTGCCTTTAGAAGAACTTTAAAATTTTTTTGCTGGGACCGATATCACATAAAATAACTAAATATATTTCTACAAATTCAAGAAAATTTATTGGACATAATTAAATTTTTCACATGTTAAAGAAAATTTTGTACTTTGAAGGAAAAATTGGAGTTCAAAATTGCAAGAATATCTTTAGTGCGGTATGAAATTCAGGATGGGCGCCTTTGTAGTAAAATTTACAAATTAAAAGACATAATGAACTGTTTTTTAAGAAGTACTAATTTAGTGAATCTGTATGCTTCATTTGTCTATAATTTTTTCCCGTTTTTCCCGTTTTTAGTTAGTTTAACTAACATAACACAAAAAATTATTAAAGTGAAGGAAGCTTTCTCAAAACATAATAATTCCATGAACTAAAATTAAGTTAAATTGGCTTTAGTGATATAGAGGGTTCACTTTTTTTAGTGTAGTCGTTGTATCTTAAAAAATACAATGCGCATAAAAATAAGTTTTTATTTATAAATAAACAATTTGATTTAAGTAGAAAATAGAGATGTTTTTACACCACACAGTTTTTTTTACCAACATTACTTTCAAATCTGCTAAATAACAGGTTGGCTGATAAGTCCCCGGTCTAACAAAGAAAAACAATTTTTTTTGTCAAAATTCGTTTTTATTATTCAACCTAGTTCCCTTCAAGAGCGATACAACGATTATAACGACCTTCCAATTTTTCGATACCATTTTGATAGAACTCCTTCGGTTTTGCCTCAAAATAGGCCTCAGTTTCGGCGATCACCTCTTCATTGCAGCCAAATTTTTCCTCTGCGAGCATCTTTTGAGGTCTGAGAACAAGAAAAAGTCGCTGGGGCCAGATCTTGAGAATACGGTGGGTGGGGAAGCAATTCGAAGCCCAATTCATGAATTTTTGCCATCGTTCTCAATGACTTGTGGCACGGTGCGTTGTCTTGGTGGAACAACACTTTTTTCTTCTTCAGATGGGGCCGTTTTGCCGCGATTTCGACCTTCAAACGCTCCAATAACGCCATATAATAGACACTGTTGATGGTTTTTCCCTTCTCAAGAGTATCGATAAAAATTATTCCATGCGCATCCCAAAAAACAGAGGCCATTACTTTGCCAGCGGACTTTTGAGTCTTTCCACGATTCGGAGACGGTTCACCGGTCGCTGTCCACTCAGCCGACTGTCGATTGGACTCAGGAGTGTAGTGATGGAGCCATGTTTCATCCATTGTCACATATCGACGGAAAAACTCGGGTGTATTACGAGTTAACAGCTGCAAACACCGCTCAGAATCATCAACACGTTGTTGTTTTTGGTCAAATGTGAGCTCGCGCGGCACCCATTTTGCACAGAGCTTCCGCATATCCAAATATTGATGAATGATATGAACAACACGTTCCTTTGATATCTTTAAGGCCTCTGCTATCTCGATCAACTTCATTTTACGGTCATTCAAAATCATTTTGTGGATTTTTTTGATGTTTTCGTCGGTAACAACCTCTTTCGGGCGTTCACCGTCCTCCGTGCTCATTTCACCACGCTTGAATTTTGCATACCAATCAATTATTGTTGATTTCCCTAGGGCAGATTCCGGAAACTCATTATCAAACCAAGTTTTTGCTGCCACCGTATTTTTCCCCTTCAGAAAACAGTATTTTATCAAAAAACGAAATTCCTTTTTTCCATTTTTTCACAATAACAAAAGTTGCTTCACAAAAGACGCTCTATCTCACAAACTAATTGACTTAACACGAATCATTTGAAGGTTGGTACTATATAAAAATAACATGCATTTAATACTAGCGACGCCATCTATGTGTCAGACCGGGGACTTATCAGCCAACCTATTATTATTTAACTTCAAATTTGTAGTTTTTTGAATTTTTGGTCAAAATTTGATTTTTGACTTCAGATTACTCAGAAGTACTACAAATATTTTTATAAATAACGTTATGATGTTTTAGTTGCAATAAACGTAAGATTTTTTTCTGGTTGTATCTTAAAAGATTCAGAGCGCATTTAAGAGTTAAAAAATATTTTTACTAAAATGTTAATTACGATCTCCGTGTGGGTCATATATTAAAATTTTGTTGCATAATCAAAAACTATTAATTATTTTTGAAGTTTTTTAAAGGTCCAATGTGCCCCTTTCAATTTTTTTTTTGCTTAGTGCCACAGTAATTATCAGTGCGGAGAGAATTTATGATTTCGGATCAGCTGAAAATTTCAGCAAACTACTGACTTTTCAGCAGTATCTTTGATTTTCCAAATTGGGCGATTTTTTGCGGTTTTAGCAAAAAAAAAAAAACAACTGCTAAAATATCACTTTTTTGTCTGTTGAAAAACTGAAGTAAGTATTTGGTATTAGCATAGAACAGTGTTTGATGTAAACGAAGTGAACTGTGATTTTAAAATTTTTCTTTGCGTGCATATAAGATGAATTTCTCTGGTACAAGAAAAATCAGAAATGAATCTTCAATGTTATTGAAATCGTCCTTAATCTCGATGTTTTTTTTCGAACTTTACATTAAAGCTAAAAATACACTCAAAAAAAAGTGAACTCTATATTTCACTAAAGCCAATTAACTTTATTTTAGTTCGTGGAATTATTATGTTTGGAGAAAGTTTCCGTTACTCTAATAATTTTTTGCGTGCGTTAGTTAAAAACAAAAAACGAGAAAAATTGTACTCAAAAATATACTCACAAAATAGTTCATTATTTGTTTAAATTTGTAAATTTGACCAAAAATGCGTCCATCATGAACTTCGTATGTCACTAAAGACATTCTTGCATTTTTGAACTCCAATTTTTTCTTTCAAACTACAGAATTTTCTTTAAAAAGTGAAAAAAATTAATTATGTCTAACAAAATTTTTTTGAATTTGTCCAAAAATATTTACTTATTTTTTTTGATATCGGCGTGATGCTAGCGGTTGTAATGCTGTTTAGTTAAAATTTTCTACAAATATTCAAAATTTTCTAAAATTAACAAAAAGTTTTCTTCCTGGTGAGTTCACTATTTTTTTCAGTGTAGATGTATTCCATAGATCTCATTCAATAATTTATTTTGAAGAAACATATCATAATATATACATAAACTCGAGTCCCAATTAAGTACGTAAAGAACTTTGATACGACATGATAAATTCAAATTTGTTTCCTAGTGTTAAGTACGAAAAACTCAAATGTAAAACAGATTTGCCTCGGAATCAATTCCAAAATCATTCTTTTAAAGACAGGGTCTTTGGAACACACTAAGTTTTTTTTTTCACTGTAGGCATTGCACTTTGTTCCAATCTTTTTTGCAATAACCATTAGCGTAGCTAGACAATTTTCCTAGGGGGGGCTATAGCCCCCCTAGCTGAAAATTTATAGACTGAACTTATAGGTTCAATTAATGTTTTATTTCATAAAAAATGAATAACAATATAGGCATCAAAATAACTCGACAATTAATTTATAATAAAGCAACTTAAAGTAGTTCCACACTTTTCCCAGCAAAAAAATTGGGAGTTTTTCTAATGTCACATCTTTAAAAGCACTTCCAAAAATGTCCTCACAAAGAAGTTAATTATTTTAACTACACAGGAAGTTTTTTTACTTCATTTTTTCATATTTTAATGCGTAATTTTTTGTTTTCTTTAAAAAAAAAGGTAAGAATAAATAAAATGGTACAAATTATTCAAATTTTGCCACAAAAATGCTAAATTCATTATACACATTTTTATAGAATTTTTGAAAATATTCGAGGGAAAACGTTTCAAACAAGCGTTAGAATACATTAAAAATCATAAAAAATATAAAAATTAATTATTTGGGAAAATATAACAAATTTTTTAAATTCACATTCAAAACACTGAATTTGGATCACAACTTAAGAAGTGATGCAAATTCATTGCAACGGCTGTTGAAACGGTGGACATTCGTTCTATGCCAATTTCATATTACATTTATCGCTTCTCCGCCAATTTTGCACCACTTCCGGACCCAAAAAGAAGATTTTCACTTCTTTTTGGCTATGCTTTTTTGCAGCATTATTAAGATATTAATTTATGAAAGAATAGTATCAATTACTATTTTTTTAAATTATATTGACTAAACCAGACTAAATAAAATAATAAAGGAGCTTTAGTTATTCAACTAAATCAAAAGTTCAACCACAAATATATTTTATAAATATCGGATTTCAAACATTGCCATCGGCAACTGCTACCACAACTAAATTAATTCGATTGTACATGAAAGTCTTTAGCGGAACTTTGTGCGGTTGTATATACTTGTTTAATTTTTAGAAAAATGTAAAATCGTAAATAGGTTTTAAAATTCTGGGGGGGGGGCTAAAATTTTTCTGGGGGGGTCTAAGCCCCCTCCCCAGAAGCCTTCCTACACACAAAAAAAATTTTTTGATTTCAATCACGAAAATCGCGGATTCAATCATTTTTTTAATTGAAATGTCTTCAATCACGAAAATGATAGTATCAATCACCCATTTTGATTGAAAACCAACACGATTTTCAATTAAAAATTTAATTGACTTTTGTCACGGAATCAATTAATTGTGTGATTGAATCAATTAAAAACGTGATTGATTTTTAACATAAAATTCAATCACAGTTTTAATTGAATCAATTAAAATTTTAATTAATTTCGCGACAAAAAACAATAAACTATTTGATTCATTCAATTAAATAATTAATTGAAATTGGCTATAAATTTCAATCAAAAAATGTATATATTGCGACCCCAAAATCGTATTTAATTTTATTTGAAATAAAAGAAAATATGTGTTTCTTATAAAACATATTTAATATTTTATTATTTTTTGAATTATGCAATAGACAAATAAATTTGGTTCTTGTCATTTGTGGTTTGTTCTAACATAATTTACAAATACAATTACATAAATTATATAAATCATTATCTTCCTTATAATAATTACCATGTTAGCATGGTCCTTCTAATATGTAGATGCGCCTAGATTTCCAATAAATCAGCAGCCTGTAAGCTAAATTAGTTTTTCTGAAAGTAAACAGAATAATTCGAATTTACTTTTGTTAAATTAAAAGTTAATTTTGTTAAACATTACCTGCATAGAATATCAAGTTCAATTCTTAGTTCCAGGTTGCAGATTTATAATCTTCTTTTGCAGTTGTAGTCTTTTAGCATAAAAAGGTGTATTAAGGAGCTCGGTAATTTAATTTTAGTAACAATTCCTTTCCAAAATTTCCGCACATTGAAATCGTCTATTAAAATTTGAACCAATCATAGACAAAAATAATGGGAAAGCAATGTAATATTTGGTATTATATTGATGATACTTTGCAAATTCTAAAAATAGAAAAAATATATAAATGGGAAATACATATTTTTATTATTTTCGGATATTTTTCATATTTTTAAATCCAAAAGAAAGATTTTTTTACCATTACATAATTCAGCTCATTAGTTTATATATCAGATATACTGATCTCTACTTGGGTTCAAACTGAAAAAGGCAGGTAAAACAAAAATACAATTTAATGCCAACGCCACTTTGCAACTTCAAGGTGAATCTTCCAACAAACCCATACCGCTCTTGGTTTTAAGAAAACTAGGAGTGAAAAAAAATTATAATTTTAAAAGATCAATACGGTACTTTTTTGTTGCAAACATATTCTTACATATTTGATAAAATGATGGAGTCGATGGGATTGATTGGTCAATTTCACGAAATAAAATTGGTTACTAAAAGAAATGAATAAAAAATATATTATTTTAGTCCGTTTAATGTAAACAGGCTTCAATGGAAAACGGTATTCACATTTCACAATTTCTTACCTTCAATAAATGTAGATTGTTTTCCATTTTTACAATACCACAAAACACAAACACAGGTAATTTCAAATGCGTTCTCTCATATATTTTTTCAAACCTTTATCACGTGGCCATTTGTTGTTGCACATTTTATTTATTTCAACCCTTTGCTATGATTTGTTGTTGCGTTCAAAATATTTATGTACACATTTTCAATGCAGCAGACAGAATGTCGCCAATCATGTTTTTCAATTTACGCGAAAAACAAAAACCCAACCGTTCGATACAAGTTACTTATACAGACTGATCTCTCCATCATACAATGTTGAATAAATACCCATTCTCTTGTTCTCTTTTCGCTCTTTCCATTGCTCAAAATTATTGAATTTCAATCACAAAAGTGATTGGATCAATCACATGTGTAATTGGAAACGGAAAAAATTTCAATCACGTTTGTAATTGAAAATTATTTCCGAATTGATTAACAAATTGATTGAATCAATTAATATTTTAATTGGAAACGTAACAAATATCAATCATTTTTTTAATTGGGTTTTATTCGGATTTGATTAAATAATTAATTGAATCAATTAACATATTAATTGAATCCATTTCCAAATTCAATTAAGTGTTTAATTGAAAAAATGTTGGTGATAATTTTTTGTGTGTACGCTTATGGCAATAACTCGTTACGATGCGTTACTTTAATAAAAGATTCAAAGGAGTATTCTAAATTTAAAAAAAATTTAAGATATGATAAACTTCCTTTAATATTTTTTCCTATAGAAAGTTCTCTTTGCACAAGCTGAAAATCAGCTTGTTTTCACGGTTACTTTTTTTTGAATCAAATATTTTTGAAATATTAAATGATTCGCAGTCAATACCTTGGATCTTTTCACCTTTAAACAAAATTTTTCAGATGTTAGTTTATGAGATAGAGCGTCTTTTGTGAATGATGATTCTGAGCGGTGTTTGCAGCTGTTAACTCGTAATACACCCGAGTTTTTCCGTCGATATGGGACAAAGGATGAAACATGGCTCCATCACTACACTCCTGAGTCCAATCGACAGTCGGCTGAGTGGACAGCGACCGGTGAACCGTCTCCGAAGCGTGGAAAGACTCAAAAGTCCGCTGGCAAAGTAATGGCCTCTGTTTTTTGGGATGCGCATGGAATAATTTTTATCGATTATCTCATATCTTCGAATTGCTTCCCCACCCACCGTATTCTTCAGATCTGGCCCCCAGCGGCTTTTTCTTGTTCTCAGACCTCAAAAGGATGCTCGCAGGGAAAAATTTTGGCTGCAATGAAGAGGTTATCGCCGAAACTGAGGCCTTTTTTGAGGCAAAACCGAAGGAGTACTACCAAAATGGTATCAAAAAATTGGAAGGTCGTTATAATCGTTGTATCGCTCTTGAAGGGAACTATGTTGAATAATAAAAAAAATGTGTTTTTCTTTGTTAGACCGGGGACTTATCAGCCAACCTGTTATGTGGTAAATTTTTCAGTGTAGTTTATGCACATTTGAGTTTAAGATTGCTCATGTTTTTCATTAATTACTTAATTTTAACTGTAATGGGATTATGATATGGTTTTTTACCATTTGCATTAATGTGTTATGGTCAGTACCAAATGTTGGGAGTTGAGGTAATTGTTAGTATATTTAAAGCAATGATCAACAAACGGCCATGTGATCTTGAAAGTCGTTATGCTTGTACTGAAAATTTTATAATATATGCGTAGATTTGATACTTTCAAATTTTTCAAGATATTTTCATACAATCTGTGGCTTTTGCTTGCTTTATATATTCTATTGAATATCATTCACATGTGACTTGAAATTATTTTGCAATAAAAAGTTACTGTGGCGGCATTTCATTGCCATAGATCTCATGAAAACAATTGCTGCCGCGTACTATTTACACGTACTACAAATAAAAGGTTATATCAATGCTTTCGATTTAAGGGATCTTTCTGGGCTATATAGAAAAAATTTAACAATACGCAGAAAATAAAAATTTAGCAATACGTAGAAAAAAATATCACGAAAAATTTTCAATTAAAAAGTTAATTGAAGTTGAAAGCGTAATTAATTTAAAAAGTTAACTGATACAATTAAAGTATTAATTAAATAAAAAATAATGTCAGTTAAGAAAATGATCGATAATAGTACATCTTTAATTAAAATATTAATTATACCAATTAACATTTTTAAACGTTGAATTACATTTTTAATTGAACCAATAAAAAATAAATCAATTAAATTTTTAAACAAGTGTATTTCAAGCAAAACATTAATTGAACCAGAGAAAGAAGCCGCCGAGTCCCGCCGCTGATTTTAGTCGTCGTCGACAGTCGACATTGCCGCCGAATATATCGACTCATCTTGACTCAAATTTAGCCGCCAATAATCAAAAATATTTGTTTAAAACAGAAACATTTATTTATAATTGTTGTATTTTGTGTCAAAATGTTAAACTTTCGATCCACAATCATTCAATATCAAGTTTCTATAATTATTTCGCTCAAATCATGCTCAAAGGATATGAATGATATGTAAAGTTGATTGTAAGTTTGGTTGTATAACTAATCTGATTACCATTCCGATAACCTCAATTTGATTTTATAATGAACAAATGTCTGCCGCCGAACATACAAAATTACATCGGCTTAGCCGTCAAGGCGCCGCCGGCGGTGGCAAAAATTTTGTATCAACCGCCGCCTTTAAAATTGGTCGGCTTCATTCTCTGATTGGAACATATAATTTCGTTATTGAATCAGAAAAAAATGTTATCTGTGTAGTTACCGCCTGCTATTGTTTGTTTACTTTTTTCTATGAGTGAGCTGTATCTATGTATTCTATTTTTCCGAACTTTAAAACGCCTGTCCCAGTATAAAAATGTTCCACATATCAAATTTCAAGAAAATCGAATAATAAATAGTTAGACGAAAGAAAATGTAGGTTAATTTTAGAAATTTTTAATTAAACTATATTATAGATGTCAATAATGATAAGTAAATATTTTTCGACAAATTCAAGAAACTTTATAAAACAAAATTAGTTTTTTCCTTTTTTGTACGTGTACTTTTTTATATGGAAAAAATTGGAGTTAAAAATTACAAAATTTCAAGATGGACTCATTTTTGGTAAAATTTAGAAAATTGTAAACTATTATGTTGGTTAAATAGATTTTCATATTAGGTCTACTATAGATTTTGACCTTTACTTAAGGATTTCAGTATTGACTCCGTGAAATAAAGACATTTTTCGGATGCAACCGAGATTTAAATGTAATTTCTATGAAATTTAAATTAGGTTCTACGAAATTAAAATTAGAAAGCAGATCTCATTTGCCAACTTTTCATTTTCTATTTGATACTCAAGAATTTCAGAAATTCAGAAGAATTAAAAAATCCAAGTTATAAGCGTCACCAGTAAAAAATGTTATCTTAATTAAAAAATCTTAATATCTAGGTTTTTATCTTTAATCCATATCTCAGTTAAATTAAAGATAATGTTTTAAAATTATTAAAAAATCTTTTTTTTTTAATAAATTTTATTGATGTAAGCGGGATGGTATTTTGAACACGGTTACCTCTCGAGCCAAAAATAATCTAGCAAAATTTGGAGAAAATTTTACAAAAAATCGTATTTTATTTTTGACAAAATTTTATTTCTATAAAAATAAAATTTTGTCAAAATTTTGACATTTTGTGAAAAAAAATTAATTATGTCTAATAAATTTTCTCGAATTCGTAGAAAAATATTTGCTTATTTTTGTGATATCGGCGTGAAGTTAGCGATTGTAATACTGGTTAGTTTAAATTTTCTAAAAATAATTAAAATTTTTTAAAATTAACCAATATGTTTCTTCATGGTGGGTTCACTGTTTTTTCCGTGTATAGAAAATTTTTCCAAAATTGTATTTCTATAGAAAATTTTGGCAAAATTTTATTTCTATAGAAAATTTTGGCAAAATTTTATTTCTATAGAAAATTTTGGCAAAATTTTATTTCTATAGAAAATTTTGGCAAAATTTTATTTCTATAGAAAGTATTTTGTCAAAAAATTTTTTTCCATAGGGGATATGGGTACATAATATTCGGCCTGTACGAAGGTTCGGCCGTATTTACTCGTTTATATACACCGACAAAATGTAAACTGTTTTATAGGAAGAATAAACTAACTCGTACGAAAATAGAACTAAATTTTACTTCACATTTTGAGATTTCCCCAAAGCGTTGTTAAAACCAGGAAAATTTAATGCCCTTTTTAACTGCAGTTCACGAACTTATACCCTCTTATAGAAGAAGAAATGAACTGAAATTTAAGAAGAAAATCATTGGCGCCAAATCATGACCATTTTAACCATACACAGAAGAAAATTTCACGAAAAATTTTCCAATTAAAATTTTAATTGAGTTTGAAAAGATATTCAATTAAAAATTTAATTGAATCAACAAATTTTTAATTGAAACAAAAATCAATCACAACAATTAATAGTATCAATTAATTTTTCAATTGGATCAATTAAGTTTTTAATTGACATTCAATTAATTTTTTAATTGATACTATCATTTCCGTGATTGAAGACATTTCAATTAAAAAAATAATTTCGTGATTGAATAAGAAAAAAAATTTTTGTGTGTACAGTAGTTCATTCTTACTATTTTTGGGAATCGTATGAAAATTTTCATTTGCTTTAGTTCATATTGAACTTATGTGTACGGACATCGAACTTTTTACTCACGTTTAGTTCATAAAATATTTGAGACATACTTAAAAAAACGAAGACTTCATTGGTCTGTGGACAATTTCGCAAAAATAATAAAATAAATAAAAAAAAAACAAATATTTTTTTACAATAAAAATAAGTTAAGTAATTTAGCGTAAGATTAACTACGGATATTTTTTTCTGTGTAGTAAATCTAGTTAAAGTGGATTTTGGAAGTGTAATGTGAATGAGGTATAAAATTTTCTAGTTTTAAGTATTTGTTATAATTTGGATTTTTAAAATGACATTTATTTGTACATGAATAGTTTTGTTAACGTATCGAAAAGGGAGGATGAAAATTAGATAAATGAGATCTATATCCTAATTTTATTTTTAGGAGCCTACAGCCTTAAAGCTCCCTAAAAATTACTTTATTTTAAAGAAGCAACACCATTGGCTTGGAATCAATACCAAAATTCCTAAGGGAAAGTCAAAATCTTTCGATCCAAATAAACTTTTTTCAGTGTATCAACATAAAAATCCTTAAATGAAGGTCAAGATCTTTGAATCCAAATAAAACAAATATATTTTTTTTATTTTCTATAGTCTATAGATCACAATATCCTTACAGACTAAAATATAAACGTTATGGATACATATTTACAAATTCTAGATTTATTGATAACATAATTCATTCATTCAAATATAGTATATATTTAAGACACCAGCGGAAAAAATTATCATTTTCATTTTGAAAAAAAAAATTGTTGAGTGTATTTGCATAATACCAAATTCACTGAATGAATTTCGCCATGACCCTTAGTATTATGCATACTTTTTACATTATTTTATGTATTTTCCTTTTGACATGCATTCGTATTTTTTATCATTTGCTTTTTATTTAAATATTATACTCCATACGTGGTTTTCTTTAAGGTGGCATTTGTTAGTGTAGCTTGCTTCCACATTATTTGCGAACAATAGTTTCAGAAAACTACACTGACAAAAATAATGACCTAATGCAACTTAAATTTTACATAAAAAAGTGAACTCAATATGAAAGAAAGATTTATTTTAGAAATTTTGAACTAAAATATTTTACCAATTGCAATAAAAATATTAACTGATTTGTATCATCAGTTAATAGTTTCTGTCAAATTGAAGAAAATTTATTAAAAATACATCTTTTCTGTTATTAAAGACAATTTCATATTTATAAGAAAAAAAAACTTGGAGTTAAAAATCGGTCAAATGTTTTTGAGTTATACGAAGTTCAAAACAGTCAACATTTAAGTAAAATTTAATCATTTTATAAAAATATGAATTATTTTCGAATCTAGTAAAATTGTGCGCTTCATTTGTATATAACTTTTTTTTCTCATTTTTATTTCATGTCATTAAAGAAAAACAAGTATATACGGCCGTAAGTTCGGCCAGGCCGAATTTTTGTACCCTCCACCATGAATTGCGTAGAAACTTCTACTAAAGACTGTTATCCACAATCGAATTACTTGGGTTATGGTAATACATGCCGATGGCAATATATCTTAAAACTCCTGAACTTCGTCTTCTAAATTGGAAGTTAGTCCATACGGGGTATATAAAAGCTGGTTAAGTTTACCGATCAAGAACTGAATTATATAGGTTTAATTCAGTTCTTGACCGGTATTAATTTTTGCGCGCTAGGCAGAAGTGAAATATGGGGGTCGGTTTATATGGGGGCTATATACAATTATGAACCTATATGTTCCATTTTTTTTTGTGATTAGTACCAAATTTTAGCAAGATTAAATGAAATTTGCTTATCCAGGAAGAAGTAAAATCTGGATATCGGTTTATCTGGGGGCTCTATATATATATGGACCGATATGGATCAATTTTGGCATGGTTGTTAGCGACCATATACTAATACCACGTACCAAATTTCAGCCGAATCGGATGAAATTTTCGCCTGCAAGAAATTTGCTCTTCAAAGAGGTTCCCGAGGTCAAATCTGGGTATCGGTTTATATGGGGGCTACATATAATTATAGACCGAGATATGGATCAATTTTTGAATGTTTGTGAGAGACCATATACTTATACCACGTACCAAATTTAAAGCAGATCGGGTAAAATTTGCTCCTCCAAGAGGATCTGGAGGTCAAATCTGGGGATCGGTTTATATGGGGGCTATACGTAAACGTGGTCCGATATGGCCCATTTGCAATGCCATCCGACCTACATCAATAACAACTACTTGTGCTATGTTTTAAGTCCTTGTTTCGTTTAAGCGCTTGTTTCGTTCGAAAGTTAGCGTGATTTCCACAGACGGACGGACATAGCTAGATCGACAAAGAATTTCACCACGACCAATATTTCGATGTGCTACAAATTAGACCAATATTTCGATGTGTTACAAACGGAATGACAAAGTTAATATACCCCCCATCCTATGGTGGAGGGTATAAACATGTTTAAAAAAAAATCTTTAAACCAAAGATGCTAAATCCTCAAAGTAAGTTTTGGCTTATATTTGAAGCGTTTTTATCTTAAATCTAAAGATTCAATATTTCAGTTAATTTAAGGACGATTTCTTTAAATCAAAATTTTGTTTCTTAACTTTAAGGAATATTTGCCTTAGTTCAAAGACATACGACTTTAACTGAGGGACGCAAATTTCCGAAATTAGTGTCCTAAATTTATAAAAAAAAAACTTTTGAAGCAATGATTATAAACTTTTATTTAAAATTCCATTATTTGTCGTTAATAGTTTGTAAATTGCGCATCGTAGAATTAGGTTGCGTAATCTTTAATATCACGTAAATAATTTTTTTCAGTGTATACTACGCAAAAATGACATGTAATCTTTGTGCTTGAGACAATATTTTTTTCAATGTAGCAAACAATTTGGGAATCTGTGACCTTTCTCTATATGCTAGTTAAGCTTATCAATATTTATTTTTTATAATCACTAAAACACACAAAATAAAACCAATTTTTTACTTGAAATACCAAGTTTTCAATTTTTTTCGGTGTACCCAGAAAAACACTTCTATTACAACAAAGAGTTAAATTTAATGAGAGCTTTGTTCGAAGAGATAACAATTTGTAAATGCAAGAGAATGTAATGTTGTACGCATATTGAGTAAATCTGATTGTAATCAGTTGCTTGGACATTTCTCTCAGAATATCCATATACATATATATGACATATATACGTTCATATTGTATTCCATCAACTTACCATTATGATTAATATCAACCTTTAGAGTATCCATATTGATTTTCACTTCAAAAATATTCTGAGTTGGTAATCAATGCTTTTCGAAATTTGTTTTAAAGAATTATGCACTGTTGTTGCACTTGAATGAACCACGCGTTTTGATCGTACGATCGCACTCGCACTCACTTAAAATAAGCCAAATGGCAAAGCACAAATTTAAATGACAAACGAATGTATGTACGTATCCGCTTATATTAAAAAAAACTAAAATCGCGTAGCTGCGATCAGCTCCGAGCTCCACTACCGTAATAAAACGACTGAATTCTATAAGCTATGGTAGCGGTCTTGAAATGCAAGTGTTACTTGGCCATCGGTAACGCAACGAATAAACAAAAACATACAACGAATAGCATTTCTGCTATATTTCATTACCTCCAGAAGCAGAAAACTGTGCTTCAGGGTGAATCATGGTTTTATTGTCAGTCGCGTTGTTTGTCTATCGACCTGTTCGTCCGTCTCTAACATTCATACAGAAAGATCTCCATTCAAAATACATCGAAGTAATAATTCAAACAAAAATTGGTTTACTTAAACTTGGTTGTTTTAAGTTTGTATAAATATAAAAAATGTATATTCATATTCATACATACATGTATGTGCGTACCTACTACTTTGCCAATTTTTTTTTGTTTTAATAAATGAAAGCTTATAAATGTAAACAAACGGCACAATGTTTAGCTACTCTTAGAAAAGAGCGGGAGAGTGAATAATGGACCAGACAGAGTTACCGTTGTGCTTTTTTTGTTGTTAAAAAACTAAGAAATTTTTGCTACGACTAAGATCGTGTTTCACAGTGAAAACCATCATTTATTCACACGGGTACATATCTTTATACTTTATAATTAAATGGTGGTCCATTAAGCCACCATATAGGGTAATCTAAAGTCTTCCACTCGGCTGCTAACTTCAGGGCCAAGTGGACGGGATTCGACTGAAGTCATAAATTTGGGCAAGGACTTAGAGTTAGACCCAAGGATCCCTCCGGATGACTGGGAAATGGGCGAAAGAGAATCGTCTTGGGGAAATCCTGCAAAGACAGAACTAGTAATGTACTGTAAAGATCGCACAATTACCACGGTTTGGCCCATATCCTTAGGGGTATGGAAATTCCCTTTGGTGAGTGTGCTAAATACCTTGGCGTTATTTTGGACAGGAAGCTGAACTTTAAGCTTAATATTGAAGAAAGGGCAAGAAAAGCCACGGTAGTTTTGTACTCCTGCAAAAAGGCAATAGGAAACAAGTGGGGACTAAAACCGAAAATTGTACATTGGCTATACACGGCAGTGGTTAGACCTATAATGCTATATGGTGTTGTAGTCTGGTGGCCGGCACTTCAGAAATCGACTTGTTTAGATAAAGTTCAGCGTATGGCGAGCTTATGTATCTCAGGCGCATTTAGTAAGACAGGAACAGACTCCCTTAATGTCATGCTGCATCTATTGCCTTTAGACATTTTGGCCAAACAATCAGCTGCAACAACGGCTGGTTGCGCGAGCTATCGCTGTGGTCGGAAAACATGTACGGTCACAGTTCGGTCCTCAAAGTAATGCCAGATGTGCCTAACGTAGTGGATTACACCCTGGCAAAACCACTTTTCGACAAAAAGTTTGAAACTCTAATTCCCAAAAGTGAGGCATGGTGCACACAGACCCCAGGGAATAAACGTTATATATATTTCTCACTGATGGCTCCAAATTGGATGGACAAGTGGGTTTCGGAGTATATTCTAAAGACGTGGAACTTTGAATAGAGAAAAGATTATCTAATCACTGCGGAGGAAAAGGAATCAATTAAACACCTCTTGCGTGAGTGTCCTGCATTTTGTGTAAGGCGTGAGCGAATATTAGGGGCATACAGCTTTAGATTACTGGCTGACCTGGAAAATGATAACTTAAGCAGTCTACTAAGGTTTTTGGAAAATCTTGTTGTTTCAACAGAAGAAAATAATTGAGAAGGTTCGGCGGTTAAAACTAGAAGTGCCCGTATGTAATAGGTACCTTTAGTTAAGGTGGTATCACAATGGGCTATGGAATAATCTAAATGAGCCTGAAACTGAATCGGGCTGCCACTTTAACCTAACATCGTATTGAACAATCAGTTCTTGCCACATCTAGCCAAGTCCCAGGGCCGAGTATATTTTTGTATCATTGTACCCAAATGGATATATACAAAAGTGATCAGCTAAAGGATTCCGAAATGGACAAGCCTCTGTCTGAATCATAAATGAGCGAATCTACTTGGGAAGTCGAGGGATATACCCAAAATGCCGAAACGGACGAAAGCTGATTGGAAAGGTATAGGGATACGTTCAATATGATAATACCATACACAAACGTAAACAATGTGCAGAACATCAAACAAACCGTGGAGCGGATTTCAAAGGCCTTCAACATCACACTGTATACTAGCATCCAGTACATTCGGAGAAGGAGGAGAAAGGAGCTGAATGGTACTTCGCATGATATAATTCCGTAATTGCTGAATAACATAGCACAAATCATAAAAAAAGCCCGATTCTATGTTAAGCTCAATGACAAGGGACTCCTTTTTATAGCCGGACATGCTAACCACTGTACCACGGTGGCTCCCCAGGAAGTGTCCTAAATTGTTCATAGAATAATACTAGGAGAAGTGTGTACAAACGAGGAACGAGTCCTGTATCTGTCCTGAGGATGATACATTTCCCGTTTAACCCTGGACAGTCATCCTTCGTCAAAATGACGACGCGAATTTTCATTTTCGATTTAAAATGCATTTTAGTCGATTGGGAAATGATAAATTTAAGTTATACTAATTCAACAATTGTATGAATTTTTGTTTTATACTAATTAAAAATAAATTGAATAAGAAAATAAACTCAATTTTTTGTTGTTATTTTTGCTTACTATGTAAATTATAGCGTCTTGAAATAAACCTTTGTCAAAATGACGAAGGATGACGTTTGTGTACAAAAAATAAGGATGACTTTCCAGGGTTAAAAGATAATCTGAAAATATAAAATTATTAAAATTAATATTTTGCTTCAATGGCCGAATAATTTCCCTTAATGCTAAGTTCGTTTATGCGAAACACGAATATCTTCATATATCTCCGTAAATAGGGTCTCAAAACCAGATATGTTAACTTATTTATGCGAAATAATATACCTGGCTATTTTTTCGTGCGAAAAAAACCAGGGTTGTATAAATATGTTCTTTAAAATGATCAAAACAAAGATTTCGCGTTTATTCTGCGCTAACTTTTTTTATATGAAGTATAACAATTTTTCGCGCGAAAACGTGATCTTAGTACTAGGCTTAAGGCATAAAAACTAATTGTACACTAAAAGAATAATTAAATCAAAATACCTTAGTCCCATTGATTTCAAAAGTAATTAATACTTAAAAATGAATCTTTTGTTGGAATCGTATTCGTTGTTTCATATTTATTGGGTTTTAAATAAAAAGAATATTCATCCAATGTATACAATGCTAAACGCATACGGAAATCGTAGCAGCCGTCATCCTCGTGCAGTGTTCAGGAGAAAGATTTTTGCCAGCCATCCGACAAATTCGCTTTTTTTGTTAAATAATTTTCAAAATAAAAAATGAGCTAATAAGAGCAAAAAGAAAGTAACAAAAAACAGGAAAATTTAAAAATAAACCAGGTGGAGCTAAGTTTTCAGAAAGAAATAAACATATACAGAAAATAATAAAAAAAATAAAAAAAATTAATCCAAAAAGTGTATATGTAATTCACTTCAGGTACAAAATATATACCAAACACAATAATAAATAATATTAATTAAAAATATTGGAGACACAATAAAAGAAATTTCACAGCATTTAACATGCATATAATTTTCATTACACTGAAAAAAATATTTAGTATATTAGTATATTTTTATATTTATTTTTCGTGTAATTATATTTTTTATTTATTTATTGCAATTTTTTTATTTTTTTTAAATTTTAAACCTTATAATAAACATTAAAGCACTAGCTAGAAAGGCTATTGGCTTACTAAATAAAAACAGGTATAATAGGAATTTTTAATCATTTCACCAAGGCACAACGATTCCAATATATTTCAAACGGAGTTCAAGGGAACACATAAGACACGGAGATGCTTCGTGAAGAGATGTCAAGGCCAATATCCAACGACAAAAATATTTTCATTTCCTCAGGACCCAGAGGAAAGAAAAAAGTGGATGGATTTTGTCGAAATCGATGAAAGGTATACAAAGAACAAAAATTTGTATATATGTGAAAAACATTTCACTAAAGATATGGATTCGAATAGAGGATTGAAACAACTATATTTTCCCACTCCTTTTTACCGGCCAAGAGGATGAGAACGAAGGCATGTTTATAGGTGGGGAAAGCGTTGACGAACATTTAATAACTGACATTGACGATAGGGCTTTGACTTTTGGGGGAGACGAAGGAGCCTGCGGTATGGAGTTCAGCGATGATGAAGATTTGGATTTAAGACCTTCAACATCCAAAGGAATTCGCCACGAGGATTGCGACGAAAAGGCCTATTGGAGTTGGTCCCGAGCTGCTATTGGAAATCGAGATAAGATGTCATCAACTTTTAATGAAGCAGCATTCATCAACGACCATTGCTACGAGAAGACGATATTCAGACCAACAATGCCCAGAGATGACTACAAGAAAAAATATATGAACCTAAAAAACTTGGTATGCCACAGCAACATGGAAAAAAATACTAAAGCAAAATGAGGCTTTAAGAAAAGAGAATGAAGCGCTGAAAGAAGAGAACAAGGAACTTTAGCGACATTTTGATAACATTTATAACAATGTTGTTGATTCCAGAGATGCGGCTCCAAGAGCTCGAGCCTTCAGTACTGCCGTTTGCAGCAAGAACCGCAAGCAGTATGCCCAGCCGGAGAAGGAAATAATAATGAATTTATACCATTTTTCTCCCAAATCCGTCTCATACCTTCGAGACATACAAGGTTTTCATCTACCCAGCAAAAGTACGATCCAACGGTGGAAGCCAGTAAAAGGATTAAAATCTGGCATTAACAAAGTAATTGAAGGGCTGAAACAATAGGTCGCGAACATGGAGCCACGTGACAAAAATGTAATGCTGCTTTTCGATGAAATGAGCCTCCGCCACGAACTGGAATATAATATCATGTATGATATGTTCGATGGCGTAGAAGATGATGGACGTGGTGGTAGAACACAGCAACTCGCATCGAAAGCAATGGTGTTCATGATAAAAGTATGTTTTAGGGCGTGGAAATTTCTATTTTCGTTCTGTTTTGCGAATAAAGGATTTTACGGAACGCAGCTGAAGGATATTTTGTTGGAGGTCATACATTACTTGCAGAATGAATGTGGATTGGTTGTGCGCTGCTTAATATGCGATCAAGCAGGTTCGAATTGCGGACCTTTCAAGCTGTTAGCAGAAGACGAGTCTCAACATGTATTTCGCCATGAGGGCATACGGAACGCCATGCTTGCGACTGACATCGATACGCCATATGGAAAAGCGTCCTGGGATGTTATTCGAAAACTGTATGAAATTGACTCGTCTTCGAAAACAGCAAGATAGCACCGAAACTTACAAACGATCATGCCAATCCAACCATATTTAATAAAATACGTATATATTTAATGGCGCAGGTTTTCAGCAACTCTGCCATCAGAACCCCAACAAAAAAGCAATAACCCGGACTAATGGTATGAAGGAGAAAATAATGGAATTCCAAAAATATTTGCAAACACTCACCGCAACACGAAATAGAAGTTTCCCAAACTTATCTATTTTTATAAAAACATTTTTGGCGATGGTGGACGAAATGTTTGAAGAAAATGAGGACTTGCTTTTCATACCGCAGGGACGATATAATCAGGATGCGTTGGAAAATCACTTTGGAGTGTTGCGGGCTCGAGGAGGAAATAACAAGAATCCCTAGGTAAAGGAATTCTGTATTTTGGAGTCCAACATTGCTTCAATGACTCTTGTGAAAATCCAATGTATGTTTACAAACTGCGAAGACGATGGTGACATACAGCTTTCTTGCGACTGGTCCAATATTACAACAGACCAGATAGAAGACAACCGCAATGATGACTATGAGGAGGAAGAAGAATCTAATCCACTGGATGAAACCCCAATCACAGAAACTGCAGCACAGAGATATTTCGGTGGATATGCAATCCAAAAGCAGTTGAGAAAACGAATTTACTGCGAGAAATGTCCTGTCTATATAACAAAGATTGGTCAGCTCACAGAACTGACAGAAGTATTTCTGTCATTCAAAAATTATACAGAAGAGCTGAGATTGGCAAATCCTTCGGATGAATTCTTTAAAGTCATCCAAAGCCATTTTAACATTTTCACCAAAGTCTTCGACGAAGAATTCCACACAATTGGCATTGGAAGAAAAATTATGGATGAATCCAATCGTATCAATAAGGAAATGAATCCAATCGTATCAATAAGGAAAAATTCACTTATAGAAGGACGACGAGTGCCACCACCACAGGATTGCAATTATGGACCATTTGACTTTGGTATTAATACGCAAAAAAGGAAAATGGTTAAAGGAAAAGTTCAAGCATGAAACGGATATAGCTACAAAAGAAAAGGATTCAAAAAAGAAGAAGCAGAAATTCTACAACGATTGAATCAGTTGACATTTTTGGACAGATTTTTTTTATGACCGTTAAATCAACGATTTTAAATCGTTTATTAACAAATATATTTCTAAGTAGACTTGTTTTATTAACATTTATTTCTTTTTGCTGTGATAATGAATTCTTTTCACATGTGATATAATAGTAAGTTATTTGTTTGTTTTATGCCATGAATTATTAACCCCATAATATTATTTTACTTTTGACTTTTACTAACATTAAATTTTTATATGGAATTAAAACTCCATTTGTAAATAGTTATATTTCATACTATACAGTCAAATTGTGTTGAATTTTATGTTTTAGTTTCAACTGTTTTTAAATCATTTTTATTTACTAATTTTAAATTTATTTACTAATTTATCCTAAATCAATTGAGTTTATAATTTTTCTTATTGATTTCAATTTAACTTTTTTAAGACTGAAAACCACTTTGTGCGCACCCAAAGTGGCAAAGTAAATCATATTTCGATATTGTACGGACCCAACGTTTGGCCACTTTGTGCGCACCCAAAGTGGCAAAGTAAATCATATTTCGATATTGTGCGGACCCAATGTCGAAATAATCAAAATACACTCATCGTGGCCACTTTGTGCTCACCCAAAGTTGGCGAAATAATACACATTTTGACATTGTGCGGACCCAATGCAACGGAGAATAAGGGGAAATGATGCGAATACAACTTTCGTTGTACATATAGCCAATCCTTTCCTAGTCAACCTCACCCTCCGTACTTTGTACCTGGTGTTCTCCGTTCTCACTAACGAGGCTCTGGCGAAAATGTTACATTTATAATCATTATAATCAATAATACTTACACTTTCTTCAACACCCATTTTGGATAGCCCGGCATATTCTGATGGTTACTATTCTTTAATAATTCACATTTCGAATTGTTGCTTTGGATTATTTCCAATCCATATATAATACATTTTTATTTTTTTCCATTTTAGCGGTTAGCTTGTATAAATTTAATTATGTGGTCCGGCATATTCTGATGGTTACTATTATACACTACATTAAGCCACCATGTAGCGATATTTAAAGTCATCCATTGGGTTGTTAACTTCAGGGCATAGTGGACGGGTTTCGACTGAAGTTATAAATTTGGGCAATGACCTAAAGTTACACCCAAGGAGCCATCCGAATGACTGGGAAATGGGCGAAAGAGAATGGTTTTGAGGTAAATCCTGCAAAGACAAAAATAGTCATCTACTGCAAAGATTGCAAAATTCCCACGGTTAGGCCCATATCCTTAGGGGTATGGAAATTCCCTTTGGTGGCGAGAAAAGCCACGGTAGCTTTGTTCTCGTGCAAAAAGGGAATAGCAAACAAGTGGGGACTAAAACCGAAAATTGTGCATTGGCTATACCCGGCAGAGGTTAGACCTATATTGCTATATAGTGTTGTAGTCTGGTGGCCGGCACTTCACCAGCCGACAAGTTTAGAAAAAGTTTGGCGTATGGCGTGCTTGTGTATCTCGGGCACATTCAGTAACAGATTCCCTTAATGCCATGCTGCATGTATTGCCTTTAGACATTTTGGCCAAACAGTCAGCTGCAACAACGGCCGTGGTCGGAAAAAATTTACGGTCACAGTTCGGTCCTCAAAATGCCACAGGTGCCAAACGTAGTGGATTAAACTCTGGCGAAACCACTTTTCGACAAAAAGTTTGAAACTCTAATTCCCAAAAGTGAGACGTGGTGCACACAGACACCAGGGAATAAACGTTATATATATATATATTTCTCATTGATGGCTCCAAATTGGATGGACAAGTGGGTTTCGGAGTATATTCTAAAGACCTGGAACTTCAAATAGAGAAAAGATTGCCTAATCACTGTGTGAGTGTCCTGCATTTTGTGTAAGGCGTGAGCGAATTTTAGGGGCATATAGCTTTAGATTACTGGCTTACCAGGAAAATGTCTACTAATGTTTTTGGAAAATCTTGTTGTTTGAACAGAAGAAAATAATCGAGAAGGTTCGGCGGTTAAAACTAGAAGTGTCCATATGTAATAGGTACTTTTAGTTAATGTTGTATCACAATGGGCTATGGAATAATCTAAATGAGCCTGAAACTAAATCGGGCTGCCACTTTAACATCATATTGAACAATCAGTCTTTGCCATAACTAGCCAGTCCCAGTCCGAGTATATTTTTGTATCATTGTACCCAAATAGATATATACAAAAGTGATCAGCTAAAGGATTCCGAAATGGACAAGCCTCTGTCTGAATCAGAAATGAGCGAATCTTCTTGGGAAGTCGAGGGATATACCCAAAATGTTGAAACGGACGAAAGCTGATTGGAAAGGTATAGGGATACGTTCAATATGATAATACCATATACAAACGTAAACAATGTGCAGAACATCAAACAAACCGTGGAACGGATTTCAAAGGCCTTCAACATCACACTGTATACTAGCATCCAGTACATTTCGGAGAAGGAGGAGGGAGGAGCTGAATAGTACTTCGCATGATATAATTCCGTAAATGCTGAATAACATAGCACAAAACATAAAAAAGCCCGATTCTATGTTAAGCTCAACGACAAGGGACCCCCTTTTTATAGCCGGGCATGCTAACCACTGTACCACGGTGGCTCCCCAGGAAGTGTCCTAAATTGTCCATAGAATAATACTAGGAGAAGTCTTTACAAACGTGGAACAAGTCCTGTATCTTTCCTGAGGATGATACATTTTCCGTTTAACCCTGGACAGTCATCCTTCGTCAAAATGACGACGCGAAACTTCATTTTCGATTTAAAATGCATTTTAGTCGATTGGGAAATGATAAATTTAAGTTATACTAATTCAACAATTGTATTAATTTTTTTATACTAATTAAAAATAAATTGAATAAGAAAATAAACTCAATTTTTAACTTTGTCATTCCGTTTGTAACACGTCGAAATATTGCTCTAAGACCCCATAAAGTATATATATTCTGGGCCGTGGTGAAATTCTGAGTCGATCTGAACATGTCCGTCCATCCGTCTGTTGAAATCAAGCTACCTTCCGAACGAAACAAGCTATATACTTGAAACTTGGCACAAGTACTTGTTATTGATGTAGGTCGGATGGTATTACAATTTTGCCATATCGGTTCACTTTTACGTATATAAACGGACCCCCATATAAACGGACCCCCAAATTTGGCTTGCCGATCCCCTAAGAGAAGCAAATTTCATCCGATCCGGTTGAAATTTTGTACATGGTGTTACTATATGGTCTCTAACAACCATGCAAAAATTGGTCCACATCGGTCAATAATTATATATAGAGTCCATATAAACCAATCCCCCGATTTGGCTTGCGGAGCCTCTAAGGGAAGCAAATTTCATCCGATCCGGCTGAAATTTGGTACATGGTGTTAGTATATGGTCTCTAATGACCATGCAAAAATTAGTCCACATCGGTCCATAATTATATACACACCCAGAGCCTCTTGGAAGACCAAAATTCATCTGATTCAGTTGAAATTTGGTACGTGGTGTTAATATATGGCCTCAAACACTAATGCAAAAATTGGTCGAAATCGGTGCATAATTTTATATAGCCCCCATAAAAACCGATTCCCAGATTTGACCTCCGGAGCCCCTTGGAAGAGCAAAATTCATCCGATTCGGTTGAAATTTGGTACGGTGCCTTTCGGAGAAGCAAAATTCATCCGATTTGGTTGAAATTTGTTACGTGGTACTACCACCACGTAACGTAATGATATTTAACAACCTTGCCAAAAGTGGTCCATATCAGTCCATAATCATATATAGCCCCCATATAAACCGATCTCGAGATTTGATTTTGATGCCACTTGGAGGAGCATATTTCATTCGAGTCAGTTGAAATTTGGTACATTGTGCTAGCATATGACCGTTAAAAACCATGCCTAACTAGGTCCATAGCGGTCTATAGTTATATATAGCCCTCAGATAAATCGATCCCCAATCACACGAAAATTGGTCCCTATCAAGTTCACAATTGTATATAGCCCACATATAAGCGACCCCATACGGAAATAGTAGCAGCCGGCATCCTCGTCCAGGATTCAGGAGAACGATTTTTGCCAGCCATCCGATAAAGTCGCTTTTTTTGTTAAATAATTTTCAAAATCAAAAAATTAACTAATAAGAGCAAAAAGAAAGTGTCAAAAAAGCAGGAAAATTTAAAAATAAACCAGGTGGAGCGAAGTTTTCAGAAAGAAATAAACATATACAGAAATTAATAATAATAAAAATAAAATAAAATTGTAATCCAAAAAATGTATATGTAATTCACTTCAGGTACAAAATATATACCAAACACAATAACGAATAATATTAATTAAAAATATTAGAGATTTTAATAAAAATATAACGAAATTCAAAACGTTCATTCATAAAGTCATATTAAATAAAAAACTTATCTAAAGATATTTACAAAAAGTTGATGCAATTCATAACAAAATATACAAAAAAATTAGATTGACCTAATGAATGAAACAGATTTTAATAAAAATGTAACGAAAATCATTTCATATATATAGTCATATAAAAAATTTAATCTAAAAATATTTACAAAAAATGATACAAATAATAAAATAATAATGTAATATTTCAGGTAAAAAATAGATCACGAAATTTAATCGTCTTAAAGAATGAAAAATATTTTAATTAAACAAAAAATCTTAAAATAAGATAAATCACACATCTCAGTGACACAATACTGTATTTCTTACATAATAGTCAGTCAATTTTGATATCAATCTTAAATCCTAAATTGGTTCTTATTAAATGTAGTAGAATTCGAGTGTCAGTAATTATTGTCTGAAATATCTCTGCCTTCTCGTTAATTGAAATTGGTCCTATTAAATTGCGACATGAAACTTGTAAATTACCTTGCGGACGGACGGGTGTTATTTCCACAGTGGGATGTGTTACGAGCGAATAAATTTTCAAGGGCATATTGGTTGAAGTGACCTTGAGAGACAAAAGTTATGTCTGACATAACTTCAAAATTATGCTGTACCATATAAAGAGCATTAATCAATCTTATCAGATTGTTAAAACTTAGTTTCTCGCCCAATATTTGAAGGCCTTTTAGAAATTCCTTGAAGGCCATCAACTTTTCCATAATTCCATTTGTCCGGGTTATAGGCCTTTTGAGAGTATCTCTCTCCACACATGATCGGCCCATACATATGCCGAAAAAGTCGTACATTTCAGCAAGAAAATACGCTTTAACGAGCGGAACATTGTATTTAACGAGCGGAACATTTTCAAGTTTGCCGGCTTTGTGCAGGAATTTAATGCCACTGGACACTAGGCGGCTCATGACATTTGCGCACATTCATCTTTTGGAATGTGTTGAGATGAATATGGACAAACGTTAATATCTGTGCCAATCGTACAGATTTGGAGTTGGAATCTTGTTCAAAAAATTCCTTTATCACGTGCCAGGACGCAATTCCTTTAAAGTGGCAGCCCAATTAAGTTTCAGGCTCACTTAGACTATTCAGTCCATTGTAAGACCACATTAACTAAAAGTACCTATTACATATGGCAACTTGTAGTTTTAACCGGTGAACCTTCTCGATTATTTTCTTCTGTTGAACCAAACAGATTGTTCCAAAATCATTAGCAGACTGCTATCATTACGCTCTATACAAAATGCAGGACATTCACACAAGAAGTGTTTGGATTCCTTTTTCTCCGCATCATGATAGCTCATACAGTAGTCATTTTTCCCAATTTCCCCAATTTTTGGCATGTCCCTGGAACATTCGCAACTTTTTCCAATTTTTTTTTCGAGTCAGTGAATATTGTATCCTGCAGCGTACCGCCAATCTGCCTTATAGTTTATTAAAATTGGTCCTATTAAATCGCGACATGAAACTTGTAAATTTCCTTGCGGACGTACGGGTGTTGCTTCCACAGTGGGATCTGGCACGAGCGAATAAATTTTCAAGGGCATCTTGGTTATGTCTGGCATAACTTCAAAGATATGCTGTACCATATAAAGAGGATCAATCAATCTTATAAGATTGTTAAAACTTAGCTTCTCGCCCAATATTTGAAGGCCTTTTAGAAATTCCTTGAAGGCCATCAACTTTTCTATAATTCCATTTGCTATTGCTGCTCTCTGCTCTGTTTTCCAAAATATCCTATATTTGGAGGCGGTGGTTATAGCATTGGGAATGGTCATTGAATAGGTGTGGAAAAAAGGTGTCGATTTATTTCCACATTCTTTATCATTATAACTTTCTTAATGCCCACCTCTTGCAGCTTGGTACAAAACGATTCTTCAAAACAAAAAATGAGCTAATAAGAGCAAAAAGAAAGTAACAAAAAAAAACAGGAAATTTTAAAACTAAACCAGGTGGAGCTAAGGTTTCAGAAAGAAATAAACATATACAGAAAATAATAAAAAAATAAAAAAATTTCAATCCAAAAAATGTATATGTAATTCACTTCAGGTACAAAATATATACACGCACAGAAAAAACATGTTTGGACATGGTTGCCGCATCCATTTAATGCTTATTTAGAGTATGTAATTGTCGCGAAAACCATGTATTTTGTCTTTGTAAAAATAATTTTCGAGCGGAGAAAAATATATGTTGGCAATAAGCATTTAAATGGTTCTCAAATGCCGCAAACATGTTCTATTATTTAAATGATAGAATTTGAGACCATTATATGGTCAGGAAAATCATGTATCTGACCATTCAATTTTTTTACTTTTTTGCAGAGAAAAAAATATTTTTATAGTTTACGTATAGACATGTCTACAACCATTACATGGCCATAAAGACCATGTACATTGTTTTCGTGACCATTTGATTTTTTAATTTTTTTGCAGCGACAAGAATTTTATAAAAACATTGAGCAGGTACACACGATTTTCATTATGCGCGTCAGTCGTGTGTTGATTGTTTCTTGGAATGGACGGAGAATACGGATTATTGTGTTTTGTGTTAATTTATTTATTAAGAAATGGCACGTGGTTTTATGTGAATACAAAAAAGGAAAGTGTAATTGAAAAAAAATATACCTGGTTTTTGTTCTGCATTTTGATATATGGTATAATTTATTTTTATTTGCAGTTATATGATGTCTGCGTTTGTACATTTGATGGGCACAAAGTAAATATGGAATGATTACTTATTGTTGAAATTGAACCAAACTAGAGTGTGTAAAAATATGTGAAGTTTGCTTGCACGACATTATAAATACATAAACAATGAATTAGTTTATAAATAAATAAAAACAAATAAATAAAGTTGATTTTGTGTTTTCTTTTCTCAAGTGGCGTCTTTTTTTCGACGACGAAAAAAGTTTTTTCATAAAAATCAAAACATTTTAGGTTGTGACCATGTTCTTTTAACTAGAAGAAAAACATTTTTGACGAATAACATAACATTTTAGATCGTGACCATTGTCTTTTAATGGAAACAAAATTCTTTTTATCAATATAATAACATTTTAGATGAGGACAATTGTATTTTTCTTAGAACCATGTTCACTGAGCCAACATGGTTGCAGGTTAAAATGTTACATGGTCGCCGCAAAAATTGCTGTTATCATATTATTTTGCTCTTCGAATATGATTGTGACAATCATGTTTCTTCTCTGCGTGTACCAAACACAATAATAAATAATATTAATTAAAAATATTGGAGACACAATAAAAGAAATTTAACATGCATATAATTTTCATTACACTGAAAAAAATATTTAGTATATTAGTATATTTTTATATTTATTTTTCGTGTAATTATATTTTTTATTTATTTATTGCAATTTTTTATTTTTTAAAATTTTATTATTTATTAAAATTTTAAACCTTATAATAAACATTAAAGCACTAGCTAGAAAGGCTATTGGCTTACTAAATAAAAACAGGTATAATAGGAATTTTTAATCATTTCACCAAGGCACAACGATTCCAATATATTTCAAACGGAGTTCAAGGGAACACATAAGACACGGAGATGCTTCGTGAAGAGATGTCAAGGCCAATATCCAACGACAAAAATATTTTCATTTCCTCAGGACCCAGAGGAAAGAAAAAAGTGGATGGATTTTGTCGAAATCGATGAAAGGTATACAAAGAACAAAAATTTGTATATATGTGAAAAACATTTCACTAAAGATATGGATTCGAATAGAGGATTGAAACAACTATATTTTCCCACTCCTTTTTACCGGCCAAGAGGATGAGAACGAAGGCATGTTTATAGGTGGGGAAAGCGTTGACGAACATTTAATAACTGACATTGACGATAGGGCTTTGACTTTTGGGGGAGACGAAGGAGCCTCCGGTATGGAGTTCAGCGATGATGAAGATTTGGATTTAAGACCTTCAACATCCAAAGGAATTCGCCACGAGGATTGCGACGAAAAGGCCTATTGGAGTTGGTCCCGAGCTGCTATTGGAAATCGAGATAAGATGTCATCAACTTTTAATGAAGCAGCATTCATCAACGACCATTGCTACGAGAAGACGATATTCAGACCAACAATGCCCAGAGATGACTACAAGAAAAAATATATGAACCTAAAAAACTTGGTATGCCACAGCAACATGGAAAAAAATACTAAAGCAAAATGAGGCTTTAAGAAAAGAGAATGAAGCGCTGAAAGAAGAGAACAAGGAACTTTAGCGACATTTTGATAACATTTATAACAATGTTATTGATTCCAGAGATGCGGCTCCAAGAGCTCGAGCCTTCAGTACTGCAGCAAGAACCGCAAGCAGTATGCCCAGCCGGAGAAGGAAATAATAATGAATTTATACCATTTTTCTCCCAAATCCGTCTCATACCTTCGAGACATACAAGGTTTTCATCTACCCAGCAAAAGTACGATCCAACGGTGGAAGCCAGTAAAAGGATTAAAATCTGGCATTAACAAAGTAATTGAAGGGCTGAAACAATAGGTCGCGAACATGGAGGAAAAATGTAATGCTGCATTTCGATGAAATGAGCATCCGCCACGAACTGGAATATAATATCATGTATGATATGTTCGATGGCGTAGAAGATGATGGACGTGGCGGTAGAACACAGCAACTCGCATCGAAAGCAATGGTGTTCATGATAAAAGGATGTTTTAAGGCGTGGAAATTTCTATTTTCGTTCTGTTTTGCGAATAAAGGATTTTACGGAACGCAGCTGAAGGATATTTTGTTGGAGGTCATACATTACTTGCAGAATGAATGTGGATTGGTTGTGCGCTGCTTAATATGCGATCAAGCAGGATCGAATTACGGACTTTTCAAGCTGTTAGCAGAAGACGAGTCTCAACATGTATTTCGCCATGAGGGACGGAATATTTATTTGCTGCATGACGTTCCACATATGTTTAAGGGCATACGGAACGCCATGCTTGCGACTGACATCGATACGCCATATGGAAAAGCGTCCTGGGATGTTATTCGAAAACTGTATGAAATTGACTCGTCTTCGAAAACAGCAAGATTAGCACTGAAACTTACAAACGATCACGCCAATCCAACCATATTTAATAAAATACGTATATATTTAATGGCGCAGGTTTTCAGCGGGACAGCAACTCTGCCATCAGAACCCCAACAAAAAAGCAATAACCCGGACTAATGGTATGAAGGAGAAAATAATGGAATTCCAAAAATATTTGCAAACACTCACCGCAACACGAAATAGAAGTTTCCCAAACTTATCTATTTTTATAAAAACATTTTTGGCGATGGTGGACGAAATGTTTGAAGAAAATGAGGACTTGCTTTTCATACCGCAGGGACGATATAATCAGGATGCGTTGGAAAATCACCTTGGAGTATTGCGGGCTCGAGGAGGAAATAACAAGAATCCCTAGGTAAAGGAATTCTGTATTTTGGAGTCCAACATTGCTTCAATGACTCTTGTGAAAAACCAATGTATGTTTACAAACTGCGAAGACGATGGTGACATACAGCTTTCTTGCGACTGGTCCAATATTACAACAGACCAGATAGAAGATATAAAAGTTGGCAACCCTAACATATAGACGTGCTTATATCAGTGTGTTCTCGTCCAAAATCTTCTTAATTTAAAATACTAAAAAGAAAGAGTTTATAAACGGTAAATCTTTATAAAATATCTCATTTTGATATTTTTGTATCTCGATACATTGAAAGATGACCAAGACAAGTCGCAGAAGTCTTCGTACAAGAAAAATAATTTGTGCTCAATGCAAACTTGAAGTCAAAGAGGAATCCGAAAACTCAATCGAGTGTGATAAATGCTCCAAGATGTTTCATGCTGAATGCACACATTTGGACAAACGTGAATATGAACAATTGCTGAATAATGAGAGCGAACTATTTACTTGTCATTTGTGCGAAGGTGGTAATGAGAACTCGCTTAAAGCAGAGTTAAAAAATATCAAAACAGAACTAAAAAAGTTGGATCAGCTGTCCGAGTTAGCTGAGATAAAAAACACCATTCAATTCATGTCAAAACAGTACGATGACATTTTAAAGGGAGTAGTAGAGAATAAGAAAAAGCTTAAAGAAGTAGAAAAGGAAAATAAAGTTTTGAAAAAGAAAGTTGAAATACTTGAAACGTCAGTTAAAACACTGAATGATATACGAGTCCAGAACGACTGTATAGTTAGTGGATTAAAAGTGGAGAGAGATGTATCTGCTCTTGATGCCGTTTTGGGGCTATCGAAGAAAATGGGTGTAGAACTTGAAGCACACAATGTAAACGAAGCTTTCTTTTTGCGAGGCAAAGTGGCAAACAACCCGAAGAAAACTGCAGTTGTAAAATTTGCTAACAAGCTCACAAAAGAAAAACTTATGTCGATAAAGCCCAAACTAAAAGGAAGCGAAGAATCAGCTGGGATATACATTAACGACTATCTGAGTAAAGAGACCTTAAGCCTTCTTACCTATGCAAAAACAATAAAGAAAGTCGGATTTCGCTATGTCTACTCAAGAAATGGGAAAGTTTATTACAAAAGAAATGAGATATCGAAAGCTCAAATAATTAAAAATGAATCAGATGTTGATAAAATTTTATTGGATGCCACAGCAAACAGACGTTATTCCCGACATCACATAGAAGATGATGGTGGCACTCATTATGAAGATGACGAGGATGATGATTCTGGTGACGGCGATAATTCTGCATTTACTTCCCCGAACTAATTTTGTTTTTATTGATTAATGTATATTCGAATTTTCCACTATGGCTCAATCTCATTATTTTAAAAATATCAATAGTTTTAATAATTTTATTTCAAATGTTAGTTACCCTTGTTTAAATATAGTATCTATTAACATAAGAAGCATATCTTCGATTAAGAAATTTGATAAGTTCAAAACATTCATTGCTAGGTTTACTAGGTTACCTGATATTATTGCAGTACAGGAGACTTGGTTCGAAGAAAACCTGATACAACTTTATTCTATCCCTGGGTATAGTAGCGTTCACTGTTGTCGTGCAGATGGCTATGGGGGAACGTCAATATTCATCTCACAAAATTTGAAATATTCGATTCAGTTCTGTACTAGCACTAATTTTGTGGAGTTAGCTTCAATATGTTTACACGATATAAAGGTTAATTCAAAACTATTGCAAATCGTTTCGTTTTATCGATCACAAAAATGTTCAGTCACAGAGTTTATTGATTTAATGGATGAAAAGTTAAAGAGTTTATCAAATGTCTCAGTTGTGTTGCTGGGAGATACTAATGTTGATAAATTTGGCAGTGATCGGTATCTGGATATAGAAAACATGTTTTTGTGTTATGATTATCACAGCTGTCATGACCTTATAACCAGGCCCTCAAGTTTATCATGCATAGATCAAATTTACAGTAATGTTTACAACCAAATTCAAATTGATTCAATAGAATGTGACTTAACGGATCACAATGTTCTCAGCTGCAGTGTTAAAAGTGATTTCAAAATAAACGCTTGTGTTGAAAAACGTAGAACTTTCTGTAATATAAGTAGAGTAAAAGAATTGTTGCAAGATAGATTTCCCTCTGATTACACATTTGATGATACAGATGATTATGCGAATAAATTCATAGAGATAATTGGGAATAGCATTTTAGATTGCACTCAAGAAGTAAACATCACTATTTCAGTTCGGTCTAAACTTACTCCATGGATAGGGAGGAATCTACAAAATTTAATGAAGTATAAGCAGAAGTTACTCAAAATGAGAAGGAAAGATACAAGTGGGAGATACAATCATATTTTAAAGAAAATCAGCAAGATTATAAGGAAAGCATCTCGAGAGGCCAGAAAGAATTATTATTATGATAATTTAGAAAAGTTTGGAACTGATCAAAAGAAATGTTGGTCATTTTTGAATAATATTCTGGGACGAAACTCCAATAAGGAGATTAGACTTATTTCCAATTGTGGACATATTGTTGAAGACAATACAGAGAAATCTAATATTCTGAACAGATACTTTATTGGCTCTGTGGAAACGTTGAAACAAGGGATCCTGAATCATCCATTCGACAACTTCAATTGCCTCAACACACTAACGCGGACATCAAACAGATTTTTAATGTCATCAATTGACTGTGATGATGTGAATTTTGTTATCAATGAATTGAAAGCGTCGGCATCAGCAGGATATGATGGTATAACAGCAAAAATCATAAAGACTTGTAGTGACATAGTTGTGCCAGCGCTTGTTAAAATTTTTAACAAAGTTTTATTCACATCTACATACCCCAGAAGCTTGAAAATCTGTAAAGTGGTCCCAATACCAAAGATAAAACATGCTACATTAGTTGAACATTTCCGACCGATTTCAATTCTGCCAACTGTGGATAAAGTTTTTGAAAAGATTATTTATGCTAAATTAGTAGACTATTTGGATTCTAAAAATCTCTTGTTTGATAGACAATATGGTTTCAAGAAAGGTTGTGGTACGGAAGAAGCTACCTTAAACGTCATAAACTTTATTTGCAGCGGGTTGGATTCTGGACTCCCAGGTGTGGCGGGATTGTTTTTAGATTTCTCGAAAGCATTCGATTTAGTTGACCACGAGATTTTACTGCAAAAATTATCAGTGTATGGTATTTGTGGTCGGGAATTACAGCTTTTTAGAAGTTATCTGTCAAACAGAAAGCAATATGTTCAAGTTCGTGGGTCGAAGAGCGAGATGTTGGATGTAGTTAGTGGCGTACCACAGGGAAGTTGTCTAGGGCCATTACTATTTCTAATTTATCTTAATGACTTGCCAAACCTTAATTTATCAGGACGTATTTTCATGTATGCGGATGACGTGTGTTTATTTTATCCATACAGAGACAAGAAAGTTTTAACTGCGACCATAGAGCGGGATATGACCCTGATATTAGAATATGTAAGACTGAATAAACTCGTTCTTAATGCAACAAAAACGAAGCTGATAAGATTTAGACCCCGTTCGTTTCGTGACGAAAATAATTTTTATGTGATCATAAATGAAAATAGGATCAATGAGGTAAATGAGGTTAATTATTTGGGTGTTACCATCCAAAGTAACCTGTCGTGGGAGACACATATATCTAATATAAAGTCTAAAATTGCGTCCGCAATTGGAATGCTATACAAACTGAGATATACTCTAGATACCAGGACCAAACTCTTATTATACCAATCACTCATCCACAGCAATTTTAATTATTTGTGTATAGTTTATGGTTTTAAAAAGACAATGATGTTTAAATCTCTGCAGGTTATGCAAAATAGGGCGTTGAAAACGGTCTATAATTTACCAAATCGTTTTTCCACTGAGCTTTTGTATGGGTATATATGTACATCGGTTATGCCATTATACTCTATGTACAAATATCAGCTGATCCTTTACGTCTTCAAAGTTCTTCATTCTATTGGTTATCACACAATTAAATTTCGGCAAAATCAATCTACTTTTCACACTAGAAACCAATGTAACTTAAAAGTAACTAGATGCAGATTGGAGCTAACAAAGCAACGTATTACATGTATTGGCGCTTTTGAATTCAATTGCTTGCCAAATGCAATCAAATTTGTTAATACTATATCATCCTTTAAAAAATATTTAAAGAAATACATTCAGGATAATATAAGATAATTTTATTTTTTTTTTTATTTTTTTTTTTTGTATTACCTTTATCATAACAACATGTCATGAATTTTTGTACATACATAAGATAACAAAAATATTATAGTAGTTAATTGCCAGCTTTACCTCTACTATGCCTTAAGGCGCTGAGGTCACTTTAAATGAATTATAGTTATAATTTTATAAATTAAGAAATAAAATAAATAAAAATAAAAAAAAAGACAACCGCAATGATGACTATGAGGAGGAAGAAGAATCTAATCCACTGGATGAAACCCCAATCACAGAAACTGCAGCACAGAGATATTTCGGTGGATATGCAATCCAAAAGCAGTTGAGAAAACGAATTTACTGCGAGAAATGTCCTGTCTATATAACAAAGATTGGTCAGCTCACAGAAATGACAGAAGTATTTCTGTCATTCAAAAATTATACAGAAGAGCTGAGTTTGGCAAATCCTTCGGATGAATTCTTTAAAGTCATCCAAAGCCATTTTAACATGTTCACCAAAGTCTTCGACGAAGAATTCCACACAATTGGCATTGGAAGAAAAATTATGGATGAATCCAATCGTATCAATAAGGAAAAATTCACTTATAGAAGGACGACGAGTGCCACCACCACAGGATTGCAATTATGGACCATTTGACTTTGGTATTAATACGCAAAAAAGGAAAATGGTTAAAGGAAAAGTTCAAGCATGAAACGGATATAGCTACAAAAGAAAAGGATTCAAAAAAGAAGAAGCAGAAATTCTACAACGATTGAATCAGTTGACATTTTTGGACAGATTTTTTTTTATGACCGTTAAAGCAACGATTTTAAATCGTTTATTAACAAATATATTTCTAAGTAGACTTTTGTTTTATTAACATTTATTTCTTTTTGCTGTGATAATGAATTCTTTTCACATGTGATATAATATTAAGTTATTTGTTTGTTTTATGCCATGAATTATTAACCCCATAATATTATTTTACTTTTGACTTTTACTAATATTAAATTTTTATATGGAATTAAAACTCCATTTGTAAATAGTTATATTTCATACTATACAGTCAAATTGTGTTGAATTTTATGTTTTAGTTTCAACTGTTTTTAAATCATTTTTATTTACTAATTTTAAATTTATTTACTAATTTATCCTAAATCAATTGAGTTTATAATTTTTCTTATTGAAATTGACTCGTCTTCGAAAACAGCAAGATTAGCACTGAAACTTACAAACGATCACGCCAATCCAACCATATTTAATAAAATACGTATATATTTAATGGCGCAGGTTTTCAGCGGGACAGCAACTCTGCCATCAGAACCCCAACAAAAAAGCAATAACCCGGACTAATGGTATGAAGGAGAAAATAATGGAATTCCAAAAATATTTGCAAACACTCACCGCAACACGAAATAGAAGTTTCCCAAACTTATCTATTTTTATAAAAACATTTTTGGCGATGGTGGACGAAATGTTTGAAGAAAATGAGGACTTGCTTTTCATACCGCAGGGACGATATAATCAGGATGCGTTGGAAAATCACCTTGGAGTATTGCGGGCTCGAGGAGGAAATAACAAGAATCCCTAGGTAAAGGAATTCTGTATTTTGGAGTCCAACATTGCTTCAATGACTCTTGTGAAAAACCAATGTATGTTTACAAACTGCGAAGACGATGGTGACATACAGCTTTCTTGCGACTGGTCCAATATTACAACAGACCAGATAGAAGACAACCGCAATGATGACTATGAGGAGGAAGAAGAATCTAATCCACTGGATGAAACCCCAATCACAGAAACTGCAGCACAGAGATATTTCGGTGGATATGCAATCCAAAAGCAGTTGAGAAAACGAATTTACTGCGAGAAATGTCCTGTCTATATAACAAAGATTGGTCAGCTCACAGAAATGACAGAAGTATTTCTGTCATTCAAAAATTATACAGAAGAGCTGAGTTTGGCAAATCCTTCGGATGAATTCTTTAAAGTCATCCAAAGCCATTTTAACATGTTCACCAAAGTCTTCGACGAAGAATTCCACACAATTGGCATTGGAAGAAAAATTATGGATGAATCCAATCGTATCAATAAGGAAAAATTCACTTATAGAAGGACGACGAGTGCCACCACCACAGGATTGCAATTATGGACCATTTGACTTTGGTATTAATACGCAAAAAAGGAAAATGGTTAAAGGAAAAGTTCAAGCATGAAACGGATATAGCTACAAAAGGAAAGGATTCAAAAAAGAAGAAGCAGAAATTCTACAACGATTGAATCAGTTGACATTTTTGGACAGATTTTTTTTTATGACCGTTAAAGCAACGATTTTAAATCGTTTATTAACAAATATATTTCTAAGTAGACTTTTGTTTTATTAACATTTATTTCTTTTTGCTGTGATAATGAATTCTTTTCACATGTGATATAATATTAAGTTATTTGTTTGTTTTATGCCATGAATTATTAACCCCATAATATTATTTTACTTTTGACTTTTACTAATATTAAATTTTTATATGGAATTAAAACTCCATTTGTAAATAGTTATATTTCATACTATACAGTCAAATTGTGTTGAATTTTATGTTTTAGTTTCAACTGTTTTTAAATCATTTTTATTTACTAATTTTAAATTTATTTACTAATTTATCCTAAATCAATTGAGTTTATAATTTTTCTTATTGAAATTGACTCGTCTTCGAAAACAGCAAGATTAGCACTGAAACTTACAAACGATCACGCCAATCCAACCATATTTAATAAAATACGTATATATTTAATGGCGCAGGTTTTCAGCGGGACAGCAACTCTGCCATCAGAACCCCAACAAAAAAGCAATAACCCGGACTAATGGTATGAAGGAGAAAATAATGGAATTCCAAAAATATTTGCAAACACTCACCGCAACACGAAATAGAAGTTTCCCAAACTTATCTATTTTTATAAAAACATTTTTGGCGATGGTGGACGAAATGTTTGAAGAAAATGAGGACTTGCTTTTCATACCGCAGGGACGATATAATCAGGATGCGTTAGAAAATCACCTTGGAGTATTGCGGGCTCGAGGAGGAAATAACAAGAATCCCTAGGTAAAGGAATTCTGTATTTTGGAGTCCAACATTGCTTCAATGACTCTTGTGAAAAACCAATGTATGTTTACAAACTGCGAAGACGATGGTGACATACAGCTTTCTTGCGACTGGTCCAATATTACAACAGACCAGATAGAAGACAACCGCAATGATGACTATGAGGAGGAAGAAGAATCTAATCCACTGGATGAAACCCCAATCACAGAAACTGCAGCACAGAGATATTTCGGTGGATATGCAATCCAAAAGCAGTTGAGAAAACGAATTTACTGCGAGAAATGTCCTGTCTATATAACAAAGATTGGTCAGCTCACAGAAATGACAGAAGTATTTCTGTCATTCAAAAATTATACAGAAGAGCTGAGTTTGGCAAATCCTTCGGATGAATTCTTTAAAGTCATCCAAAGCCATTTTAACATGTTCACCAAAGTCTTCGACGAAGAATTCCACACAATTGGCATTGGAAGAAAAATTATGGATGAATCCAATCGTATCAATAAGGAAAAATTCACTTATAGAAGGACGACGAGTGCCACCACCACAGGATTGCAATTATGGACCATTTGACTTTGGTATTAATACGCAAAAAAGGAAAATGGTTAAAGGAAAAGTTCAAGCATGAAACGGATATAGCTACAAAAGAAAAGGATTCAAAAAAGAAGAAGCAGAAATTCTACAACGATTGAATCAGTTGACATTTTTGGACAGATTTTTTTTTATGACCGTTAAAGCAACGATTTTAAATCGTTTATTAACAAATATATTTCTAAGTAGACTTTTGTTTTATTAACATTTATTTCTTTTTGCTGTGATAATGAATTCTTTTCACATGTGATATAATATTAAGTTATTTGTTTGTTTTATGCCATGAATTATTAACCCCATAATATTATTTTACTTTTGACTTTTACTAATATTAAATTTTTATATGGAATTAAAACTCCATTTGTAAATAGTTATATTTCATACTATACAGTCAAATTGTGTTGAATTTTATGTTTTAGTTTCAACTGTTTTTAAATCATTTTTATTTACTAATTTTAAATTTATTTACTAATTTATCCTAAATCAATTGAGTTTATAATTTTTCTTATTGATTTCAATTTAACTTTTTTAAGACTGAAAACCACTTTGTGCGCACCCAAAGTGGCAAAGTAAATCATATTTCGATATTGTACGGACCCAACGTTTAGCCACTTTGTGCGCACCCAAAGTGGCAAAGTAAATCATATTTCGATATTGTGCGGACCCAATGTCGAAATAATCAAAATACACTCATCGTGGCCACTTTGTGCTCACCCAAAGTTGGCGAAATAATACACATTATGACATTGTGCGGACCCAATGCAACGGAGAATAAGGGGAAATGATGCGAATACAACTTTTGTTGTACATATAGCCAATCATTTCCTAGTCAACCTCACCCTCCAGAGCCTCGTTAGTGAGAACGGAGAACAGTTCTCACTAACGAGGCTCTGGCGAAAATGTTACATTTATAATCAATAATACTTACACTTTCTTCAACACCCATTTTGGATAGCCCGGCATATTCTGATGGTTACTATTCTTTAATAATTCACATTTCGAATTGTTGCTTTGGATTATTTCCAATCCATATATAATACATTTTTATCTTTTTCCAATTTAGCGGTTAGCTTGTATAAATTTAATTATGTGGTCCGGCATATTCTGATGGTTACTATTATACACTACATTAAGCCACCATGTAGCGATATTTAAAGTCATCCATTGGGTTGTTAACTTCAGGGCATAGTGGACGGGTTTCGACTGACGTTATAAATTTGGGCAATGACCTAAAGTTACACCCAAGGTGCCATCCGAATGACTTGGAAATGGGCGAAAGAGAATGGTTTTGGGGTAAATCCTGCAAAGACAAAAATAGTCATCTACTGCAAAGATTGCAAAATTCCCACGGTTAGGCCCATATCCTTAGGGGTATGGAAATTCCCTTTGGTGAGTGTGCTAAATACCTTGGAGTTATTTTGGACTGGAAGCTGAACTTTAAGCTCAATATTGAAGAAAAGGCGAGAAAAGCCACGGCAGCTTTGTTCTCGTGCAAAAAGGGAATAGGAAACACGTGGGGACTAAAACCGAAAATTGTGCATTGGCTATACCCGGCAGTGGTTAGACCTATATTGCTATATAGTGTTGTAGTCTGGTGGCCGGCACTTCACCAGCCGACAAGTTTAGAAAAAGTTTGGCGTATGGCGTGCTTGTGTATCTCGGGCACATTCAGTAACAGATTCCCTTAATGCCATGCTGCATGTATTGCCTTTAGACATTTTGGCCAAACAGTCAGCTGCAACAACGGCCGTGATCGGAAAAAATGTACGGTCACAGTTCGGTCCTCAAAATGCCACAGGTGCCAAACGTAGTGGATTAAACTCTGGCGAAACCACTTTTCGACAAAAAGTTTGAAACTCTAATTCCCAAAAGTGAGACGTGGTGCATACAGACACCAGGGAATAAACGTTATATATATTTCTCACTGATGGCTCCAAATTGGATGGACAAGTGGGTTTCGGAGTATATTCTAAAGACCTGGAACTTCAAATAGAGAAAAGATTACCTAATCACTGTGTGAGTGTCCTGCATTTTGTGTAAGGCGTGAGCGAATTTTAGGGGCATATAGCTTTATATTACTAGCTTACCTGGAAAATGTCTACTAATGTCTTTGGAAAATCTTGTTGTTTGAACAGAAGAAAATAATCGAGAAGGTTCGGCGGTTAAAACTAGAAGTGCCCATATGTAATAGGTACTTTTAGTTAATGTTGTATCACAATGGGCTATGGAATAATCTAAATGAGCCTGAAACTAAATCGGGCTGCCACTTTAACTTAACATCATATTGAACAATAGTCTTTGCCACAACTAGCCAGTCCCAGTCCGAGTATATTTTTGTATCATTTTACCCAAATGGATATATACAAAAGTGATCAGATAAAGGATTCCGAAATGGACAAGCCTCTGTCTGAATCAGAAATGAGCGAATCTTCTTGGGAAGTCGAGGGATATACCCAAAATGTTGAAACGGACGAAAGCTGATTGGAAAGGTATAGGGATACGTTCAATATGATAATACCATATACAAACGTAAACAATGTGCAGAACATCAAACAAACCGTGGAACGGATTTCAAAGGCCTTCAACATCACACTGTATACTAGCATCCAGTACATTTCGGAGAAGGAGGAGGGAGGAGCTGAATGGTACTTCGCATGATATAATTCCGTAAATGCTGAATAACATAGCACAAAACATAAAAAAGCCCGATTCTATGTTAAGCTCAACGACAAGGGACCCCCTTTTTATAGCCGGGCATGCTAACCACTGTACCACGGTGGCTCCCCAGGAAGTGTCCTAAATTGTCCATAGAATAATACTAGGAGAAGTCTTTACAAACGTGGAACGAGTCCTGTATCTTTCCTGAGGATGATACATTTTCCGTTTAACCCTGGACAGTCATCCTTCGTCAAAATGACGACGCGAAACTTCATTTTCGATTTAATATGCATTTTAGTCGATTGGGAAATGATAAATTTAAGTTATACTAATTCAACAATTGTATTGATTTTTGTTTTATCCTAATTAAAAATAAAATGAATAAGGAAATAAACTCAATTTTTAACTTTGTCATTCCGTTTGTAACACGTCGATATTTTGCTCTAAGACCCCATAAAGTATATATATTCTGGGCCGTGGTGAAATTCTGAGTCGATCTGAACATGTCCGTCCATCCGTCTGTTGAAATCAAGCTACCTTCCGAACGAAACAAGCTATATACTTGAAACTTGGCACAAGTACTTGTTATTGATGTAGGTCGGATGGTATTACAATTTTGCCATATCGGTTCACTTTTACGTATATAAACGGACCCCCATATAAACGGACCCCCAAATTTGGCTTGCCGATCCCCTAAGAGAAGCAAATTTCATCCGATCCGGTTGAAATTTTGTACATGGTGTTACTATATGGTCTCTAACAACCATGCAAAAATTGGTCCACATCGGTCAATAATTATATATAGAGTCCATATAAACCAATCCCCCGATTTGGCTTGCGGAGCCTCTAAGGGAAGCAAATTTCATCCGATCCGGCTGAAATTTGGTACATGGTGTTAGTATATGGTCTCTAATGACCATGCAAAAATTAGTCCACATCGGTCCATAATTATACATAGCCCCCATATAAACCGATCACCAGATTTCACCTCCAGAGCCTCTTGAAAGACCAAAATTCATCTGATTCAGTTGAAATTTGGTACGTGGTGTTAATATATGGCCTCAAACACTAATGCAAAAATTGGTCGAAATCGGTGCATAATTTTATATAGCCCCCATATAAACCGATTCCCAGATTTGACCTCCGGAGCCCCTTGGAAGAGCAAAATTCATCCGATTCGGTTGAAGTTTGGTACGGTGCCTTTCGGAGATGCAAAATTCATCCGATTTGGTTGAAATTTGTTACGTGGTGGTAGTATATGATATTTAACAACCTTGCCAAAAGTGGTCCATATCAGTCCATAATCATATATAGCCCCATATAAACCGATCTCGAGATTTGATTTTGAAGCCACTTGGAGGAGCAAATTTCATCCGAGTCAGTTGAAATTTGGTACATTGTGCTAGCATATGACCGTTAAAAACCATGCCTAACTAGGTCCATAGCGGTCTATAGTTATATATAGCCCTCAGATAAATCGATCCCCAATCACACGAAAATTGGTCCCTATCAAGTTCACAATTGTATATAGCCCACATATAAGCGACCCCATACGGAAATCGTAGCAGCCGGCATCCTCGTCCAGGGTTCAGGAGAAGGATTTTTGCCAGCCATCCGATAAATTCGCTTTTTTTGTTAAATAATTTTCAAAATCAAAAAATTAACTAATAAGAGCAAAAAGAAAGTGTCAAAAAAGCAGGAAAATTTAAAAATAAACCAGGTGGAGCGAAGTTTTCAGAAAGAAATAAACATATACAGAAATTAATAATAATAAAAATAAAATAAAATTGTAATCCAAAAATGTATATGTAATTCACTTCAGGTACAAAATATATACCAAACACAATAATGAATAATATTAATTAAAAATATTAGAGATTTTAATAAAAATATGACGAATTCATAAAGTCATATTAAATAAAAAACTTATCTAAAGATATTTACAAAAAGTTGATGCAATTCATAACAAAATATACAAAAAAATTAGATTGGCCTAATGAATGAAAAAGATTTTAATAAAAATGTAACGAAAATCATTTCATATATATAGACATATAAAAAAATTTTATCTAAAAATATTTACAAAAAATGATACAAGGCGGTTCATGACAGTTGCGCACATTCATCTTTTGGAATGTGTTGAGATGAATATGGGCAAACGTTAATATCTGTGCCAATCGTACAGATTTGGAGTTGGAATCTTGTTCAAAAAATTCCTTTATCACGTGCCAGGACGCAATTCCTTTAAAGTGGCAGCCCAATTAAGTTTCAGGCTCACTTAGACTATTCAGTCCATTGTAAGACCACATTAACTAAAAGTACCTATTACATATGGCAACTTGTAGTTTTAACCGGTGAACCTTCTCGATTATTTTCTTCTGTTGAACCAAACAGATTGTTCCAAAATCATTAGCAGACTGCTATCATTACGCTCTATACAAAATGCAGGACATTCACACAAGAAGTGTTTGGATTCCTTTTTCTCCGCATCATGATAGCTCATACAGTAGTCATTTTCCCAATTTCCCCAATTTTTGGTATGTCCCTGGCACATTCGCAACTTTTTCCAATTTTTTTTCGAGTCAGTGAATATTGTATCCTGCAACGTACCGCCAAACTGCCTTATAGTTTATTAAAATTGGTCCTATTAAATCGCGACATGAATCTTGTAAATTTCCTTGCGGACGGACGGGTGCTGCTTAACACAGTGGGATCTGGCACGAGCGAATAAATTTTCAAGGGCATCTTGGTTGAAGCGACTTTGAGAGACAAAATTTATGTCTGGCATAACTTCAAAGATATGCTGTACCATATAAAGAGGATCAATCAATCTTATAAGATTGTTAAAACTTAGCTTCTCGCCCAATATTTGAAGGCCTTTTAGAAATTCCTTGAAGGCCATCAACTTTTCTATAATTCCATTTGCTATTGCTGCTCTCTGCTCTGTTTTCCAAAATATCCTATATTTGGAGGCGGTGGTTATAGCATTGGGAATGGTCATTGAATAGGTGTGGAAAAAAGGCGTCGATTTATTTCCACATTCTTTATCATTATAACTTTCTTAATGCCCACCTCTTGCAGCTTGGTACGAAACGATTAATAGAATTGTTCCAGATTGTTCCAAAAACATTAGCAGACTGCTTAAGTTAACGTCTGGAAACGTCGCCATTAATCTAAAGCTATATGCCCCTAAAATTCGCTTACGTCTTACAGAAAATGAGGGACACTCACACAAGAGGTGTTTGATTCCTTTTCCTCCTCTCACCATTATAATTAGTACTTTTGTCGCTATAGTAACAGTCCGGTGTCCTCGTCCGTCATCTTGCACCGCTTCAAACATGTCCAGGTCTTTGTTGTACGAAAGTTCCACCCGTAATGCCATTTAGTCAAAAGAATAACGGCATGTCGGTCTCTCTTCTCCATTTGAACATTCATTTTTTTTAATCCCTTTACCACAAGGGGATATATTCCTGGACTCAAATGTTTGAGAGGTCCCAAGGAACAAATTGCTCAGTCGTTTGGCAATGAGAAATCTTCTTTAGTTTTTAAATATTCCACCGCCTTTGGAAACTCTAAATAGAAGTTGAGGATGAATTCCCGCTCCTCCTCCGAATAGACTTTACATTCTTTTCGGCATATAAAGTTTCCAAAAACGAGCAAGTTGATGCATGATGTTAGCTTCTTATTTTCATACCCAAGAATTTCAACCTGCTTCATTTTCACTTCCGTCTCGCCCTTTTCTCTTTTTGAGAGCTCAATGTTTTTCTCCACTAAATATAGCTCTTTCGCCGTACCTCTATATTCCTTGGAAGTTCCTGGCCGATTATCTAAATCTTCCATTTCTGTTTTCTCTTCCCCAATTTTCATTTTTATTGTCGTTTCCTCGTCTATATTCAATTTGTCGTCGAATCCAACCGAATATATGAGAAAGGCATCATCTTTTAAACGTGTTGTTCTGACCATTTCCGCATGAAAATGGTCGGGACAAATGAATAAAGCTTTTAAATTGAGCAATTCGCCTTTCAACATGATCGCTTTCAACCAATTGCTCCGTTTTTCGCTGTCTGCAGGGAATGCGAATAATTTTGTATTTCTTGATATTGATATGAATTTCTTGATATTGATATTTTGAATTTCTTGTTGAGCCCTCCTAATATAAAGCATCATCATCATCTTCACTATCGTCAACATCATAATTCAGTAATTATCCATATTCCTCGGAATACTTGCCCCTTTTACAACCGATTTAACTTTTAGTCCATGAAAATTAGTTGATTTTAGTTAAATTTTCCCAAATGCTAGAATACGTTCCTAATTATTTTTTGTTTACTTGAATTATTTGTTTATCTAATTCGAGGTGAACAGACAAACGAAAATTTAATTGGTATATATTGCGAATTTCAAGTGTTTACATAACAGAAAAGTAAATAATCAATGAGCAATATTAGGGAATATGGAAAATATATAGAAATAAAATTTTGACAAAAATTTCTATAGAAAAAATTGGCGAAATTTTCTAGAGAAATAAAATTTTGATAAAATGTTCTATAGAAATAAAATTTTGACAACATTACCTATAGAAATAAAATTTTAACAAATTTTCTTATAGAAATAAAATTTTGACAATATTTCCTATAGAAATAAAATTCTGAGAAAATTTTCTATAGAAATAAAATGTTGAGAAAATTTTCGATAGATATGTAATTTTGAGAAATAAAACAAATATTCCAATATGTAATAAATTGATTTTCCGCAGGCAATTAGCGCAAATGAACTAGCTGCAATGGGCTTCTTTGCAGAATACAATTGCCGTTGCCACCCTACAATCAAAGAATTGCAATTGTGGGGATTATATGTCTTCAATTGGTGAAAAGCGAGATATATAAGGAAATTTTGTATCGCAACCGAATTATGATTATGGGCATCTAGTGAAATATTCTTCAAAGTAGCAGCCCGATTTATTTCAGGCTCACTTAGACTATTCAGTCCATTGTGATACCACATTACCTAAAAAATACCTATTACATATAGTCACTTCTAGTTTTTTACCGTTGAACCCACCCGGTAACCAATCAATCACTGCTATGATTGTTAGTGTAATGAAGCCATTACAATTAAAATATAATTGTACATATCTTCCGGTGAGTAGTTACATTTTCGTCTTCAGAGCTGTTAGGCTTAGTCCAGAAGACTCTAAAAATCGATGGGTCCTTCTGTAACTTTGCGCCCACTTCGTTATCTTGGATTACATAAATGCTGTTTTGTCGTCAAATTATCCCAGCAGGAAACTCCCCTGGTACGTTCCATTCGTAACTCATATTCCATAAGTGTGGATTAAAATGGTCGCTGCTATGGTTTCTAAAGTGAGTACACCTCCCAGCTGTAATCTTTCCATGTTTCTACTTTCTGATCTGGTGGTCTTCTACCGTAAACAAAAATTTTATAAATGGGTATACGGAGTTACCTCTTAACCGTTGGCAGTTGGAGATTAAGAGTAAAGTTAAATTTATGCCCATTTTCATAATAATTGACTGACAGTTTATCGAACGAATTTGTATGGTAATAGTAGGTGTAAAGTTTATAATAACTTTTATGAATATGGGGGTTAATTTTAAAATTTTCAAAATAAATAAAAAACACTTTTTTAAGTTAGTTTGGTTTTTAACAATTATTTTTGTAATAATATTATTTGGTATAAACAATATACATTTATTTAATATGTATAATTAGTATTATCTCCCTTTTTAAAATAAGCATTTTTAATTTTTACAAAACTACTTTATATTTAGTTAAGAGTTTTAGTTGCGTATTTTTGTAGAGCAACATTTTGTTTGTATTTCTAAATAAACTTGACTATTACCAATTACATTGTTTATTATTATTATTTTTATTTTATATTTGCTTTCTTTGTTAGTCTGATTTTATTCACAGTATTGAAACATAACTTTATAACTTTAGATTACTCAAATTTATACAAAAATAAAGGAAAAATATATTTAAACACTTATAAAACCAACACAACATTTGTCTGTGGTCAAAATAGTATAATTAAAGAAATCCTTATGACATATGTATATAAAAGTATAAGAAATATATATTTTTTCATAAAATTCACCACCAGTCAGTAGAAGAGTACCGAGTGCAAAACGGTTTTGTTACGTCTCGATTCGAATTCTTGTAGAAGCTCGTCGATATCATTATCTAAGTCATTGGATTTTGACATCTGCAAATAAAAAATAAATTTTAAAATTTAAAAATTAATGTAAGTATAAAATGATATAGCTTATATACCCTTTAGGGTATGGTCACACTAAGCAAATATTTTGCCAAAATGAGTGTCAACATTTTTTCCAGGGACATTTTTGAAATGTCTGGATATAGTTTTTGGAAACTACTCCTATTCTGATGTTATATATCCAATATGAGCTAAAAATGTTTGCTGGTTTGGGTGTGGTGACAAATTCTGTTTTTTGATTTCTGTAAAATATTTGCCCAGCGGGACCGTACCGTTAGCATGGATGTGAATTTTAAGAAAAAAAACTACTTGATTTTCATCACATCAGATTAAATATGATTAAAATGGCCATGAGTATAATCGGGATATTAGTATAATGTATAAAGCTAGAAATAAATTTTATGGGTTTAAAAACTAACACTCTAATTCAAATGTCAGACAAACCGAATAAAAATTATGAAGTCAAGAAATCAAATCCGAAAATCGGTTTACACTAAACAAAAGTTGGATTCTAACTTGACTTCAGAATTTTGGTATTGATTTCAAGCCAAAGAACAACTCAATTTTAGATCTAGATTTTTTAAAAAAATGGAATTGGCAGAAAAATCCCATTTACCCAACTTTGATTTTTATTGAGATATATTTACAGGTGGTAGACACCATTTTAAAAATCTAAATTACCTTGTCATTTTCGATAAAAGTTTTAAAGGGCGCAAAACAACTCACCATAAGTTTAAGCCTATATTTTAAGTTTTATTTTCATTAGTGCAAAAGTTTCAAATATCCGACAATTTCCTTCAAATTAACATTTTAGTTTAAAGATTCTTGTCCTTCATATCATGTAAACTTTAGGTCCCATAATTTAGCTAATATAATTTTACGTACTAGGTCAATATGTAAAAATTCTGTTTCAGGGCGGATTTTCTGCCAGATCGGAAACTTATATTTGTTTTTACCGCGTATGGCATCGGAAGTGCTCACGGATTTCGATGTTTGTAATCGCGCAGAGAAAATTAAGACCTTTTGGATGCATACGGTAAAATTTCCCTCTACTACCCTCAAAGAAGAAAAACTATTTTTTAGCACACAAAAATCTGCATTTTATTATGAAAAAACACGTAGTGCTGGATAGTCAGCAGTTTACTGAAAATGTCTGCTGATCCAAATAAATATATACGGCGTCCTATCCAGTAAAAGATTTGCTGTTACTGCGCCAAAGCATACGCATAGTACATACACATAAAAAATATCACTAAAATATTTCCAATTAAAAAGTTAATTGAACCGGAAAACTTTTTCGATTAAAAATTTAATTGATATAATTAACTTTTTAATAAAACTACAATCATTAAGTCAATTAGGTCAATGATTGAAAAATTTTTAATGAAAAACTATGTGATACAATTACTTTTTTATCAAACTCCAAAGACATATACCCATATTCATAATAATTTACTGATAGTTTATCGAATGAATTTGTATGGTAATAGTAGGTTTAAAGTGTACGTTAACTTTTATGAATATGGGGGCAAGTCTTTTAAAAAATTATTGTATTTTTTAATTTTAATAAATAATTAATTGATACAATAAATTTTGTAATCAAAATAAACACACAAAGTCAATTAACCATTTGACGACGAATGGGACATATGTGTCCCATTTCGTATTTCCGTTGTAAAATCTACATTTATCAACCAATTTAAAAAGAATATATATTCTATCGACACAGAACACATGTAGCTATGAAGTTTTAAATTTAAATTGGGGTATTTGTACGAACTTTGTGAGTGGGAAAGTTATAAACATAAAAAATGTGGAATTTTTTTTCACTAAATATTTTTTTTTTTTTTATTTTTTTTATATTTCAAGTATAGGTTGTCTAAGGTGGCTGTATTTTTGGTACAATGTGTATTAACTCCTCCTCTATCGATAACGGTTTAAATGGACTGATTCGGCTACATAGTTTTTCTATATAGGTACCGACACTAATGGGATATATGTGTCCCATTCATCGTCTAGGGTAAGAAAAATGATCAACCAACACAATGTATGGATTGAATGATACTGATTACTATTATTACCCCAAAAAACCTTAAACTCTTCTTATCTTATAGGAATAATAAAAACTTTTTTAACAATAAATTTTGGTTTGAGAGCAAGCTTACACAAAGTGCTCAAAACCAAGCACGCATGGTCATGAATACTTGCTAAGTAGCGTTTGTATGTTACAAATGCTTGCTGTTTGTATGTTACAAATGCTAACAAAGCTCATGATGTATTTTGTAGTGAATTATGTAAAGTATTTAAAAAAAAATTCTGACTATCTATTTACCTTTGAAGACGAATGCCCCATGAAATTTCTCGTAGAAGGAAATATTTTTTTAATATTTTGACGAAAAATGAATATTTATCAAATTGAGACAGAACAGCAAACAATATGTTTGCTGATCGCATTTAGGGCCTTGTAAGTATATTACAGTGCAAAAATATACCAAAAACTCCTTTCGGTTCTTAAATATGCTTTGGGGAAAAATGTATAAACTAAAAATTTTATATGTTGTTCGTTGGACCCTGCAGTACAAAAATATAACAGCAGCATCGATTGCTGTTTTTAGTATGAGTATAAAATAAAAATGAGTATAAATAATTGCATCAATTAAAAAACTGATTGAGTTTTCCAATTGACATCCATTAAATTTTTGATTGAATCAATGAAAAAATTAATTGATTTTTGCAATCAACATCAATTAAGGTTTTAATCATAATCATTTTCGTGATTGAAGATATTTCAAAAAAAAAAAAATAATTGCATCAATTAATTTCGTGAGTGAATAAAAAAAATGTTTCTGTTTCTCAAAACTCGAAAAACATCAAATATAAAGATGTTTTTCGAGTTTTTCTTACTGCGTGAGAAGGCTGTTATGATGGCCAATATTCGATGGGAGAATTTCAAGGGTTGTAACGACACCAAGCAAATATGTCCCCATTTAAACTTAAACCGCACACTAGATATGCTAGTGTTCTCAAAGCGTCAGATAGCACTCCTAATATCTGCTATAACGGGTCGCTGATAATGACTATTGTATAAGCTGTCATGATGTGGAGGAAAAGGTATCAATTAAACACCTCTTGTGTGAGTGTCTTGCTTTTTGTGTAAGGCGTAAGCGAATTTTAGGAGCATATAGCTTTAGATTACTGGCGTTAACTTAAGCAGTTTGTTAATGTTTTTGGAGCAATCTGGTTGGTTCAACAAAAATAAATAATAGAGAAGGTTCAGTGGTTAAGACTAGAAGTGCCCATATGTAATAGGTACTTTTAGTTAAATGAGGTATCACAATGGACTGAATAGTCTAAGTGAGCATGAAATTTTATCGGGCTGCCACTTTAACCTAACCTAAATATAAAGAAAATATTAGTATTTTTGGTTATTCATTAAAGTGATGGAAAATTATTTAATTAAAACTGTATTTCAAACAATCAAACTAAAAACACTATGTAAGTTAAGAAAGCAATTGATAATACGTTTTACGTTTTTAATTGAAATGAAATTATTTGAGATTTGCAATCAACATCAAATAAAATTTTAGTTGAATCAATTAAAAAATTAATTGAAATTTGTTAATGAAATCAATTTTGTAATCAATTATTTTTTATGCCCAAATAAAAATTTGATTGATATCATCATTCCCGTAGTTGAAGGCATTTCTATTAGATTTAATTTAGTGGTTGAATCAGAAAAATTGTTTTCGTTGTGTTATTTTTACACACTAAACGTCTAATTGTTCAGAGTATAAAAACTTTGATCTGGGCGATAACGCGGCTTCCAGAAACATTGGTCCTGAACCCACATTGTATGTTTCTGTTAGAAATCACCAATTCTAATTCCATTATTGCACTACCATAATGAATGGATTTAAGGATTTAAACTTGGTCATACGAAATGCGTAAGAAAGTTGAAAAAATACAATTTTCAGAGGAACGCGTGGGTCATTTTCTACGCGACATTTTGTGATTTAGGGTCACGTTTTGTTTACACTGGGAAAAGTTTTGAGTTGAAAATTAATTTAATTTAGTGATTTTACATTTCTGGGAGTTAATAACCTTTATATACAATACACTAAAGGAAACACCTCACGGATTTGTACACTTATTGCTGGAAATATTGACAAAATCTAGATAATTAAGACAGTGCTCATCAAATACAGTGAAAATAACAGCTTTAAAATTAATTACTTCAATTAAGTAACCGCGAAATTTTAAATGCGAAAAATGAGCATAGTACCGAAAACATTTACTATTGCTAAAATTGCCAACGTTGTAATTTTAAAACCCAATTGTATTTACGTCATTTTTCGCTATGTTTGCAAAACATTTTTAGAGTGTATCTTTTAAAGTAATTTTAATATTCATCTTGTTTACATCCTGTTTCTAGTTGTTATACTTTCATTACATTTCTTCTAACTGATAATGGTGTACTCACCGAATAGAAGATGCCCACCAAAAAGATATGTTCGTAATAAAAATTTAGAGTATTGGCAGACGTTTGTGTCGATTATAACGCCATTACAAACTTTTATTATTCCTGACTAAAACAATATCAAGAGTCTCGGCTTTAATATTTGTTGCCTTCTTAAGTATTGGTGCCATGTAATCTTCGAAAAAATACGTTGGTAACTTTCTGAAAAAAATATCCGTGGTAGCGGAATAATCGAATCAAATTCCATAGAAAATTTCGTATGATCTTTAAATCGACTAAACTGCATAATTTGAATTTGTCAAAAATTCTACTTTTCTCATATTTAAAAAAAATAGTAGATTTAATTTTTTTAATTGGTGTTTTAACAAACCAATAGATGCTTTCTTTCTGACCCATATAGTCCATTCTAAACAATGGCTGCATACTTTTCTCCCATTTTTCTGCTGTGATTATGGAAAAAATTCATTGAGTGTAGTAAACCCCCTTTTTAGTTTTGACTATACTCTACAAATACTATCTTTTCGAAATTAAGCCCGATGGTCGGTAGTTCCGGATAAAACATCCCATAAAGAAAATTCAAAGAGAGCAGCTAAGCGACCTATATTAGGAAATATATAAAACAAATTGTTTAATATTATTTGTTTCTCATGTACTATATTTATGCATGTATTATCTTCTTTGTGATGAGTACGAATGCAAGTCCCAACAAATCCCATTCTAAGATTTTCATCTTCTTCTTGAGTCTTGTAATTATTGTCATTGTCATCATCGAAATTTGTAAATGACAATTGTAGAGTTTTGCAACAACTATTGATCATTACCATATTTATCATGTCCGTTATGAGAAAAGCACCCATAAGTGCCTCCTCATGGTTGTCTTCGATATCAACATTGAATATGTGTACAGGGCGATTATCAGTCACTTCAATCGATTCCATATATTCCAGCACTTGGTCATAAACTCGCTCCTCCACAGTTACAATTATATCGAACTTTTCCTTGCACTCTTGAAAACGTTCAGGACACTTTTTTATTCTTCGATTACGATCCAACATATGCAGCAGACCATTTTGTGTATAGCTTTAGATGGGAAAAGACAGTAATTAATATATTGTTTATATCATTTTTAGTCCAAAAGAGAGGCGTTTCGATATAGTTCATCAGTACCATATCGAAATTGGTTCTACTTACTATTGTTTATCTTTGTTGCACAAATCGTTATAGATGAAATCATAGCTTGTGCCAAATTCATACACATTGGGCTTATCAATAGCTGTCCCAGGTAATTTCACCGTTTGTCCCACTCCAAAGCTTTTCACGTAAAATCCCTTTTTTGATAGAAAATTATGTGCCTCCATGCTTCGGTTCATATTGGATGAACAAACAACGGCAATTGATAAATTACTATTTATAGACATATTAGTAGTGTCCTTTATTCTATATGACCTTAAATTATTAGTTTATTCCAACCGGCTAGGATGTGGGAATATGAGATAATAACACCGATGAAATAGTAAATCCTAAAATGAGGATGAAAGGCTGATCCAAAGTACGAAGTCGGGATAATGTGTGTTTGCCAGTGTGTCGTTGCCGTTCACGTTTGGCGTACGTCAAATTTAATATAGGTAATGCTGCGAAATCATCAAATCCAGTAAGTCACAACTCAGACCAATAAACACAAATATTTGAAAAATGCTAGAATTCAATAACTATTCGAACATTTTTCAAAGGAACGTGTGAGAAACCGCATTCTCCATAAAAAAGTTTTTACAAAATTTTCTATAGAAATAAAAATTTGACAAATTTCTATAGAAATAAACTTTTGACAATATTTTCTATAGAAATAAAATATTGAGAAAACTTTCTATAGAAATAAAATTTTCTATAGAAACAAAATTTTGACAAAATTTCCTATAGAAATAAAATATTGACAAAATTTTCTATAGAAATTAAATTTTGACAAAATTTTCTATAGAAATAAAATTTTGACAAAATTGTCTATAGAATCACAAATAAAAATTAGTTGGTTCAATGAGGTTCTAAATTCAAGCAACTAATATTGGTTTTCTGTATAGAAGTAAAAAACGGGACCTAACATCACCTTAGGTTGTTCATATTGTTACGTTTTTATATTTAGGCGTTTTTAATTACCCGACAATTAAAACACAGTTCTTTTAAATAACGACAATCTACAATTTATTTACTATGACTTCACACTTTACAATTCGTTCACACTGGAGTTATTCGTTTGACGCTTTAATTAAGACTGACTCGTTAGCAGCATGCGAGCGCTTTTATATATGACGGTGTGGCAATACGAGAACATTCTGGTAGCACAACAATATTCTGGCAACGCCAGAACATTCTTAGACAATGCTAGAAGGATCTACGACCATTAAGTTGTTTACCTGGTGGCTGCCAAACACATACACACTCACATAGATATATGCTCGCATTACTACAACAACAACAATAATGACAATAGACAATGAGATGAAATGAGAATGCAGAATAACAAAGCAAAGGGGTTGCTATTCTATGAGAGAGTAAGAACTAACATTTCGGTAAGCAAACAAAAGAACATAAAAGAAATTCAGGAAAATACTAGAAAATGAATAGATGATTCCAACAAGTGATAGCGAAATGTTATCGTTACAATTTGAAATTTTAAATTAACGGAAACTAATTTAAATAAACTTATATCTATAATTATCAAATTCGTAACACTGCCTCCCGCTTAAGCCTGTTCGTCCCGAACAGGCACAGAACCTGTTCCGTAAGGAGCCAATCGTTCCAGATGTACAACTTTCATCTTTGATCTAGGGCTGTCGTCCTTCTGAATCCGGTATACAACATCATTGATCTTCTTGATGACTTTGTATGGGCCTTCCCACTGTGTTTGCAGTTTAGGACACAATCCTTTCTTTCGTTGCGGGTTAAATAGCAGAACCAATTCTTCTTCTTGGAAGCCCTCAGTATTTACAGCACGATCGTATCTCGCCTTCATTCTGTTGCTGACCATTTTTATTTTGTTGCGCACTGATTCGTGAACTTCACCGAAAGTGTTTGGGATGTCGTTTCTGTTTTCTTCCATGGCGAGCTCATTAGGTTTAGCGCCGAATATCAAATCTCCAGGCAACTTTAACTCAGTTCCGAATAGAATATTGGCCGGTGTTCGAGAGGTGGAATCATGAATGGCAGATCTATAGGACAGCAAAAACTTTGGTATATGCTCGTCCCAGTCCCTCTGGCCGTTGTCCACCACTTTTCGAAGATGTTCCTCCAGAGTGCGATTAAACCTTTCTACCATGCCATCGGATTGTGGATGTAATGGTGTAGTCCTCGTTTTCTTGATACCAAAGGATTCACACATCTCTTTGAATATGGCCGATTCAAAATTTCTTCCCTGGTCTGAGTGAATCTCGGACGGCACACCGTAGCGACATATCCAGTTTTTGTTGACAACATCCACAATCGTTTTTGCCTCTTGGTTTGGAATTGCATACACCTCCGGCCATTTACTGAAGTAATCCATGACCACAAGGACATAACGGTTTCCAGAATCACTTACTGGGAAAGGGCCTGCCACGTCCATTGCTATTCTTTCAAACGGGGCTCCTGGTCTATATTCTTGCATAGGACCTCGACTTTTCCTTGTTGGACCTTTCGCCTTCATGCACTTCTCGCAATTGGCTACCCATTCAGCAATTGATTTCTGGCATCCAACCCAGTAGAATCGTTGCTTCACTTTATCGGCGGTTTTGGTTATTCCCAGATGACCTCCACTGGGACCATTATGGAACTCCGCCAAAACGTCTCTTATTTTGGAATCTGGAACGATGATCAAATTTCGGCTGCTCTTGCCATCTTCGCTTTCCCATTTACGTTGCAGGGATCCATTGACTAGAACTAAACTATCCCATTGAGCCCAGTATGCTTTCATAAGTGGACTTTCGGCTGCGATGTCTTTCTTGCTGGGTTTCTTATTTTCTTGTTTTGCCGAAATAATTTTTCTCAGAATGGGATCTTTACGTTGCTCTGTTGACCAGTCTGTGCCAGATTCGATGTGTAACTGCCTGACATTTACAACTGTCTCCTTTGGTTCAGCCTTCGAGTAGCGTCTGCTTTCTACATTGCAATGCCGTCGTGTCAAGGCTTGCTCAATAACTTGTTTGCCACCTTTTCTATTATCCGCAAAATTTGAATTTGAGTCGCTTGGCTTTGTGGTCGCCTTCTTCTGATTATTGTTTAATGGAGATGGCGAGATTGACCCCGACGTTTTACGCCACGCTTTACATTCCCGGGAAAGATGTCCAGCCTTATCACAGTTATAGCATTTCATTCTAGATTTATTTGCTTGCTGCTTCATTTCTTGCATTATCTGCTTTAGAGCCTCTTTTACCAATTCAATGACCGATTTCAATTCTTCACACTCGGTCTCTACTCTGCGTACTTTGTGAATTTGAGGCCGTGCCAGCAATCTCGCAGTCTCTTGTACAAGTGCAAATGTTACTGTTTCTGTGAATGTAGCTTTTTGTGCGGTATATGTTGCACATTTTATCTCAGGGTCTCGAATGCCATTCACAAATGTCTCAATCTTGATACGATCTATAAGAGGATGATTCTCTCCAGGGTATGCCAAAAGCACTAGCCGCTCAACTTCTGTTGCGAAATCTTGTAGGGTTTCATTCGATTTCTGGATTCTTCCTCTCAATTCCATTCTGAAGATGTCCTGCTTGTGCTCTCCACCATACTTGCGTTGAAGTGCCGCTATTACTTCATTATAGTTATTTCTAGAAGAAGCGGGAATGCTTTGTATCACATCAGCAGCATTGCCCTTTAATGCCAATAGAAGTTCAATTGCTTTATCATCGTCATTCCACAAATTTCTACAAGCAACCATTTCGAATTGGAATTTGAAGACATCAAATGACGTTGAGCCATCGAAAACAGGAGTTTTGATTTTAGAGCCCACGATGACGCGCACTGGACCACCTTTAATTTCCAGCTCTGACATTTTTTTCTCGATGTGCAGAAACTTCTCATCATGAACCATAATTTTCTCATCCACGGAAAGAACTTTCTTATCCAATTCCACAATTTGATTTTCTATATGGTCCACACGTTTCTCCATGCCTTCAGAAATTTGTTGTAATTTTTCGTTGAGAATTCTAGAATTTTCGTCGAATTTTTCTTCCAATTTTCTAGAACTTGCTTCCATTTGTAGGGCATTTTCTTTCAGCAATTTTCTAGAATTTTCTTCCATTTTTCTAGAATTCTCATCCATGATTTTTCTAGAGTTTTCTTCCATCATTTTGCTCAACACATTGAGCATTGATGTGTAATCCACAACACTTGAAGCCACAGATGGAGTTTCTACACTGCTTGTATTGACGAGTATTGATTCATCAATGTCTTCCTTATAATCAAACTCATGCGTCGCAATGTCCATATTACGCCGTTCAAACTCTTCCAGTAGACGCTTTTGAAGCTGGGCCTTATTGCCTGTTGTCGGCAGCTCCAGTTTGCTCAATTCCTTTTTTAAGTCTTCCACACGAAGCTCATTAAACTTCATTGTAGATTTTTTTTCGTTATTTCACTTCCGACACCAATTGTTACGTTTTTATATTTAGGCGTTTTTAATTACCCGACAATTAAAACACAGTTCTTTTAAATAACGACAATCTACAATTTATTTACTATGACTTCACACTTTACAATTCGTTCACACTGGAGTTATTCGTTTGACGCTTTAATTAAGACTGACTCGTTAGCAGCATGCGAGCGCTTTTATATATGACGGTGTGGCAATACGAGAACATTCTGGTAGCACAACAATATTCTGGCAACGCCAGAACATTCTTAGACAATGCTAGAAGGATCTACGACCATTAAGTTGTTTACCTGGTGGCTGCCAAACACATACACACTCACATAGATATATGCTCGCATTACTACAACAACAACAATAATGACAATAGACAATGAGATGAAATGAGAATGCAGAATAACAAAGCAAAGGGGTTGCTATTCTATGAGAGAGTAAGAACTAACATTTCGGTAAGCAAACAAAAGAACATAAAAGAAATTCAGGAAAATACTAGAAAATGAATAGATGATTCCAACAAGTGATAGCGAAATGTTATCGTTACAATTTGAAATTTTAAATTAACGGAAACTAATTTAAATAAACTTATATCTATAATTATCAAATTCGTAACAATATGAATAGTAGCAAAAATTCAATCTTGAAGAAAAAACGAAAATGAGTAGACATGGAAAACTAGATGTTAGTAAAATTCTACCAAAAATGGTAGTTTGGTAATGTTTTTATGTTTTAAAAGATTTTGCAAAATATTCATCTACAACTAAAAGCTACTTCATACATTTTCGATAAAAATAAAATTTTGACAAACTTTTCTATAGAAATAAAATGTTGACAAAATTTTCTATAGAAATGAATTTTTGACAATATTTTCTATAAAAATAAAATATTGAGAAAATTTTCTATAGAAATAAAATTTTGACAAAAATTTTTATAGAAATAAATTTTTGACAAAAATTTCTATGGAAATAAAATTGTGAGAAAAATTTCTATAGAAATAAAATTTTGAGTAAAATTTCTATAGATATAAAATTTTGACAAAATTTTCTATAGAAATAAAATCTTTTGTTTTGTATTTTTTGGCAAAATTTTCTCCAAATTTTGGTAGATTTTTATTGGCTCGAGTGGCAACCTTATGTTTGCTACTAATTCGATATTGTAACTACCTAATAAACACAAGCATTGGAGAAATGCTTATATTCAATCCCTGCCAATATTTTTTGAATTTGACGGCGCATCTGAGAATCCCCACCACGTCGAAAACAATCGTATACGACATCCAAAACTCGTCGGAAAAGCGCCTTGACTATTGAGAAGTTGTACCACGCCAAGTTACCACAAAAAAAGTATCGCATGAGTGCAATTATTAGGTGCCTTTTTTAATAAATTTAGAACTACGCCAATAAGAGCCCCTTCAAACAATCAGAAAAAGTGCATTTTAAGATAGTTGTAAAAGAATCATTGTGGTCAAGTAAAACACGATTGTTTACATGTTTATTAATTGATTAAACATTTATAAATTCTTATAAATATGTATAACATTTATACCACTATCACGACACATTTAACATAACTTTTTTTATTAATAAAAGAATGATGTTGGTTTACACGTAGCAAGTTACATGTTGCAGCGTCGGAGGCAGCGTGTCCGGAAAAATATTTGAAAAACAAACAAAACTTTATTCCATTTGGAAAGTCGAAAATTGTTCACCATATACCTTTCACAATTTTAAGCGTTTTTTTTTTGTATTAATGTCATTTATTTCAAAATATTATTATGAGACTACAATAAACAATAGTTTACATAAGTATTTATACACACAATTTTAAGCGTAATAACTATGTTTTCAGCACTTCATTATCGATTTTATTTAAATAAATTATAAGAAGCTAGTTGCGCTTGGTGTTTCACAAAATATACAATGGCTCTTGTAACAATAGTGATGGCAAAATACTTTCATGTACATTTCATACCTATTGGAAAATTTGTTGAAGGCAAGCAGTTTGCAAGGCCATTTGAATTAATGTTGAAGATGGGATTCACTATCAAATTGATCAATTTGATAGTAAATCCCATCTTCAACATTAATTCAAATGGCATTGCAAATTGTTTGCTTTCAACAAATTTTCCAATAGGTTTGAAGCATTAAAATGAAATTTAGTTTGAAAAGTTGTTGCTAATATGTTGGGAAATTGTTGCTAACATGTTGAATTCTACTGTTGAGGGTAATGTCTGTTTTTTGTTGAGAACGCGATTTTCTCAACAATTTCTCAAATTGAATTCTAATCTAATTCTTTGAAAAAATGTTTGAAAGCGTATGGAATATAAGCATTTCTCCAATGCTTGTGTTTATTGGGAAATGCTTTTCAGGGATGTAAAAGTTGGTGCAATTGTACTAATTTTGGAACATCCCAAAATTACAATTGTACTAAAATTGCCTACTTGGTACAATTTGAAATATTCAATTCATGTTCAAAATTCATTGGAGGTCTCAGCGGCAAAATGGGTTATATAATAATTTTGTCCAATATAAATTATCTTGTTCACAACTTTACAGTAAAATGGGTTCAAAAGTGCCCATTTAAAATCAGAATTTCGATGTGTAGGGCACCCACCGACAAAAATTTGCTGATATCGATCTTTTCACTCTAAAATACTGAAATGTATTAAAATATGATATAGTTAGAATATTATGAAGTACTTCCGTTGCACGTTAATGTTGATGCTGAAGTCATATCGAAACTTCTGCCAGATCATGGACAACTCCTGATGGAGATGAAAAGTTTCTAATATTGAATGTCTGAATGAGATGCTAAATTTGCAAGTATTGTGATATATCTTGAATCGTTTTTTTCGGTTGAAATTTACTACAATTTGATATCTAAAAGTACACTTTTTATTTACGTTGGTACAATTTACAAATACGATTTTCCTTCCCAGGTGCTTTGCTAACTTCTAATATCAACTCTGATATAAGTTGCCCATCACTGAGACCGAAAACCAATTTTGCAAAAATCATATCGAGTGGAACAAATGTAGTTTATCCCGTTTATAATCTCATAAGAAGTTATAAAAGTGCCGTATATTAATATTTCGGCATTTAAATAATATTGGTTATAAAATTTCGTGCAGTTTTTACACAATTGTTCTGTGCTTCGTTTATTCCAGCCGGCTAAACTGGTAAGTATTAATGAATGCGTTGAGCAGATTTGATGATTTATTTCAAGAGTGGCATAACACGGAAAGTTGGGGGAATATACGCTTGATAAATACTGATTTAAGCCAAATATTTTCGCATATTCCTACTTGGAGTTTTCATTGGGGACCTAAATCGAAATTTTCACATACGCCAACACTTTTATTAAAATATACACTAGGATAAGATTATTTCTAATTGCTTTTATTTCTTTACTTATGTAGAAGTGACAAAGCAAATCATGGAGGATGATATTTTGCTTAAACAGCCGAATGATAGACGCTTGGAAGAAAATCCAACTCTTCCCCCTGGACCACCAGGGGCAGAATTCGATGCGCCCGAATTTGGTAAGATTATAGTTATTTGGTTTATAATAGCAATTTCAAATCCAGGATATTAAGTTTTTATTTGAAATTATATATCAATGGTGGCATAGAATTATTTTCCTCAATGTATCATTTTTATATTTCTAGATACCAAAAAGGCACCTCCCAAGCCTCCTTCGAAAGAGGACACCGCAGCATCTGCTGAAAAGCCAAGTAGACGCCGCTCACCCTCCGGCAGTCCGCCGCGGAAACGTAGGTCGAGCTCACGTGGTCGACGATCACCTACGTCTCCACCCCATAGCCGCAATAGAAGTCGTCGTTCTCCATCTCCACGTCGTAGTCGTTTCCGGGACTATTCACCTGATAGACGCCGGTACCGTAGGTCACCGGATCGTCGTCGCTATAACAATAGAGGAAGTGGTCGTGACCGTTACAGAGGACGTGGCAGAAGTTCTAGTCGCTCTATAAGCCGTAGTCCAACACCACCACGGAGAGGAGGAAATCGATGGTCACCAAAAAAGAAACCAAGTTCTCCTACCCATCCACCACCTACAATTACTGCCACGGCACCTCCTCCACCCTATGGAGTAATGCCTCAAATGTATGGTGATGCTTACGGAGCAACCGGGGGCTATAATCAATATAACGTACCGCCGCCACAATCGAATTTTGTACAACCACCCGATTCATATGCCGGTATACAGCCGCAACCAGGAGGTTTTAGTGCAGCTTATCCTCCACCTGGAACATGGGGTGTAGGTATGTACATAAGAAAACTGCAATATGTTTAATAGAGGAAAATTGGAAAATGTGATGTCCTAGGTGGACATCACATTATATTTTTAAATATTTTTTTCTGTTTCCAGTAATTCACAATAATTTTGGTACTTATGGAAACCTCTTTATGTTCTTTTGGATTGTTCAGGTCATCAAGTTTAGGTACCCTCAAATTCCACATCATTTGACAAAACACCTCAGTTTTATCGATTAAAATATTTAAGGGGTTTAGCCGTTCTCATATTAAAGATTTTTATTAGTTTTTTTTTTCAATTTTTCAATCCCAATGCGCAAATCTCGTCTTTTTATAATTTTTAACTATGACTTCACAATTTATGATAATTATCAAACCTTAATTTTTCAATGGTATTGTACAAATCGACTAATCTATCGATCAATGAGTTTTGACTTTGTCTTTGACGATAATGTTTGTTCCGACTTAGATGTCATCTTTAATTTGAATTTTTTTATCTTGACAACCTATGAATTTGTGGTTAAGAAAAGGCAATAACATCGGAATTTTACGCAAAAAATATATTTAAAAAATCTTGATGTTAGAACAGTCTGCTAAAAAGACTGACGTCGCCCCAAAGATTATAATTTTTTGTTTGAGTTGAGGCAATCGATTTTAAAGAATAGAATACATTTCTACTATTTTAGCCACTGTAACTCCGTTCTCTTTTCAAGCAGAACTTCTACTGTGTCCTCTAACAAATATAAATGTAGTATTAGGGAACTAAATAGATTTCGTATGTAGTTGATGTGAAGACCAAGGCATATATTTTTTTTTATAAACTTCAGGACAAATTGTATTTCAAGAAATTCTATAAAAATCAATAAATATTCCCCATTTTCCTCCACGTACTATTGAAATTATATATTTTTCAATTTTCTCCAGACGCTTATGGTCAACAACAATGGATAGCACCACCACCAACCCAAATGCGTCAAATTCCACCACCACAACAGCAACAACCACCACCACAACAACAGCCACCTCCAGTTCAACCACAAGCTCCTGCAGTCACGGCTCCAGTGTCTGTTCCACAAAAAGCACCAGTGGTAACCACAAATACCACTGTACCACCCCCAACAACTTTACCAAAATCCCTTCATGTATTACCCGATGCTGCTCCCGGAACTGTCGAAGCTAATCCCCAACATGATGGTATGTCAACATTAAACAGTTTTTCCCATATTTCAATAAAACAATATATTCTAATACATAAATATTTACAATTTAATTTGAAACCATAAATTTGCAATACGTGTAACGAAAAACATGATACATACATTTGACAACGTATAGCAAAAGCTTTAATGAAAGCTCTTAAGGTCTATTGATTGATTGATTGATGTATTTCATCCCGATCCCATAAGCCATAAAGACGACGTCCACAATTGAGAGCATACACAAACTAGTATGAGATCATAACATGATAACTTGCTATATGTTAGCAAAAATAACAAAGAGCTTCGTAAATGAAATTTTGAAAATTTTCCCAAATTAAATATGTGCTAATTTCTATTATTATCTATTGTTTATGTTTTCCATGTGAATCCATCAAACAGCTGTGGCCCAAGAAGCCGAAAATCAACGGGACGAGCTTAAAAAACAACGTACCAGTTATCTGAAAAAGACTGCAGTATTGAAAAAGGAATTGAAAATGTTGAAGGAACAAAGAAAAGACCTACATTCGGGCAAGGCTCCGGCTTCGCCCACCACCAAGGGTTTCATCGATGAGAATGAAAAACTCCAGGTATGTTTGTTGTGCTTTGTGTCGCATTGATAATTTGATAGGCTTTATTTGAGTGGAATTTATATTTGTGTTTTTCCTAAGATGTAAACAAAAATATGTTTTGTCCTTTATATTTTTCCAAGAACTTGTCTTGATTGAATTGCACTTTTGGTTCATATAGTGTTTGAATAATGAAATTTTTCTTTAGCCCATTGATCCCACTGTTGTTGTTCTAAAAAATGCATACATACTACTCGTACATCGTAAAAAAATATTAGTGTACATAAACATACCAATATGTGTATATTTGTGAGACATTAACATCTCGAGTTCGACTGGTCGTGAAGAGAACCAACTGAGTAATTATCGTGCCTGTGCTCCTAACCAATGGTGATAATTGTGGGAATTTCCTGGACATTCCAGTCATGCAGAAACAACAAAAATGTATATCTATTGTTTATAATTAGTTTAAGAAATGTTGTAATTAGGTTATATATATATATTTATGTGTAAAACCTAATATTAAGCTGAAAATTAGAAGATGGGAGCTTTGAACCTCGATTCTCGGAAATTGTCCATTTGAACGGAAAAGATGTCTCCCGGGGAAAACTGGCTCCGAACTACTTATGGATCTAATATCTTCACCGAACTCTAGTTGGCTGCACCAGTACCTCACCACCAAATCCACAAACAGAATAAAAGCATAAATACAAATTTGATATACACTTGTCACCGAATTGATGATATTAACCTATTCCATTCAATCATTTTTTACTTTTTTAGAATCAAATTCAAAAGAAGCTTAGCACTATAGAGAATGTGATCGATATGCTGACTGGTATCATAGGAGATGAAAACATTGACAAAGACGATGAGCCCACTGATGAAGGTGATGCCGACCAGCTTTTAAAAGACGCTGCTGCCTCAGCTAAAGCTTCATCTTTATTAGCTTCAGTATCTACACATAAACATTCTGAAAAGAAAGATCACTCCGAAAAGGCGAAGAAGAAACAAAGTTCTTCATCATCGTCCGACGAAAGTTCGTCGGATTCATCATCTAGTTCATCGGATTCGTCATCTTCATCGGATGAAGAAGAGAGTCGTAAAAAGCCCGAAGAAGACGATGATAGTTCACCGGAGCGTTTAAAAAAGAAAGTAATAGAGTCTATGAAAAATAAGGAGAAAGACGTTGTGCGAAAAGCTGAAGTGAAAATGTAAGTATTGTAATAATTTATTTATTTCATTCAGAATAAAGTAGCTATGACCCAAAAGCTACACAATAATTATCTTACTTTAGCACAATTTAAGTAGATTTTCGTACAAATTATCCACTAATAATGAGAAAAACTCCTTGTGACAATACCATTGCTAGATGATGTGAATGCACACCATTACTTGTAGGTTTACAGAGTTAGGAGAAGTGTTGCCAGTATAAATTATGATGTTTTCGTCCCCAAAAATTCCCAATTTAAACTTAAATTTCTCACAAAAATCCCCAATACATTTTCGAAAAAAATAATAGCTGCAATAAGATCAAGATTTCGAACAACAACACCAAAAGACTATTGATCGTCTTCCAAATGCTAGACAAAATAGGAGTTCGGTCCCAAAAATTTACAGCTAAATATTCAAGTAGTAAAATTGTGTGTTAGACACGTTGCCACAGTTGGCAGAATTCTACCAAAAATAGTAGATTTTATGTTTTTGGTAGATTGTTGGAATTTTTGATGTTTTGGTAGAGTTTGTTAGGCATGTATTTCATAGATTTTCTATAGAAATAAACTTCTGACAAAATTTTCTATATAGAAAAAAATGTTCTACATAGAAATAAAATTTTGAGAAAATTTTCTAAATAAGTTTTCCATGGAAAAAAATATTTTTAATAGATTTTTCTATAGAAATAAAATTTTGACATACAATTTTCTATATAGAAAATTTTCTGTAAAAATATTTTTTTTTTACAGAATTTTCAATAGAAATAAAATTTTGACAAAATCTTCAATAGAAATAAAATTTTGATAAAATTTTCAATAGAAATAAAATTTTGACAAAATTTTCAATAGAAATAAAATTTTGACATACAATTTTCTATATAGAAAGTTTTCTATACAAATAAATTTTTGTGGCAAAATTTTCAATAGAAATAAAATTTTAACAAAATTTTTTATAGAAATAAAATTTTGACAAAATTTTCAATATAAATAAAGTTTTGCCAAAAATTTCTATAGAACTAAAATTTTGATAAAATTTTAGTTCTATAGAAATAAAATTTTGACAAAATGTTCTATAGAAATAAAGTTTTGCCAAAAATTTCTATAGAAATAAAATTTTGACAAAATTTTCTATAGAAATAAAATTTTGAGAAAATTATCTATAGAAATAAAATTTTGACAAAATTTTCTATAGACATAAAATTTTGACATTTTCTTCAGAAATAAAATTTTTGCAAAATAGTTATAAAAATACAATTTTGACAAAATTTCCTATGGAAATAGAATTTTGTTAAAAAGATTAAACCGCTTTCTCGAAAAAATCCCAAAATTTATGAAAATTCCCCATCAAATCCCCAAGTTCCCCCAGTCACGAAAATATATCCCCAGTTTGGGGAAAAATCCCCAACAACACTGGTTAGGGGAGATTATATTGCAGATAAGGTGGATGATCTTATGCTGACTTGCATAAGGACATCCTGGCTCTACTTAACGTGTATATTAAATTAACTAATGCCAAAACTCAGCAAACAACAAATTTTGCAATTAACCTTTATTCATAATATGACCCTTTCCTTCTTTATAGACCAACTAAAAAGGAACGATTTAACTACGTATTCTATGATCCAGAAATGCATTGGTGTCAAATTTGCAATATATTTCCAAAAACAGCAAAAGATTATCTCAATCATTTGCATACCAAAGAACACATGGATCGAGAGACAATTGAAACTCCTTGGCACACCGATATGGTAACCGATGTAAGTTTGAAATTTGGTAAATTCTAATACCCGAGTACTAATTTGTTCATCTAAATTTAATTCAGCAATTTCCCACGTATGAGAATGTTCCAACTAAAAGAACACCAATAAGAGGTTTAACATTCTTTGTTCCGGCTACTTCGTGGTTTTGCAAACTATGCAGTATATGGATGGGTGATTTGCATTGCGCATCCACACATTTAAAATCCCAGTTACATGCCAGTAAATATAATGTATGTTTAACATCTATATTATATTGAGTTTTATCGTATTAAATTCTTACTGAAAACTAAGTTTTTAGTCTGCAATTCATTAGAGTTTTAATGGGAATGAAATCCTAGTTCTAAATTTAAGATTAAAGATTTTTATCTCTCTTTTTAGTCGTTTTTGGAAGAAAATCCCCACTATGAGGTCAATTGGTTGGCTGATCGTCAAAAGGTTTTGAATGAACAAAAAACTAACACTTTACCACAACAGATTACTTCAGTATCCACAACAGCTGCTGAGCGCAAAAAATCTAAAAAGGATGAGGAGAAATCGAAAAAACGGAAAAAGAAAAGGTAAATAAATCACAAAATGCATAACAAAAAATAAAATGGGCGGCGAAATGACCAACCAATAGTCTCCCAACAGTCAACTATAAAGTCTGTGTTGTTTGTGATGGTTCGGATTTTTTTTGAAGGCCTTCACCTATTGACAGGTTTTATGACTGCAAACTACACACACAAAATTTTTTTCTGATTCAAATTAGTTGATCTAGGTTAGGTTAGGTGGCAGCCCGATGTATCAGGCTCACTTAGAATATTCAGACCATACCATTGTGATACCACATTGGTGAACTTCTCTCTTATCACTGAGTGCTGCCCGATTCCATGTTAAGCTCAATGACAAGGGACCTCCGTTTTATAGCCGAGTCCGAACGGTGTTCCACATTGCAGTGAAACGACTTAGAGAAGTTTTGAAACCCTCAGAAATGTCACCAGCATTACTGAGGTTGAAGCAGGAATCGAACCCACGACCTTGTGTATTCAAGGCGGGCATGCTAACCATTGCACCACGGTGGCTCCCATTAATTGATCTAATTAATTTTTTAATTGAAATGTCTTCAATCACAGAAATTATAGTATCAGTTAAAAAATTAATTGAAAGTCAATTAAACAATTAATTGATTGACTTCGAACAAATAAAATTGAAAAAAAAAAATAAAAAAAAATTTTGAATCAATTAAGTTTTTAATAGAATATTTTTTAAAACTCAATTAAAATTTTAATTGGAAAAATGTTCGTGAAATTTTTTTCTGTGTAGTTTTGGACTATAAATAATCAAAATGTATGAGTATTTGGAAATCCAAAATTATGCAGACTTCTGACCACTTTGGACTATAGTTTTATATATCCATCACACCAAAATAAACGCTAGATTTGGGAGACTAGTAAACGAACTTGTTCATTCGATGTATAAAGAGTTTGTGCCTTGATCTTAAACCCAAACTCGATTCAAAAAATGTTGGCTTAAAAGATCACCAAAAAGGTCCTATTCGTACACAACAAAAAAAAATTAAAATTTTTTGACTTAAATTTAAAAAATGCTCCATTTATTCATTTTTTTTTAATGAAAACAAAAATTAATTGAATTAATTAAATTTTTAATTGGATAAATTTTTTAGTTGACTGATTAATTTCGGGATGCAAATTATTTTTTTTGAAGAAAAAAAATTTTTTTTTTTCAAACTCAAAAAAGTTATTATTCGTAACAGCAAAAAAGTTTGCTATTCTTTTGCTGAAAAGGAAAAAAATGTTTTTACTGAAAGCCATTAATGTAATTGTTTTGACAAACGTCCATTAATTGAAAATAGTTTCCTTTGCTGAAATAGCAAACAAATACTGTTGAATTAGCGAACGTGTTTACCGAATGTTTTTGATAAACATCGCTGCTGAAGTAGCAAACTGCTATAACAAATGTTGTTGCATCATCAAAAGCTACTAATTGTTTTTTAATGTTTGAAAGTTCAATGTGTACTATGCGTGGCTTACTGCCACAGTAAGTCTCTTATCCAATAAACCGGAGTGAATTTATAATTTTATTCGTATCGGAGAAAAACTTCAGCAAACTACTAATTCTTCAGCAGTATGTCTGCTATTCGCAAATAGTCGATAGTTTGCCATTTTGCTCAAAGCACTGCTAAAATAGCATTGTTTTGAGAATGCTGAAAAACAACATTCTATAATTGCTATTACCAGCAGTCTTTTTTTCAGTGAGTGTAAAATTTCTTTTGTTTCTATTTTCAGCGACAAAAAACAGAAGAAGAAGAAAAAGAAGTCCACAAAGAGACGCAAAAAGGCCGATTCAGATTCCAGTGATTCTTCATCCAGTGATTCATCGTCCTCCTCTGATTCCGATGAACCGAAAAAGAAAAAAATACCTCCACCGGTTATAGAAATAAAAGATTTGGATAATCCAAATCCAGCTGGTGTATCGATACGGCTTTCGATGCGCAAACAAGAAGGAGCAAAGGCAGGCGATGTCGAATTGTCCAAAGCACCACCACCTCCCCAATTGAAATCAAAAGATATGCATGTCCAAAACAGTGGTGGCAAATGGACTGTTGTCCAAGAAGGTGTTAATAAATTGCAAACAAAAATCGATGATCTAGAGGATGATGGCATTATACAGGAATGGAACACAGTTCAGCCTGTTATTAGTGAAAGTGAAAAGAAGTTATTGGAACAACTCAAGGGTAAACTTAAAAACAAGAGCGGCACAGATCAAATGTCTTCGAAGAGTGCTGCAAATGCCGCTAGTAGTTCTACGGCCATTACAACCGCTCGAACTGAAGTGGAGAAAGAGAATCGCAGCAGGGATAGATTTGATCGACGAGATGCACGCAATTCAAGGGAAAATCGAGATGGGCGCTCTTCTAGGCGGCGATCTACCTCAAGAAGCCTCACGCGTAGCCGGAGTCGCGGTCGTGATTATCGCCGACATATGCGTCGTTCAAGATCCCACAGCAGAGGTCGTGGAGGTTGGCGTGGAAGAAGACGCTACGATCGTTCGCGATCCCGTTCTTTGAGAAGACGTTCTCGGTCCTATGACAGACGCAGGCGCTCCAGATCACGTACACGTTCACCTAGCCGCGGAAGGGTAGAAAAACCAATTGTTCGGCAACCAGAATTTAGGCCAAGGGTTCCAGAGAAAGACAAAGAGAAGGAAAAGAAAGCAGCTGAAAATAAAGAAAAGAAGGAAAAAGAAAAGCTAAAGAATAAACCTGCACCAACTAATAGCAAAGTCAAATTACCGTTCATAGGTAAAATGCCGGTATTCAAAAAACAAAGCAGTGGACAACAGAATGAAACAGAAAAACGTCCTGAAGACCAACAGCTGGCCCCCGGCTTTATGTATCCTGCTGTGGCAGCAATGACTAGGCCTCCAGCACCAACGGCAGCACAAATACAAATGGCTATGATGGAAGATGTCTATGGTAATGCACCACCATTCCATCCAGATGCAGGCATGATGGTAGACTATGACGATCTAATGCCAGATCCTGTACAATTTGTAAACATTATGGGACAAGCTCCTCCACCCCCTCCTCCGCAATCCAGTGATGACAAAGATATGTTACCGCCCGGAATTGATGAAGAAGAATCTGAAGAGTTTAAACCTGTTGTGGATGTGCCACCGCCACCACCACCGGGTAAAGGCGAACTACCCCAAGATTTAGAAGAAGCATTGAATATAATATTCCCAGGAGAAAAGAAAAAAGAGGACGACGATGACGCGAAATCAAAAGTTCCCAAAGGTTTGAATCAATACTAGAAAACTATATAGGGAACTTCATGTTAATTACATTATTTTTCTTTCAGGGGAAACTCAAATTATTAACGATGAACCAAAATTCCAACCAGAGGAATTGGCTAAGGATGGTATACATTTAGTAACTTTAGAAGAGACTTCACAGCTGGGATTAGATGAAGCTTCACAAATGTCAATGAATGAACCTTTAATATTTAATAGACCAGTAGCAAACACTGCTACAACACACGTTGCCGATATGGACATTGATGACTCGAACTCTCATAATGGCATTGAACAAAGTTCCCCAAAACCTGCAGAACAACCGTCAGATAGCAAACAAATAGAGATTGATGTCAAAGTTGATACGGAAATTTCTATACATTCTACAGGAAATGCAAATGACACTGACTTGGAAAATAAACATTCGAATGACGTATTGCAAATAGGACAAAGCGAACTCGCTGTAGAAGAAAAACCACTGACAGAAACATTACCAGTTCCAGAAAATCTAGAATTAACAAATGAAGATGCTGTTTTGTCGTCGATATCATCGAAAGATGTCGCCGATATTGCAGAAGTTATAACAGAAATTGATCTCTCTGATATACCACAACCACCACCTTCTCCGACAGAAAGTGAAAAGAATCGCCGTCAAGAGGAGTTGGATGATTTGGCAATGCTTGGCATTGATGCCGATGATATGGCAGCTCAGTGTATGTGAGTCACAAACTTGAGGTCTTTACGTTTTGTGAAAGGTAATGTTAGAATTTAATTCTCTTCAAAATTACAATATAATTTTATTCATTTAAAATGTATGGTATTTTAGTTGCCATATATACATGATTGAAAGTGTATTTTATGCATACCATACTTCAAACTTGAAAAAAATGAAAACTAATGATGTAGAAGATAAATCCACGCTACAATATTGATGTAAAACAAATTAATAATTCCAAAAATAAAAAACGAAACTTTTTCTCTGAAACTTTTCCAAAATAAGTAAAACTTATTTTTCACACTTTTGTTGGGGGAAAGCTAATTTTTACATGTTTATTGACCACAATTCATAAATTTTATGAAAATAAGAAAACAAGGTCAGAACTTTCGAACTTTTTAAAAGTCGGTTTCTTTTTTTTACTTTAAGAAAAAAATAAATTAATTAAAATTGCAACAGTTATACGAAGACAAAAGATGTATTAAGGGAGTACTAATTAATTAAAGTATGTACAATTATTCAATGATGAAGAAAAAAGAATTAAAGTCTTCTGAAAACCTCAATAAAATTCATGTCATACAAATGGGATCATGCCCACGCACAGCAGTGCTTGTGCAAAGCTTGCTTTTTCATAGGTTTAACTTAAACCTTATGAACAAATAAGTAACTAATGGACTTAGTTCAAATTTGTGATGAATGAATATCAGCTCTTATTTTGGTTGATACCGACCCAGAAGGATGGATTCTCATTTCAGATTTAACTGATAAACGACGAAAACCTTTATATCTAAATCTAAAGCGATTTTTATAATTTTTTGTTGGTATAGTTGGTACTACAGAAGATTACATTGGGCCAACTCCGATACACCCAAAGGAATTTGTTAGTAGAAACAGCAGAATAGTCTGCTAAAACAGCAAAAAGTCTGCTGAAAAAAGGAAAGCAGTTACTGTTTGCTGAAATAGCAAACATTTTTATTTTAAGCTCTATTACACTAAAACATGTTTTCGTTTGGCTGAAACAAATAAAAATGTCAATTTAGGGACTATCGTAACACAATTAAAACAATATTTTATGAATATCTATAGCATTTGCCCAAAAAATCTGAATATTTATCAAATTGAGGCAAAATGGTAAACAAAATATTTGCTGATAGTATTTAGGAGCTTGTAAGTATATTATAGAGCAAAAATATACCAAAACTAAAGATTTATAACCTAAAAATTTTATAATTTGTTGTTCGTTAGACCCTGAAGTACAAAAATATAACAGCAGACATCGTCTGCTGCTTTTAACAGGTTGGCTAATAAGCCCCCGGTCTAACAAAGAAAAACACATTTTTTTCAAAATTCGTTTTTATTATTCAACATAGTTCCCTTCAAGAGCGATACAACGATTATAACGACCTTCCAATTTTTTGATACCATTTTGGTAGTACTCCTTCGGTTTTGCCTCACCTCTTCATTGCAGCCAAATTTTTTCCCTGCGAGCATCCTTTTGAGGTCTGAGAACAAAAAAAGTCGCTGGGGGGCAGATCTGGAGAATACGGTGGGTGGGGAAGCAATTCGAAGCCCAATTCATGAATTTTTGCCATCGTTTTCAATGACTTGTGGCACGGTGCGTTGTCTTGGTGGAACAAGACTTTTTTCTTCTTCATATGGGGCCGTTTTACCGCGATTTCGACGTTCAAACGCTCCAATAACGCCATATAATAGTCACTGTTTATGGTTTTTCCCTTCTCAAGATAATCGATAAAAATTATTCCATGCGCATCCCAAAAAACAGAGGCCATTACTTTGCCAGCGGACTTTTGAGTCTTTCCACGCTTCGGAGACGGTTCACCGATCGTTGTCCACTCAGCCGACTGTCGATTGGACTCAGTAGACATTGTGAGCTCGCGCGGCATCCGTTTTGCACACAGCTTCCGCATATCCAAATATTGATGAATGATATGACCAACACGTTCCTTTGATATCTTTAAGGCCTCTGCTATCTCGATCAACTTCATTTTACGGTCATTCAAAATCATTTTGTGGATTTTTGTATGTTTTGGTCAGTAACCACCTCTTTCGGGCGTCCACTGCGTTCACCGTCCTCCGTGCTCATTTCACCACGCTTGAATTTTGCATACCAATCAATTATTGTTGATTTCCCTCGGGCAGAGTCCGGAAACTCATTATCAAGCCAAGTTTTTGAAATTTCTTTTTTTTCCATTTTTTTCACAATAACAAAAGTTGCTCTCACAAACTAATTGACTTACAGACGTCAAATTTTGACACGAATCATTTGAAGGTTGATACTATATAAAAATAATATGCATTTATCTCACAAACTAATTGACTTACAGACGTCAAATTTTGACACGAATCATGTGAAGGTTGATACTATATAAAAACAAGTAAGGAAAGTCTAAAGTCGGGCGGGGCCGACTATATTATACCCTGCACCACTTTGTAGATCTAAATTTTCGATACCATATCACATCCGTCAAATGTGTTGGGGGCTATATATAACGGTTTGTCCCAAATACATACATTTAAATATCACTCGATTTGGACAGAATTTGATAGACTTCTACAAAATCTATAGACTCAACATTTAAGTTGGCTAATGCACTAGGGTGGAACACAATTTTAGTAAAAAAATATGGGAAACATTTAAATCTGAAGCAATTTTAAAGAAACTTCGCAAAAGTTTATTTATGATTTATCGCTCGATATATATGTATTAGAAGTTTAGGAAAATTAGAGTCATTTTTACAACTTTTCGACTAAGCAGTGGCGATTTTACAAGGAAAATGTTGGTATTTTGACCATTTTTGTCGAAATCAGAAAAACATATATATGGGAGCTATATCGAAATCTGAACCGATTTCAATCAAATTTGGCACATATGACTATATTACTAATTTTACTCCTAGTGCAAAATTTCAACCAAATTGGGCCAAAACTCTGGCTTCTGGGGCCATATAAGTCCATATCGGGCGAAAACTATATATGGAAGCTATATCTAAATCTGAACCGATTTCAACCAAATTTGGTACGCATAGCTACAATGCCAATTCTATTCCTTGTGAAAAATTTCAACTAAATCGGAGCAAAAAATTGGAGCTATATCTAAATCTGAACCGATTTGGCTGATATTTTGCAAGTTTTTCGAGACTCATAAAATATTCGGATGTACGGAATTTGAGGAAGATCGGTTGATATACACGCCAATTATGACCAGATCGGTGAAAAATATATATGGCAGCTATATCTAAATCTGAACCGATTTTTTCCAAAATCAATAGGGATCGTCTTTGAGCCGAAACAGGACCCTATACCAAATTTTAGGACAATCGGACTAAAACTGCGTGCTGTACTTTGCACACAAAAATACATCAACAGACAGACAGACAGACAGACAGACGGACAGACAGACGGACGGACATCGCTAAATCGACTCAGAATTTAATTCTAAGACCATCGGTATACTAAACGATGGGTCTCAGACTTTTCCTTCTTGGCGTTACATACAAATGCACAAACTTATTATACCCTGTACCACAGTAGTGGTGAAGGGTATAATAATATGCATTTAATACTACGTGTCAGACCCGGGACTTATCAGCCAACCTGTTAGCAGACTTTTTCTATGAGTGTACGATTTCGATGATATTATGAAGACAAAGATTACCGAAAAAGAGTAATTTGTGTCAAATTTGAAGATTATCGTATAGTATATAAGCGCAATATGACCCCATTTTTTGAAATCTGGCTATACATTCGCATGGGGGTTATATCTAAATTTGATCCGATTTTGTTTCCAAATTGTTCCTTATGTAAAAAAACACTGCACAGTATTTTTTCTGATTTAATCTCGATATTAATTGATCTTATTAATTTTTTAATTGAAATTCCAATTCAATTTGAAGACTTTCGGTTAGTAAATAAGCGCAATATGGCCCCATTTTTTTTAAATCGGGCGATACATAGTTATACATAAGCGTAGGAAGGCCTCTGGGGAGGGGCCCCTCAGAATTTGAAAACCTATTTATGATTTTCCATTGTTTTTATAAAAATTAAACAAATACATACAACCGCACAAAGTTCCGCTAAAGACTCATGCACAATCGAATTACTTGGGTTGTGGTAGCAGTTGCCGATGGCAACATATAGTTTTATTTCTCAACATTGTCTTCTAAATTGTAAGTTAGTTTCTTTATTATAAGTGAATGTTTGAAGTCTGATATTTATGAAACAAAGCTGTGATTGAACTTATGATTTAAGTACCTAAATAGTAATAGATATTAAAACTATTCTTTCATAAATTAATATCTTAATAATTAGGCAGCGTCGCCAAAAAAGAAGTGAAAATGTTCTGTTTGGGTCCGTGGTGGTGCAAAATTGGCGAAGCGATGAATATAATATGCACTTGTCATAGGACGAATGTCCACCGTTTCAACAGCCGTTGCAATGAATTTCCATCACTTCTTAAGATGTGATCCGAATTCAGTGTTTTGAATGTGAATTAAAAAAGTTTGTGATATTTTCCCAAATAAATAATTTTTATATTATTTATGATTTTTAATGCATTCTAACGCTTGTTTGAAACGTTTTCCCTTGAATATTTTCAAAAATGATCGTTTTTTTTCTATAATGGATTTAGTATTTTTGTGGCAAAATTTTAATAATTTGTACCATTTTATTTATTCTTGCTCTTTTTTAACAATTAAAAAAAAAAGAAAACAAAAAATTGCCCATTAAAATATGGAAAAATTTAAGTAAAAAACTTCAATCAACTTTTTAATTGGAACTATTTTTTCTGGGTATACAGAAAAAATAATTTTTTGATTTCAATCACGAAATTAATTGATCATTAATTGAAATGAAATTGATCCAATTATTTATTTTAACTTAATACTATTAATTTTTGTTTTAATTAAAAACTTTATTGAAAGATTAATATTTTTAATTCAATATTTACGAAAATTCAATTATAATTTGAATTGGAAATATTTTGGTAAAATTTTTTTCTGTGTATATACCAAATTTCATCAAAATCGGTTAATTATTGCATCCGGAATCTTGCGAACAAACAAATACAGGGACAGGCGAACCACCATATGTGGTTTAGGGTAGAGGTGTACGCGTGAGTGAAATTTCACTAACACTCACGTACATTCACGAAGCAAAATGTTTATTCACGCACGCTCATGCACGGCACGTGTTGTAGCTACTCACACTCACGCAATGAAAACCAGTCCTCACGCACGCTTACGCACGAACTACTTTTAATGACTCATGAAAAATTCACGAGACGCACGATATTTTCCAAAGGGGAATGAGCAAAGGTAACAAAATTCATGAATAGAATATAGTTCGACAGTTAAATTAATTTCAGTTAACATACGAGTAAGAATTCAATCTTGATTTTTTTTCGTGAGTGTGATTTTGCAGAAATTTTATTCATTTTATTATTTGTTTTATTTATTTGTTTCAGTCCCATTCACGCACATTCACGAGAGTTGCTTCATATTCCGTCCACGATTCACGCGTGTCACGACAATTTCGTGTCACGCGCACACCTCTAGTTTAGGGTATTATAATAATTTATACAATTAACCTTTTTAATAATGAAAATGAATGCAAATTTTTACGTTAATTTTTATATTAAATTTTCCCAATTAATTAATAATTCTTCAAGCGCAGCTAGTTCTCTTCTGTTTTGATATAAAAATAAACCGCCAAAACTTCAATATAGTATCGGGCTTATGGAAAATTAGCAATTGAAGGCACCAAAAAAAAATTCCCGCAAATTTCGAAAACTAAATTCTGAAATAAAAACTCAAATGAATATTTTGTGTAATAATTTATTTTAATATTTTCACATTATCGAAACAGTATCATCATGCAATATAATGAGATTTGATACAGATTTATTAGATACTTGTTCAAAAGCCTAAATCTATGTTTATTTCATTTTTTACAAATAATATTTACATTATTGTTTTTGTTTTCTTTTTATGTCTAACTTATAAACTAGGAGTCTGATGCATATATATAAAACATGTTTATTTAAAAAAAAAAAGTACATATGAAACTAAGGGAGACAGAATATACAAAAAGGGAAGATTTATTTCAGTCAAAAATGGAGTAAAGTGTTTGGACTTTATAATATACAGAGAAATTCCGTTTTGGCATTAATTTATTTAGAACACTCGAAGGAGGAATAATAACCTCAATTTTACTAGATGATTATTTCAGTCCAATTGTATATCATTTTTCACAGCGGGAATTATTTCATCCAAAATATTTAAGTTAACAAGTCCTTGTACCCACAGTTAAAAAAAAATAAAAAATGTAATTCCAATTTAATTTTTTAATATTTTCTTTATTAATAATTCTGTTGACTATCCGCAATGAACTGTTCAATTCACTTGCTTTGCCATGGTAGCTAAGCTCGCCGTCAAATAGTTTTATGCCAAAACTGCCAAATGATTTTCGTAGGCAGTTTCAAACTTTCATATTATATAGCTTCTGCCTGTGGTTTACCTATTTATATAAATAGTTCCAGCTTTTGATATAAAAACAAATTCCTGTGCTAATGTACAAATATTTTATGTAACCCATAGATAGGAAGATGTTGCCTCCAAAGTAGTACATTTGGACAAATCCATTTGGATTATTTGATGTATTATCATTTTGATGATGATGATGAAGAAATTTTAATTAAAAAAAAAACTTAGTTGATTTTTTGAAAAAGAGATTTTTCCATTATGTGTAGCAGGGACACAAAAATCTATATTCAATATATTTCGGCGGATGGACTTACAGAAAAAAAAATCGTGAAAAAAAAATCCAATTAAAGCCTTAATTGCGTTTTAAACAAATATTCAATTAAAAATTTAATTGAAACAAAAATCAATCACAAAAGTTAATAGTATCAATTAATTTTTTAATTTACTTTCAATTCATTTTTTAATTGATACATTCATTTCTGTGATTCATTTCAATTGCAAATTAATTGGATCAATTAATTTCGTGATTGAAGACAATTTTTTGTGTGTTGTTAAACAGTTTTTTAAAGTTACTAAAATTTTATAATTTTTGTAATCTTTAAATTCGACAAATAATAAGTGAATAAGTAGTAAAGTCGAAAAATGGTCACAAAAAAAAAGATTACAAAGATAATGGTCACAAAAAAGTATTACAATGATATTTTTAAAGATTTGAAAAAGTCCAGAAGTATTTTTTTTCTTCACTTTTAAAGAAGTAGAACAGTCGTTTATTCCAAGTATTCCCTACTTTTGAGCTACTAAAAAATCGATTTGTTGATTATTTATCAGATAGTTTATTATCTATAAGATCGATGAATCGATTAATTACCGCGGTCAAAAATCGATTAGTAAAGTAACTCAAGGAAAGTCGATTTGAATATAAAGAAGGCGTATTAGATCACTTTGAAGGTAACAAAAATCAAAATTTATTTTTTTTTGTAAAAAATTTAAAATTTATATCCAAATTTAAAAAAGTCAATGTTTGTAAATTTTGATTAAAAAAATGAAAGATTCCTGTGCCGTGATTTTTACGGTACATGCAATAAATTATTTTTTAAGATACGGCGTAGAATGTTATATGATCGATTTCGGTCGATTACTTTATTTAAAATCGGTCCAAAATTAATGTTTTATTTAAATTTTTAATTTTTTTTATATAAAAAATAGAAAGCAAACTTTTCCAAATTTTCTAAAAGTCGACGGGGCCAACTTTCCCGATTTTTGAAAAATCCACTCTTTGCAAAGTTTTTTTTTTTTTTTTTAATTTAAGAAAAAATAGAAAATTCCATTTTTTGTTCTGATTAAAATCCCTATTTTTGCGATTTTAAGAAGAAAATCGAAAATTTAATTTTTGTTGCAATCATAATCCCTACATTTGCATTTATTGGCCGTATGGGGAAATCGACTTCATACACTAAAAGACATTTGTTAGTAGACACAGAGAAAAGTCTGCTAAAATAGCAGAAAGTCTGTTGACAAAGTGAGATCAGTCACGGTTTGCTGAAACAGGCAAACATTTAAAACTCAATTATCCATAAACATGCATTAGTTTGTTTGAACCAAACAAAAAGTTAAACCAGGGGCTATGCTAATACAATAAAAATATTTTATTAATAATATGTCTTGTATTGCTCAAAAATTTGAATATTTCTCACCAGAAGGTACCAAAATATAACAGCAGAATTTTTTCTATGAGTGTAGAATGTTTTTAGTCGATTTCCAATTAAGGTAGAATTACATAGCATGCGTTCAACGCGTTAAATCCGGCCGATGATTGAAGAGTTGAAATTTCTCTTTGAAATCGAAAGCTCGAATAGTCTGCCCCAAACAGAAAAAAATCAACCCTTCCATAAACGCACGGATTGACGCATGGTGTGTAATTCAACCTTTATCCCTAGATGATAGATTAATCGTAGCATTTTTTTGTAGTTAAAAATTGCAAGTCAACTTTTCCAAAAATTTTCAAAAGTAGAAAATTTTATATTTTTATTATTTCAAATTAAATTTTTCAAGTTTTGAAATAGTCGAACATAGCAATTGGTCATGTGAAGTTTGGCTTGAATATAATTCCAAATCTATTAGCCAAATTTGAATACAACGTAGTCTACAACTGTAAAGTGGCGTAACAATTGTTTTTCAATGGAAACTAAGGTAACCTATATAACTGTAATTGCTGCTACGGCAGATGCGATAATTTGTATTTTTGTAATTAAACACAACCCTCAATAATTAGAAATCGTTCTATAAACTTCTCTGATACCTCTATTGTTTTGAATGAAGAAAATTTTGTGGAATATTTGGTAATTATTGCAAAGTATTTACATTATTACAACCATTATTTAAAAAAAAAATGAAAGTCCACTATAGTGCTCTTCCCTCTTTAGTTAAGATCCTCTAACAAAAAAAATTATAAAATATTTACAAATAATATCGTATCTATATACAACAGCCAAAAGGTAATAAAACTTGTGTCAAGGTCCTTTTAAAGGATATTCATTTTTTTGGGGGTATGGTTGTTTCCAACTCAAATTGTCCAAACTAAACAAAAAAAAATGTGTTTTTTTAATAGGTATGTATATAAGTTTTTACTTAGTAAAACTTTTTTTAATTCAAAAGAAAACTTAAAGTACATATTTAAATAATGAACTAATTGCTTAGGGGAGGGCGGAATAATCTAAATATGAAAACGACGAAAAGAAAATCAAAATAAAGAATTAAGAAAAATCTTACAAATTATGAATATCATCTCGTTAACATTTTGCTTTATTAGAAGTCCTATCTTCTAATGCAACAGTAGCAGTAGTAGTGTTATTTGTAGTAGTAGCAGTAGTAGAAGTACCCGTGTTAGCAGCAGTTGTATGAGCTTTTGCAGTACTTTCATGGGGACCTGCCCGGTCCGTATGCTATATTCTTCTTTTGTTTTGATTGCGATTGTTGTTGCGTTGATTGTTGTTATTAAAGTTGCGTTGTTGTTGTTGCATTTGCATGCCACCAAAATTGGGGCCCGGTCCTCCTCCTACGCCTACACCAAATGGTCCCATCATAGGGCCACCGGCAAGAAAATTGGGATTCATATTCATCTGATTCATTGGATTATTAAAGGGATTCATGGGATTACCCTGACTTGGTGGTAATCCTAATAGACTGGGCCGTGCAAATGGTGACACCTGTATGGGCGGTCTTTGAAACATTGGCCCCAATGCTATGGGAGGAGGGCCTTGTGGTACCATATTTGGTGGTGGAGCTCTTAGGAAATCTAAAGCAGCAGGACTATTATTCATATTGGGTGGAGCATTAGGTGGAGGCTGTGATAGATTAGGCAATGTAATATTCGTTTTACTTGGCATATCTTGCTGTTGTGGTGAGCTATTACTACCCTCATCACCATCACCTTCAAGATGGGCCACTTCGCCATTGTCATCAATATATATACCCAAATTTGTTAAGATTTGCTGCAGTGTTTGATTGTTAACTATGAAGGATATATCGAAAATTTTATTAGGTGAAGGATCCTGGTGGAATTTTTTTAGTTCTGTTGAAACCAAGGCCAGTTGTTGGTTAACCATTATCTTGAATTTGGAATTGAGTTTCTTGTACCACTCGGATTTTTGCAATAAATTGCGAATTTCAACATTTTGTTTTTGGCCCCCAGTAGGATTTGAGGCATTCGGAGTATTTGAGTCACCACCAGCAGAACGAGGATCAGCACGGCGGGGATCAGATGTTGATGATGAGGAGCGAGGGTCGGAAGTCGTAGATCTAGGATCCCCTTGTGACCTGGGATCTGAGGCTCTTTCAGATGTTCTGGGATCACCACGTGGATCTGATCTAGGATCACTTCTGGCAGACGAAGTTCTAGAGGATTTTTCTTCGGCTGTAGGTGGTGTATAATAGCGTGGCGATGCGTCCTCAGTTTCCGAGGGTGATGCTATGCTTGTATTACTGGATTTCCTAACTTTACGGCCGAGGGCAGATGAAGTTTTCGATGGTGATAATTCGGGCAAACCTAATATTCTCCTCAAACGGGGATCTGTGGCTTGATCCGATTTGAAATGTTGCATCAAATCCATATAATTGGGCTTAGGAACATCTACGACATACACCTTATAAGTTATGGGTAGATGTGATGTAATGGATCCATCAATTTCTGTAGCCGGTGTATAATTTGTCATTGGTTGGAAGGGCAAAAGTAAGTCAGTATCACCAGACGACTCGCCTAGTAGTGAAGCGGGTAAAAAACGCATATCCTTATCAGATTTCAGTCTAGTTGTACGTTTATCATCATCCTCCATATTGTTAAAATCGTAAATGGTGGATCTTTCATATACAACTTTTGTTGTGGTCGTTGATGTGACTGCGGTGATATCCTCCGATCTTAGTCTTTCGAATGGCTCAGGAGACTGTGAAGCCTCTGGTGTAATTGATTGTCCGGGCGGAGTTCGTGAGCGTGAGCGGGACCGTGATCGGGATCTACTATCTCTTGAATGGCGACGCTTTGCATATGAAGAAGACATAAATGAATATGAATCGTTGGTAGGTGAGCGACCACCAGTATTGCGGTTTGCATCACGCATATCAGACATTTTCATATCGGAACCATATAAACTATTTGTTTTAAAAGGATTTCTATAGTTTTTCGCCATATCAGACATACTGCTTTGGAGTTTAGTGGCGAAATTATTATCATATGATTGAGTATTGACATTCTGAAAGAAGGGAGAGAGGCAAAGGGAATTTTCAATATTAGCTTTAATGTCATGGCAACGTTTGTCATACATTTTCAGTCTGTGATTGATGTGATGCCAAATCATGGCTGGAAGATTTTTGTTGCTGTTCCTCACTGTCTAGATTACCATCGTCTATGACCAACTGTTCATCGTCTCTTTCATCATCATCTGGAATAGCATAGAAAATTGTTATAGTAAATGCTTTTTTGTCCATAACCCAAAGATATGGATCTATTGAATACTTACATATATCTCCTTTGTCAAAGGAGAGATTTGAGTCTTTTAGATATTGTGAATAGTCTACCATAACAACACCACCACTGCTATTGGAATTTGATGAAGTTGTATTGTCCTTTTCCAAGTCTGCAGTGGCGCCAGCAGACGAAGAAGGATTATTGCCTAGATCGGGTAGGAAACGCATATCTACATCGCCATTAGATGTTTTGCTAAAACAAAAAATAAAAATTGATTTGATAAAAAAAATCTTTAAAACAAAGTTTAGTAAGAAAGGATTTAAATAGAGCTTATTGTGACAGCCACTTCAAAAATTTAGAAACCAATGTCATGAATATGGAATGGGGTCCTCGAATATTTCAGACGTATTTACTAAAATAGTTACAATTGCCCTTAATGCAGTGCTTGTGTGGGAAACTCGGGTATTTTTTTTTCTTACACCCAAAGAAATTTGTTAATGAAATAGCAGAATGAAATGCTCTCTACAAAAAAAATCTGATTCATTCACAAAATTATTTGATCCAATTAATTTTTTAATTGACATGTCTTCAATCGCGAAAATGATAGTATCAATCACAGTTTTAATGGGACATAAAAATAAATATTTGATTAAAAAATTAATTGATTTGATTTGAAATTTAATTTTATAATTGATACAATTAAAAATTTATTTGGTATTGATTGAAAAAAAAAATTTAATTTTTTAATTGATTCAATCAAAAATTTAATTGATGTCGATTGGAAAAACTCAATCTGTTTTTAATTGATTCAATTAATTATTTAATTAAACGTCAATCCAATTACCTTTTTAATTAAATCATTTAAACAATTAATTTAGTTTTGCAATCGACAACGATTAAATTTTTTAATAAAATTATTAATTGGATCAATTAAAAACAGATTGAGTTTTTCCAATCGACATCAATTAAATTTTTGATTAAATCAATTAAAAAATTAATTTTTTTTTCAATCAATACCAAATAAATTTTTAATTGTATCAATTATAAAATTAAATTTCAAATCAAATCAATTAATTTTTTAATCAAATATTTATTTTTATGTCCCATTAAAACTGTGATTGATACTATCATTTTCGCGATTGAAGACATATCAATTAAAAAATTAATTAACAATTAATTTTTTAATAAAAACGGCGAAAATTTTCACTCATTTTCTTAATTAACTTTGTGTTCTTATTTTGAATAAAAAATGGTTGATCAATAATTTTTTTAAGTAAAGTCGTAACTATTTTCAATTACTTTCTTAATTGAATTTGTGCTTTTATTTTGATTAAAAATTAAAAAAGTCATTTTTTTATCAGACTACGTCAGGTAAAAGTTAATTGTATCAATTTTTAATTGAAAAAGTTTCCAGATTCAATTAACTTTTTAACCCTTTCACTACCGAAATAAACCTAATGTTAAAAACTTTCATTTTTCTTCTGTTTTTACTTCTACTAACACCATGTAGAACAAAAATTGCAATTTTGAAAACCTACCTCAATTACTTCAAGAGCTATATAAGCTTGTTCTGAAAACTTGATTCTTGAATTGTGACCAAATGGCCTTACGAAAATAAACGCTATTTGACCTATAATATCTTTCAAAGTGTGAGAAAAAATACAAAAAAGAATCCGAAAAAGTATCTGCTATAGTTTTTGTATAAATGTCCATTTACTAGAAACATACAGTAGAAAAATTGTCTCAAATTTTCGTATTTTTCGTTTATTGCTAAAGAAGTTTATAAAAATGTATTTTAAACCTCACCAATATGGAAAATATTTATAGCTAATTTAGATTAAAGCCCCTACTTTAAAATAACATCAAGAAATAAATCGAAACTAAGTGGGAAAATAGAATTTGGTTTCTTTTTCGAATGTCCTTCTAAGTGGACATCGGTAGTGAAAGGGTTAATTGGAAATATTTTAGTGATATTTTTTCTGTGTAACATAATTTTATATAGCCGAGTTTGAGAGGAGCTACTAGCTTACGACACCTTCTCTTCCCATAGTTCTAGTTTTCTTTGGGATAATATCATTGGTGTTTCACTGTTTACCACTCTATTAACAATGAGAGTAATGGCCTCAATAATTGATAGACCACAAAGCCCGTGAAGAAACATCAAAAATAGGATAGATATTTTCATTCGATCATTTAGGAAAGAGCTACACAAATTTCTGAAAAAAAAAATCCTGTACTTACCCAATGTCTTGGGATTTTGGCGAAGTATTTCCCAATCCAGCAGCAGAGCTCTTTAGCAAATTTTGCTTTAGAGGCGGTAATGATACAGTTCCACCACCCGTCAACTTTGCCATATTCATTGCATTTAACTGGATTTCTGTGATTTCAGCAATTGTCAAACCAATTTGATTTAGCTGCCCAAATGTCAATTGATTTACTTGTTCCAAATTGACAATGCCCATTTGGGATAATTTTTCAATATGCTCATTACTTAAAATTCCAGTAAGATTTTTCAAATCCAAGTAACTTGGTGCTGACTTCGAAGGGGGTTGTATAACAGCATTTGTTGATGATGATGTCGTGTTGCCGCCGCTGTTTTCAGCCCAACGTGATTTTCTTTTAGTTTCATTGGAGTTTAATTTATTGGCATTTTGATTAGTTCCTTCGAGATTTTGTGGAGGATTCACAACCAAATCCAATAACGATGGTATAGCAGTATTATTTGAATTTTGCTGTTGCCTTTGATGATTGTTCTGTTCATTATTTTTGTTATTATTGTTACGACGATTATTCGACATGGGCAAGGAATTAGCATTAATGGGGGACCATATATTTTGCACATTGAACTTTCGGCAAAGTTCTTCATGCCGTTTGGTTATCATGTTAATGGCATTCTCTCTAGACATACGCTTGAAGTTACCCAAAATTTCCTTGGGAGCAGTTTCCAAATGTTTTAACAGTATATTACGCAATTCTTCGGATAATGGTTCCTCGTGGGAGAATTTACAATCATCTTTTGATGGGCAATCCATGCCCAGATAGTAATATTTACAAGGAAATTCGGCATGCATGTAGGAGCATTTGTCTCTTTTCGCACAACATTCCATTAGATAGAATTTACATAACTCCAATTTGCGTGGCTCATTGCGATGCTTTTCATCCAAAGATTCTCGTCGGGAGCGTTTTTCATGTCTTTCGGCACGTTTTTCTTTGCGTCGACGGGATTCTTTCTTTCGCCTTCTCCTTCTTTCTCCATTGCTGCCTTCGTCATTGCTGTCGTAACTATCATATGATGAGCCTGAATCATCTCGGGAATCATAGTCATCGTATATGTGTATCGGTGGCGGTAGAGGAAGGGCGGCCAATGGAGGTGGACTTCCACCGCGAACATTCATCATTTCGAATTCATCCATATCAATTTCATCGCCCAGGGGTGGTGGACCCAGCGGGTTATTAGTGGTTTCCTGTCGTTTGCGCTATTGATATAAAAACAAAATAAAAATTTGTTATGACACACCTAAACTTAAAGTTTTTGAAAAGAATTTGACAGACAGTCTGTCAAAATGAAATATGATCTAAGACAAGCCTACCGGGATGGCATTTCTGTAATACACAGAAAAAATATTACATCAATTAAAATTTTAATAAAATTTTAAATAAATTTTAAACAAATTTTAAAAATCAATAGCAAAAATTAATAGCATCAACTATTTTAAAATTAGATCAATTAGTTTCTCAATTGACGTTTGTGCGGGATACTATCATTTCTGTGATTGAAAAAATTCAATCAAAATTAATTGGATCAATTAAATTCGTGATTGAAGACAAAAACTATGTTTTTGTGTAGCTAAGTAAACTTTATTATATACAGAAAAACATTTCACGAAAATTTTTCTAATTAAAGTCTTAATTGAGTTAAAAAAAAATTCAATTTAAAATTTAATTGTTTCAACAATTTTTTTAATTTAAACAAAAATTAATTGGATCAATTAATTTTTTAATTGACTTTCAATTAAATTTTTATTTGATACGATCATTTCTGTGGCGAAATTTCAATTAAAAAATTAATTGGATCAATTAGTTTCGTGATTGAATCAGATTTTTTTTGTGTATATAGAAAAGTCCAACAATCTAACATTTAATTCTGATTACCACACCTGGTTAAATTTAGGATAGGATGGGATATAACATTATTCCTTTAAAGAAAATAATTTGTAATATTAAAAAAAACCTTTATCTTACCTTTTCCAAACGTTCCTTTTCTTTCTCCTTTTCCTTTTCTTCACGCTGTCGCTTGCGCTTACGTCTTCGGCTACTTTTGCTTTGCCCTTGACCTGAAGCTGGTCCCGATTCATCACTCTGTTCATTTTGTTGTTGAAGTTTGGTTTCCAATATTTTTGGCATTGTTGGTTCAATGCCTTTCTTCTTTAGAGCATTTGCAATAGCCTGTTCAATATTAATAGCATAATCATCTTCTGTGGGCTGGGGTTTTTTGGTTTTTGGCGCTGGCTGCTGCACCGTTTGTATATTTGCCAGTGCTTCATTTTTGGATGGACTTATGTCTTGTAAACCTTTTGCTTTATTATTGTTATTGCTGCTGCTTATGGAATTTGGTGATATTTTTTGTGTATCAGTCTGTGAATCTTTATTATCTGCTGCATCTGTGGTTATAGTTACATCATCATCGCTGTCATCAATTTCACCATCTTCCATTTCTTCATCGACAGCGTCTTCAACATGTTCATCTGGGTTTGAAAACGTTTCTGTTTCTAATTGTGCCATTTTCTTTTTTGTTCTTTGCAAATGGAATGAGGATTTTAAGATTTTTTGATGTGTGTCAACAAGGACATCTAACTCGATTTTGTCTAGTATAATGTTCTATAGACTTATATTTAAAACATCACGTTGTTCGATTATATTTAATTCCTTAAAATAGATATAAATGAAATAGGTATATTTAGTATAAGCATACATTAAAAATAAATTAATAGTACACAAGTTCCTTAGATCACTAAAATTTATAAAAAGCCCTTTCATATAATCTTCACATAGCTTTATAGCAAAACCAAACTAGAACAAGAAATATCTTTATAAATTAATTATAAACCCGATTTCAGGTCTAGCTCGATTTCTCGTTCACAATTTGCTCAAAACATATTTCGGTTTATAGCCCATTCACAGTACGTTCGAAATCTATTAAAAGAGGATTTGAAATCCCTTTAAAGTGAAATTGAACTTTTAAGTTGATATCTACATAAAGTGGATTTTGGAAGGGTAAGGTGAATGATTAGATCTTAATAGATTTGAAAATATTTTCTATAAAGAAATATCACGTGGATCGAAATTGATTCCAAAAAAATATCATTCAACATCCATTACCAAAGTACTAAGTGGGAAGTTGGCCATCTTAATTTAGTTTATTATTTTGCTTCATATAAAAACAACAAATACATTCTTAGAATAACATTACATTGCCGTAATATGTACATTAAGATTCATATACAGTACACTCGCGGTAACGTGAACACTATTTTTCTTACACTAACTACTCCGTAACGCTGAAAAACATGAAAATTTTGTTTCTCACGATCAACTCGGAATCCTATTATTATAATGCCAAGAATATTATAAGCTGTCTTTGAAAAGTCTTTTTCGGTACGGGTGTCTAGATATTGGAATAGTCTCCCACTTACGTTGCGAAATTTTTCTCATTCCAAACATAAATTAAAATATCTATATTTAGATCACTTTGAATAAACAATTTATGATGGATTCATGGCAAGTATATATTCCCAGTAACACAAATTTATATATATTTAATATAATAATCTAGTTTGGTTTTTTTTTCGTGAATTTTAATTATTAATTTAAATTGCTTTATAATTACATACCCACTGATATTTTTCCGATCTCTTTTTTTTTTTAATTTTTTCATTAAATTGAATTAAGTTTTTAATTTTACTAATAACAAAAATAAAAGCCTATGACGCTAGAACGTGTAAAACTCCCGAATATGGCTATGGTTTGTTCTGAAATTCGCTGAAGTTCGTTAACGTGAACATTTTCGCTAACGTGAACACTCTTGGTTTTAATTAGTTGACGTTACAGCGAGTGCACTGTATATCGCTTCTTCTGGCTGTTTTTTTTATTTTTTTATAGATGGAGCCTGAATCCTAAGTAAGATATGACATTTACTATGAAATTTCATTGGCCATCATCTCTCTTTTCTTATTTCCGATTCTTGAGTACAACAAGGACCACTCAAATACTCATTGAACATTTCAATCATAATATTCTGGAGCGCCCGTTTGTGATTCAAATTACCAGACTGTGGAACTCCTTACCTCAAGATATAAAACAATTTTCAAATAATGTTCACGTTAAAAAAAATAAGTTAATATCCAATTTTGCTCAGGAAGCTTAACAGTTTCGTCATTGGCAATTTCTGTCTCACATTTATTTATTATTATTATTATTATTATTATTATTATTATTATTATTATTATTATTATTATTATTATTATTATTATTATTATTATTATTATTATTATTATTATTATTATTATTATTATTATTATTATTATTATTATTATTATTATTATTATTATTATTATTATTATTATTATTATTATTATTATTATTATTATTATTATTATTATTATTATTATTATTATTATTATTATTATTATTATTATTATTATTATTATTATTATTATTATTATTATTATTATTATTATTATTATTATTATTATTATTATTATTATTATTATTATTATTATTATTATTATTATTATTATTATTATTATTATTATTATTATTATTATTATTATTATTATTATTATTATTATTATTATTATTATTATTATTATTATTATTATTATTATTATTATTATTATTATTATTATTATTATTATTATTATTATTATTATTATTATTATTATTATTATTATTATTATTATTATTATTATTATTATTATTATTATTATTATTATTATTATTATTATTATTATTATTATTATTATTATTATTATTATTATTATTATTATTATTATTATTATTATTATTATTATTATTATTATTATTATTATTATTATTATTATTATTATTATTATTATTATTATTATTATTATTATTATTATTATTATTATTATTATTATTATTATTATTATTATTATTATTATTATTATTATTATTATTATTATTATTATTATTATTATTATTATTATTATTATTATTATTATTATTATTATTATTATTATTATTATTATTATTATTATTATTATTATTATTTTTTTTTTTTTTTGAAATGTGCATTGAGATTTTTGCTAGATTTTTACCTCCATATTCATAAAAGTTAAAGTAAACTTTAATCCTACTATTACCATACGAATTCCATCCATAAACCGTCAATAAATTATTATGAATATGGGTATTAGGTTTTAAGTTTTTTTTTTATAGTTTTGGGATTTAACTCTTTTTTTTTGTGTTAGTACCTTAGCAATTTTTGATGTATATAATTTTTAATTTAAATCACGCTATTGTCCTATATTATATATCAATCAAAATATGGACCATGGGGGCTCAGCTTGTTGAAATAAATAAATACTTAGCAAGACTAGGTACCCACATCCCATTGCAATTGCCATTACCAGGAGTGAAACTGTCATTACACGTTACATTATATTGTGGTGAGTTGTAATGATTAACCCTCTAATGCCCCAGCTTATTAAAATTTTCAATGTTAACGACACAAAAGCAAGAAAACTAAGCAAGAAAAATTTATACGGTAAAATTCAGTATATGCTCCAAAGCCTCTTGAACAGTTTAAACAAAGTTTTCTTTTTATTTTACCCATTTTTGTTGTCTTAAAGTGTGTTTTACTAAAAGCTTCCTTATTAAATGAAGCCCGCCTAAAGGCGGGATTGGGCTTTAGAGGGCTAACTTGTAATGACAATAATAAAAACTTCTCGGTAATTTTCGAATTGTTATTTTCAAATTTTTATGCAGTTGGCTCTTAATGAAAAAAAGAGGTTTGAAATCCACTTTTAATAAATTTCGAACCTAATGTGAATGGGCTATTAGGTATAACGTAATTCATGATTTCAACTCCCTTAAACAACCTACATTTATATCTATTATAAGTGTGAAATTAATTTGCGTGTAATCTTATTTAGATTACACGCAAATTATTTGTAATTTGATTTGTTAAATTTTTGTTTATTTCTACAATATTCGTTTCTATTCAAGTAATGTGCACACTACAGCATTACTCGTCATATTTTGATCCATTGTAATCGGCGAGAGAAGTCAATGTTTTCGAAATTTGGTTGCCTGAGACAATAAGTGGCTATTCTGCAAGCTTTGGTATATATACGAATGAGTGATTACATATTAGCTGATTATATACTTTAAAAGTACTAAAAAAAATGTATAATATATAATAAAATAACGATCAATTCAGATTTGGTCACGGTTCTTATATGCAGCGCCACATATAGCCTTCTTGAAATATCGGCTCAAGTTAAATTTTACTATACTCCTAGGTTAGGTACTCCTAACAAGTGAAAGTTACCAACCGTATATGTTAAGTTTTATATCGTTTTGCTATTATACCTGAAATGGGGGGAGTATATTAATAAAATCATATAGTTGGCATCTTAAAGTTGGCTCCTTTTAATAAACATTCCTTTATCACACTATGCTGTCTAGCTATTGAAAGTAATGGGCATCGAAGACCTTAATCATCAACTTTATAGGTTTTTGGTTTAGGTTGCCCTGCAACACAGTTCTGGATAACTATTGTTAGATAAATATGGTTGGCATCTTAAAGTTGGCTCCTTTTAATAAACATTCCTTTATCACACTGTGCTGTCTAGCTATTGAAAGTAATGGGAATCGAAGACCTTACCCTTCTTAATCATCAACTTGATAGGTTTTTGATGCAGGTTGCCCTGCAACACAGTTCTGGATAACTATTGTTAGATAAATATGGTTGATAGAAAATAACCAAGATTTTACATTGAATCAACTATACCTATTTTCTAAAAAAAAGTTGGCTAAATGTTTCACTATCGATTATGACTTTTATCCCCTGGGTTGGTACATCAGTTAGAAAAGTAATTGCAATAATAAGAATATGAACAATTCAGGCATGATAAGAAAGTGCAGATAAATCAGCACAATATAAAAAGGAAATAACATGGAATAGGAAATGCCGCAACATTTCGGAGAAATACAATGAATGAATTTTTTATAGTACCTACTCTATTCTTACATGGAATCGGGCTGTACTCAGTGATAAGAGAGAAGTTCACCAATGTGGTATCACAATGGACTGAATAGTCTAAGTGAACCTGATACATCGGGCTACTGCCACCTAACCTAATCTAACCTACTCTATTCTTAAAGAATTGATAAAAATTTGTAAATAAATATCATCGGATAAATTTGCAATTTCTAGATGCACAACTAAGGCTAGGTCAACTCAGAACATGATTCTGATTCGATAGGTATATAATGTGGGATCTAGGGTCAATATTTCTGGTCCACATATATTTCCACAGAACAAAGTTATTGTATCCTCAATATAATAAAAGCAATGACATACGACCTTGAAAAAATCTAACCATACAGCCTCTCAAAATATAAGCATTTTTTGTTATAAGTCTTTCGAGTTTTCACCACAGATTATCAAAAAGACATTCATTAAAAAATTTTATAAATTAAAAAAATTTTTTTTTAAGAGAATAATAAATTTGTTTATAGTAGAATCATTAGCAATGTTAATATGCGAAATTCTTAAACAGAAACAAAAAAAAAAAATTGAAAGATTACATACATAGATTCCCCGATATCAATGAGACCAACACGATTCTAAATAAAATAAAAAATATGTAATAGTTCCTTATTATATACCGCCTTTTACTGCAAATGGATACTTCAAGAAGTATGTTTTGTTTGTTGACCATGGAGTCTAAACTATATAAAGCAAAGCATTAACTATAAATCATATCTGTAGCGAATGCTTTCGTTGGACTAGGATATCCAAAGCAGTTGACTTTATTAAGAAAAATCTGGAAATCGTTTCAGTCTAGCGAAAGTGTTCGTTTCGGATATGAGAAATTAGTGGTTAACCATTTATAGTTTCGACTCCTTGATCATTCTTCTTAGAAAAAACTAGCGTCTATTTGCCCAAAGCGAATTCTTTTTTGCATGTAGTTTAGTTTCTCTAAGTATCTTGTGTTATACCCGATTATAGAAGCGAAATTATTAAAAATCAATACACAGAAAAGTTTTTGAAGTTAAGTTTGCTGTAAGGAAATTATATTAGCAATACAATGGCGAAAATTGGCTACGTGTGTTGGACGTAGTATCTTGAAATATGCTAATACTCAAGGCTATGATATGGTACTTAAAAAAACAAATTGTTTTCCCAAAATATATTGTACATTTTAAAGTTTTGTTAATGTTTTTAGATAATGGTGTTACGCTGGAAATCAGCTTGATTTCATTTGAAACGTTTTGGAATAGCTAAATATTAAAAAAATGTTACCCAATGAGTTGGACCTTTTCGACCCGAATTTTATTACATTTGAGAAAGATTTGTAAGTATTCATGTCTATTTTTGCATTTTTAATTTAGTTTCGATAAAAAAAAACTTTACAGATATTTTCTGATTTCTAAATTTCAAACGTTTTTTCTATTATGTATGCTATTGGCGACACTGTAGTTTTCTCTACACCGTCAAAACGAAAGTACAGAGTCATTCAGATTAGGCAACCCATAACGCCGTTCAGGCTTCAGAGATGCCAAATGGCAAAAACAAAACATTATACAAATGGTGATGGCATTAAGCGCTAAATGAAAAAAATAAAAAAACAGAAAACAATTAAACAAAAAACATTGCATAAAGTATGAATGAAAAACGACATGAGAATCATAAGTATTTTGTCATAGCATTTCACAGGGGACATGCATGGAGGCATGAACATTCGCTTTTTAGCGTAGACATGAACCGCATATGTAGCTGGAAAAAAGAAGGAAAAGAAATCAGAGTAAAAACAAAAAATGCAAATGCAAAACAAACACAAAATATGTTTACGGTGGGCAGCAAAAACATTATATTGCATTCTACATTGTTTACTTTCGACACTATTTTTTTGATCACTTCCGCGAATTGAAATATGCACACTTTTTTTTTTAATATATCAAAATAAACGGTTTGCTAATTATGAACAAAAATAACTGCCCCAAAAACAATGTATAGGTGGTGTTTGAATAGATACTGATCACAATCCCCACAATATTTTTAATGTTTCGACAGCCAAGGACAACTGGTTAATGATTAATTTTATGATGAATAACAACAACCAACCAACGCATTTATCACTCTAAAAACTCTACTTTGGTCATTAATGAGTTTTTAGTTTTTGCATAGAAATACGAAATATACATACATACGAACGATATGTTTTCAATTGTTTTTTCAACAATAGTAGTATCAATAACAAAAACATCGTAGTCTTTTCGAGAGTAAAACCAAATCCATACATATGCACATCCAGCAACAACTAAGCGGCCACATTTGGACAATTCTTCTATATACATTATTTATGTACGAATCTGTTTATGATTTGCAAGTATGTATAGAGGTCAGTCAGAGAATCGAATACAAAATAAAATGAAACGAAAACATCAGGCGCAGATATGTGAGAAAACAAGAGAGAGAGAGATATTGCAGACAGATGTCTCTTTTGCAGAGAGAAAAAAGAAATTGCGCAGGTATACATACACAACAATGACGTATTTTTCATACGTTTTTGTTGTAGAATTTAATTAGATGAATATTTATAAATATTTTTACCTGAAGATGGATATATGGGAAATTAATCACATTTACTTCATTAATATTGAAAACTTGCGGGATTATGAAAAAAATAAACACTTAGAAGGGCCTCTTTATCAGCTACTAAAATTCGCTTCCGTTCACTTGAAAGCTAGGGTCAAAAACATCCAATCATTACGTTTACGGTTAGCCAATTCAGTACTTGTTAATTATTGCCAAACGTTTAAATAGGACAAAGAAAAATTATTACATTTTAAACCCGCAAATCTTCCATACGACGCGTAAATTTAATTTAACATTCGATTTCTTCGAAGTAGTAGGCTGGCTGTTAAGTATCTCATTGCTCGTTTTGCCACCGTCGCCACGGGCATTGGGTTTCGTATACATACATACGAAAGTATCTTCTATCTCTGTCCCTCTCACAACACCAATGCCTTTGTGTCATCGCCTTTGCTATATCTCTGCACCCTACCACCACAGAATACAGCATACATACATACAGAAAATTTTTCGAAAATTATGGAAAAAAGAAAGGAACCAAGTTTTCGCTAAATTTTCCCTCATAGTCTTGTGGAGAGAATAATAATAAAGCTTGACCTGGCTAAAAACCCTTTCCTTTCTATTTGCAATTACGTAATAATTTTTTTATCTCCATATGTCATATGCATAAATAAGTACATATTGCATCGTTGATTTCGAAAAATTATCCAAATGACTGGCATGGTACTTGGGATGTACATATGTATGTGTGTAAAATAAAAAGTTAAAAGTAGTGGTTCTCTCTCCTTATGCAGGCAGTACTTAGGATTATTAAAATATAGTGAAGATTTTTTGCTCTTCGTTATTGATTACTTTTTAATCTTTTGAGAAATCCAACTTTTGCGTTTAATTTTTAAAAACATGTGAACAATTCAACAATTTCAACTTGAATGAGACATTTGCTGGTTGCTTAGAAAAATAATGCCTCGTATTTGTTTTTCCTTTCTTGTTTGACATTTAGGGACTCTTTACACGAAGCGACATGAATAAGCGGCATATATATGCGTTGACACAGTGGCCCAAAGCAGTGATTGAAGTCAGAAACAGAACAAAATTTTTATTTATTTCTTCAAGACAATACCTAAGCCAGTAAGGCCAATAATAGCACATTTCCACTAAAACCAATTAATTATACATAAAATCCAAAATAAATTTACCATTTAATTAAATAACAGTATGAATGATTTTTTAGAAAAAAGTGTAGAATATATAAGCAAAAAATATGACTAAAGGTTCAAATAACATTCACCAATACTTATTCCAGCTAATACGTATAACTACCATTAGCAATGACAGACATTTTTACTAATTAATTTATTCTTTAATAAATCATTCATTCCATTTGAACTTATTAAAGAGACTTATCATTTCAAATTTTAAATTTGTATGCTTTAGGATCATGAAAATATCTCCAAATGAATATTTTTCGATTTGTGATTCCGATGATCGGAAAATAGGGGTTAATACCCATCTTAAACTCGAAATTGGTACCCATACTCAGGTTGGTACTCTGTTCGGTTTTATTTAAAATTATAAATAAAAAAATTATTTCTGTTACATACGTAAGCGTAGGAAGGCCTCTGGGGAGGGACTTAGACCCCCCAGAAAAATTTTAGCCTCCCCAGAATTAGAAAACCTATTTATGACTTTGCGTTGTGGTAGCAACGCACATTGTCTTCTATATTGTAAGTTAGTTTATTTATTATAAGATTAATAAAAAAATTTGAAATATTTTCCGAATAATTTTTTTTTTATAAAGGTAGGTACTATGTTCTGTTTTCGCGTTGACATTTTCGCGGTTACTTTATTAAAACAGTTCAATATGAAGCAGAAAAATTAACTCACTTGACGCGCAGTTTCTTTTTCCTAAAGATTTCGGCGAGACTTTACGGGAATATGTTTATTTTTATTTATAATTTTGATTATATAAGGAAAAGTAATCGCGAAAATAAAGTGGTTTTCAACTCGAAAACCGAACATAGTACCCACCTTAAGTTTTTATGATTTTTAATACATTATAACGCTTTTCTGAAGCATTTGACAACGAATATTTTCAAAAATTATTAAAATTTTCTAGAATGGATTTAGCATTCTTGCGGCAAAATTTTAACAGTTTGTAAAATTTTAAAAAACTTGTACTCTTTTTTAACCTATTGAAAAAATTACCCATTAAAAATACGAAAAAACGCGTTATAAAAAATTTAATGAAACTACCTGCAAAGTTATGCTATGTTCCCACCGACTCGTTTTGCTCATTCGTTTTTCCGAAACATTTCATCGTTCACAGTTACCATGGAAACTAGAAATTCACATTTACTCGAAATTCACATATATGCAACCTATGTCCGAATAATTACCGCGAGGGAAAATTTTTTTATGTTATTTTCACATGTCCATGTTCTTAAAAGCCTTTGTTTATTCTTTTTTTCTATGAAACCAAAAACAATAGAAAAGGAAGATTGGAAACTGGGCGACGTCATACCAAAAGTTGCATTTACGGTGTTCGATACATACACGTTCGTTCATTTTTAATTTGCAATTTTTTTTGTTAAAAACCCACAAATGATGTTAAAATTTGTGTAAATAATAATGAGAAACTTTTGACCGATTGTTCTACGTCATTCCCTGATATAAATTTCCTTTTATTCTTTTTGTATGAAACCAAAAACAATGGAAGATGAAGATGGGAAAATGGCAGCAGAGGGTATCAAACCATTGACGGCGTTCGATGCAAACGTGTCGTTTATGATTTTTTGTTCCACAAATTAAACTAAGAATAAAAAGAAATTTATATCAGGGAATGACGTAGAACAATCGGTCAAAAGTTTCTCATTATTATTTACACAAAATTTAACATCATTTGTGAGTTTTTAACAAAAAATATTGCAAATTAAAAATGAACGAACGTGTATGTATCGAACACCGTAAATGCAACTTTTGGTATGACGTCGCCCATTTTTCAATTTTCCTTTTCTATTGTTTTTGTATGAAACTTATTTCAATATTTTGACATATATTTTGAATAGGGTATGTTATTCGGGGTATATTCCAAATTAGGTGGGTTCACATTCTAAAATTGACGTGTTTTGGAGGAAAACTTGTGTTTTAACTTGTTTTTTAGTATGGCGAAAACGTCTCGTTTTGAAGTGCTTATAAAGGGAAAACATTTCAAACCCCAAAACATGATTGGTGAGAACACCGTATTAAATTAACTTCTTTGTGAGGACATTTTTGGAAGTGCTTTTAAAGTTGTGCGGAGTGTGGAACTACTTTTAGTTGCTTGAAATCACTTTATTTTCGCGATTGCTTCTCCTGATTCCCATAATGTCGCGATTACTTCTCCACATTCCCATATCTAGCCGAAATTAAGAGAAACAAGAAACTGAGTTAATTTATCTGCTTTATATTGAACTGATTTAATAAAGTAACCGCGAAAATTTCCACTCGAAAAGCGAAAATAGTACTTACCTTAAACGTGGGTACAATATTCGTCTTTCGAGTTGAAAACCATACATTCCTGTTAAAACTTGACCAACTCTAAATGAAAAAGATAATGCGTATGAATTGAGTTAAATTATCTGCATTTAATAGCAGTATTTTAAAAAAGTAACCGCGGAAATTTTAACTCGAAAACCGAACATAGTACACACCTTAACTTAGACTATTCAGTCCATTGTGAATCGAAAAAAGTACCGGACTTTATTAGTAAAAATTGTCGAGAAACCCCTAGCAAAAAATTAGAAGACAATGATTTTAATGGTTCAAATTAACAATTTAAAAAGTATTCTTTTTTTATCAATATAGTAATGAAAACTATAATTAATCTTTCTTTTCTTTTGTGCTTTTAGCTTTGTAATATGCTGTACAGTAGTCTATTGCTAAATGGAGTGAATAATTGTATGTATTATCCGTAGACAAATACAAAGTACCCACAAATATTTTTGGTTGTCACCTGTGAAACACAAACTTAATACCGGCCTTTAAAATGTACAAACACCATAAATGGAACATTTGGTATGACGTCGTCCTATTTACCTTCTTTATCTTCTATTGTTTTTGCCTCAAACATATAGCAAAACTTTATGTTTGTTGCGTTGCTAATGCATGAGATATTGCCTGAAACAGCTGAATTTTGTTATAGCAAAGGGAATCGGTTATTGATAACACCTGTATTTACAAATAAATGTCCGTTGTTTTTATAATTTCTTCAGAATGAGAATGGTTCATTTTGCAACTAGGAAAGAGCAGTGATTATTTGATAATACGAATTTTGTCATATTTATTCCCTTAAGAAACCAACCCTCAATTAGAAGCAATTGCTAGTTCCAGTTTCTCTAATGAAACATATTATTCACGGTATTTATTAATTTTTTATACAATTATATTATCTACTTGCTCATTTACTAGAAAAAAAATAAAAATATATATAAATAACGAAATATGTACACATTCTAAAAAGAACTAAAACAAAATTAGTTAGTCAATTTTAATGGGTTACTGTCATCGTTAGTTTAAATTTCTTTAATTGTTATGACCAATTAGATATACTATGCTCTGTATGATTTTACGACCATTTTCATGATTTAACAAATTCAGGCATGGATCACGAATCTTTTCTTCCAACAGTTTTAAAAGTTCCGTTCGTAAGCATTGTATCATTTCCGCCGTTTCATGATTGTGAGCCTTAATTATTATCCAGCCATCTTCAAGAAGGAATAGAAAATCTCCATCGTGTAATTCGACTTTCAAATCAGAACCCGCAAATAGAACCAGGGTAACTAAAGGCAGCATACTGCATTCTCTGATGAAAATTCTTGAGGTCTTTACTTTTTCCTGATAAACCAGGAATGGTGATTGGAATGTTCCAACATCGGCATTAACTGAAGAAGGATGTATTGCTACATAGCCATCTTCTCGAGTTTTAAACCTTAAATCCTTTGCAGTAGCTAGTTTGGGCATAGCACCTCCTGCTGTTTGTATATAGCTACGTTCGGGTGTAAGTATTTTTACGATATTTGGATAAAGAGAAGCACATAATAATGAAATCAAAAGCCGGTTATTGTCACCATTGATATTTAAATCGGAACCTGTAAAGAAAACAAATTTTATAGTTAATAAAAGTTGTTAATTATGTTGTTATCACATCACAAAATAATATCTCTGCGAAGTACATGAATTCTGTTATAAAAATAATGGGGCTATGAATGCTAGACATTCACAGCTCGCTTTCTCGAACATTCAGTTCGAGAAAGCGAGCTAGTTGTACTACAAAGTAACGAGAATTGAACGTTTATGCGATTTCCTACCTCTATAATAGCGGAAACTATGCTAATGTCCTATGACGTCTAAAGTGTAATTGGCCAGGTTGTAGTTTTGGAATAACATTCCCTATTTTCCAGATATCCAGAATAACAAGGATACTGAGTTTGGCATCAATGATGTAGTAGAGGAATAATAATCTCCAATATATTTCATCATGATCTTTGGTAGACCATCCCCGTCAGTTGCTCTTGAGTTCATGTTCTTATAGTAGAAACTGATCTGACAATCCTTAAGTACATGTGGACTTTGATTCGGCTTCAACGCTACCGATTATTTTTAGATTAAGGTGAGTATTAAGTTCGAGTTAAGCCGCTAAAATTGCCATTATTTCACGGTTACTTTTCTTTAATAATTCATTTAAAATAAAATGATTTTCAAATTGTTGCTTTGGATTACACAGAAAAAAAATCACGAAAGTTTGAAAGGGAATGGGTGTTGGTTGAGTTTCACAACTACTCTCCGCTAGAGGCGCTGTTGTAGCGCCCATCTCTTTAGTACTGTTTTATTTATAGAATGGAATTACGACCGGTTAAAAAATTATCAGCACACACACTCGAACAAGTGATGAATTCAATAATTTACACATTTAAATTATTTTGTCAGTAGCATCACGGCCGGAAATCGAACTTGGCATTTTCATCATGCAACGCAATTCCACAAAGATACCGAGCTCTACGCCGATTTTATCGCCTGGAGTACATTCTCCTGTTTTATTTTGATCCGATAGCACAGAACATTTGATGGCAGGATTTAGATTCAGTTGTCTGATTTTCGAATTCGTAGCGCCTCTAGAGGTGAATAGTAGCGTACATCGTCCAGCACCCGTTCATTTTTATCCATTAACAGCACTAACTGTTATTTTAAATCCAGACAAAATATGCAGTAAAAGTAAAAGTAATATGAGCTTGTGGATTATCATATGGTTATATTTACACACATGGGCGGTAGGTGAAACATTTTTTCGCGATGAACAAATAAAACAATTTTGTCAACAAAAAATTTTTCTATTGCCAATGACCAGTGGTTTATTTCAAAAATTGGATAAGCGATGTCAACACTTTATACGAAGGAATTAGAATAGATTTTTAATTTGGATACATGCCGCTAGTCGTAACGATATTCCGTCGCGGATTTCGGGCTTCCCATAAGAGGTGCACGTGAACAAGTGTTCGCCTAACGGCTATCGACATGGTTATATTCAGTGTTACCGTTGGAAATTTTGAAAAAGTCGCAAAAAAAGTTGCATATTGAAAAAAGGTCGCACAAAAAAGTCGCATAATGATAAAAAAGTCGCTTACATTTGTGAGGTCTTTTTATTACAAAAAATGTTCTATAAAACAACACAAAAACAATAAAGGAACAGTCTCTTTAACATACAAAGATATTTTGCCAACATAAAATCCAGTAAAACGGAAACTTTCAATAGAGTAAAAATGGATATTTTTCTCTTTGCTAAAATTAGCAGAAATGTACGCGAACGCCGTCCGCAACCAAGTTACCATCAGCCAATTTAAAGCTTCTTAATCAATTAAAATAATAAATAAATTTATTTTTTATACTACACTTTTAATTAACTCTACGAAATATATTGCACATATGATTTGTTTATGACAAACTCTTGCAAGTTTTTCCTGGCAAAAAATCCCTAGCAAAAACTTGCAACTTCGCTATATCTCAAATGTCACATTTGAAGTCTCTCTGGCTCTCTTTTGCAGACTTTTTGGAGTAAACGTACGACTTCCAGTAAAACCTTGTGATAATTATCAAACATTATTTGGTACTAAAACGGACCTATTGTTTGAATACCATATGCAAAAAAAAACAACTGATCAAACCAGAACACCGTGTAGGTTAGATATCGTAGGTTAAGTGTCCATTGTGATACTATACGTAATTTACTTTACTTCTCTATTATTAATGAGTGCTTTTATGGGAAGCTCAATGACCAGTGAACTCCTTTTTATAACCGAGTGCAAACGGTGTTTCACATTGCGGTGAAGTACTTAGAGAAACTTTGAAACACTCAGCATCCACCGCTGACCAAAGAGGGCCATTGCACAACAGTGGCTCCCACGCAAGGTGTACGGTGATGAATTCCCATTTATAAAAATTGCTTCAAATTGAAGCACTTCCCTTTTGTGCAACTTTAGTCGCATGCGTGCGACCAAAGTCGCACATTTTGCATTATTTAAAAAAGTAGCATGAAGTCAGAAAGATTTCAAAATGCGACTAAAGTCGCACAGCGGTAACACTGGTTGTATTTACGCACTACATTTTTTTCTTTATAAAAGGGTATGTCACTTTTTGTATAACTTTATTTAAATTTATTGTGCCAATTTTTTTATCGCCAATGATAATTTTTTAACTTTTTACAAAAAAGGCATATTCCAAAATTAATATTTAGTACCCATAATCCCTCAACTTACCAGTTAATTCCAATATGTTATCGTTTGCGTTTTTCCGTTTTCTGGGTACATTGACTGGTACAAATCCTATTGACACCAATAGCTCTAAAAATTGATATTTGACTTCAGAGATGGTTTGCAAAGTTTTTAGCGAAAGAAAATGCTCATCAGCATAGTTACGGCTGGCAAAGAAGTTTCTTTTGGAAACATCCAACCATTTCTGAAAGTGACAATAGGTTTTTAACTACGTTTACGATAAAGCAACAATATGTATGTACCTTATAAGCGAGCAAACAGGTCAAATGATCACTGTTACATAAAGCAAACTCTCTTTTACGTCTTTCAGCTTCGGCCCTTTTATTGAAGGGACTCACGAAAGGTGATTTATGCGAAAGACAGGCAGCAATGGTTAAAACGCTATCTAAACATTGGAAAATTGCCCCAAACAACATTAGTTTTCCTATTCGCACATCCACTGGCAATGCAGACAAATGATGACCCAATGGCGTTAAGTGTTGGTCTTCATCCAATGCCCCAACATCTTGAAGACGGTTAACAGCTGAAACAATATTTTCTTCGGTGGGTGGTTCTAGAGTTTGACCCAAAACTTCTACCACATTTAGACCCTTAAAATTGGGCAAAGTTTTTATACGTAACACTAACTGTTCCAATGGAACTCGATGGATTTCAGGAACTGGCTGAGCCAAGAAATTATATTTGAAACGATGTTGAGTATATAGATGAATACAAACACCTGGCATTACACGACCAGCACGTCCCTTACGTTGATTTGCATTGGCCCGCGATACATAGACAAGTTCTAAAGATTCCATATTACGATTGGAATCGAAATGTTTCTCTTTCATTAGGCCATAATCTACGACAAACACACAATCATCTATTGTGACCGAAGTTTCTGCGATATTTGTGCTCATTACAATTTTTCTCTTTCCCTTTGGGGCTGGACGGAAAACAGCAGCTTGTTCCTCACTTGAAAGTGTTGAATGTAGAGGGACCAAAACGTATTTACCGGATCTATAGAGAAAATAGTAATGCCTATCAATTATATCAAGAGTTTGCAGTTTCTCATTACCTTGGTCCAAACATATTACTATCACAGAGTGCATCATGAACTGATTGTATTTCCTGCAAACCAGGGAGAAATATTAATATTGTACCCTCTCGCGGCCACTCATGATCTCCCTCCACGATATACTTTAAAACAGATTCTATCAATTCGGGATTTATTTTCATAGGTTCCATAAGATAGATTGATTTGCATGTTTTCTTCGAATAATCTGAAATTTGAAAGGGAATCAATGATTTTTCACTTGAAATTGGTAATTAGGGCATTTTTATTACCTGCATATCGGGAATACATGGCAGCTAGATTTAATTTCTCATCCTTAATCTTTGTTGGAGGTGCTGCATTTTCGGCTTTGATATCAGCATATTCTAATTCTCTCATTAGTTCTTCCTCCTCCTTTTTGCTAACTTTACGAGAATACTGAGAATCACATTCCATAACAAAATCACAACGTTCAATTATATCTTCCAAAAAGAGTTGTTCCACAGGAAAAGTTCTTCCGGGTATATCCAACACGGGAACACCATTAAAGTAATCCGAAAATAATTTGGCATTTAGTGTAGCCGACATAAGAATGACCTTTAAATCGGTTCGCAGTGGTAATATACGTTTTAGGATCATAAGTAGGAAGTCAGATTCCTCGCTACGTTCATGCACCTCGTCCACAATGATATGAGTCACTGAGTCTAGTAGGGGTTCCGATGCCAGTCGCCTTAATAGAATGCCAGTTGTACAAAATGTCAAGCGGGTAGAAGAGGAAATTTTATTTTCCAAACGTATCTGATAGCCCACAGTTTGTCCCACTCGCTCAGCTCTTTCGTCAGCTACTCTTTCCGCCACACCAATGGCTGATAGTCTTCTTGGCTGTGTACAAATTACTTCAACGTGGGGCATCTTTTGAGTGTTATCCAGTTGGGAAGCTTTGAAGAACCAATTATCCAAGATAAATTGAGGCACTTGTGTCGATTTACCACATCCAGTTTCACCAGATATGACCAATATTTGGGAGGTTTCCAGTAAATTCAGAATATCCATCATTTTGGAAAAAGCTGGTAGATTCTGGCGTGATTTTAGCATTTTCTTGTACTTTTCGTCATTTCTTCGTTCCATAAAGCGTTTGAGCAGTAAGCGATCATCCTTTTCCAATGATGCCGGATCTCTTCTAAAGCCATCACTATGAGAGGTTAAGCCTTTCTCGTAATGCGTTGGTAGGTTGGCGATTACTTCTTCCTCTTCTACCTTCTCCGTTGGATCTTCCACATAAAACAGCGACTTATCTTCTCTTGGAAAAGGTTCTATATCTATGTCAATATTTTCTGTCCAGCTTTCCATTTGCAATAACTCGGATATGCTATATACGCAAGGTATACCATCACGACATGATTCCTGAGCTTCTCTATACAATTTTCTAGCTATTCTAAGCCTTATTTCGTTGGGTATATCATGGCAGGTAGTTTTGAGATATATATAAGGAGCCTCATATGGATATTTTGTTTTTGGGGGAAATCTTACTTCCAAATAAAACCATTTCTCATCAGATTCTTCAATTTTTTGTTTGGGTTTATCGATTACCTCGGGTTCAGGTCTTATGTGGGCAAACCTACATTTGGGTCCGAATCTACATGTGCCGTTTTCATCAAAATTACGGCATCTCGAAGGACCCTTGGGTTTCTTCACATTTCTTTTATCTTTGGCCTCTTGCAAAGCCTTTGCGGCTGCTTCATGAGTTTTGCGAACCTCAGAGGGGCTATGTTTTAATAAATGTTCTATTTTGAATTTTAAGTTCCATACCAGATTCTTTTCTTTCTCTTCGAACCCCTTATCGTATATAGATTCTAGAGCTTCTTTTTCGTCATTACGCATGTCGAGTAATTCTTTTTCTGTTAGATCAAACGCTTCATCGACATCTTCGGGTTCAGGCAGTTTCATATATTTTCGAAATAATAAATATAGCGTTTGATCTATATTACCATCACAATGGTCATATGCTTCGATACAATGATTTAAGGCGAATCCATAATTTTCCAATTTAAGCAAAGCATAGCGACGTAGTCTTTGTTCTGGACTTTCTGGATTCTTTTCGGCATCTTTACCCAAGGCCCCACTGTTGCTGGATGAAAAATTTGTCACAGATTGGACAACAAGAGTGCCACGATCTTGCCAATAGGATTTTTTCATTTTCCCTCCACGATCCTTATACTTGGAAGGATCATCCAAGCGAAAATCATCCCCATGTATGGATCTTAAAGTTTCCATGCACATTTTTTGAGAATCATCACTTAGACGAAGAACTTGCATTTCCGTTTTGAGTGTGACCTTGGAGGGTGGAGGTTCCACGGGTTTATTCCTACACAAAAAATTAAATACAATTAATCTATTTGTAGAAAAAAAGACCACACCAAATGTAGGATTTAGTTCTGGTTGTTTTGATGGGTAGATATGAGGAGCCGGTAAAATGTCGGAAAATTTCCCATTTTATCGGTTTACTTTTTGCTTTCCAATGGAGAAAGATTTCGTCAGTTTTCCATCTCCATCATATTCTTTAATGGCTTACGTTGTCCTGACATTGTTTGTTACAGGACGAAGAAAACAATCGTCAATAAATCTTTGTGAGTTCTCATCCATGTTTATTGATTTCCCAAAGCTGACTACTGATCCAAATTAACAATTTTTGAAATTTATTTTCATCAAAGGGAAGCTAAGAACACCAAAAGCTCTACAAATTTCACAATAAAACAATTTGCTCCCTTTGCCAACAATGAACGTGCAACGCCAAACTCCAAAGTCGATGTGATGAAAACAGAGGCGTCGATATGTTGTCAAAAATCAAAGCTTTAAGGAGCTGTCTCTATATAGCTTCTTTAAAGGAGCTATATCTTTTAACTACAAAGCTAAGTCATGCCAGTTTATAATTTATATTGGGTATAATAAAAGGGATTAAATTATGATCGAAGAAGCAACAAGTGACACGTTCAAGTTTAACGGCGTTGAAATTTGTAACGGCCTACAATAACAATTAGAATCAGCTGATTTTGTTTCTACCAATCATCTGTCTCGAGTGTCGATAAATCATGTAATCGATTGTTCAGAGATGTCAAAATTTGAAAGCACATTAGACTGGGGCTTTTGTATACAAATCGTCAAATTGGGGTATCGGTTTGTGGAAGACATCGTGGTGTAATGGTTAGCATTTATCACAATGGACTGAATAGTCTAAGTGAGCCTACAACTTAATCGGGCTCCACTTTAATGGCAGCATTCCCATTCTATATAAAATTTTGACAAAATCTTTTATAGAAACAAAATGTTGACAAAATTTTCATAGAAATAAAAATTTGAGAAAATTTTCTATAGAAATACAATTTTGACAAAATTTCCTATGGAAATAAAATTTTGACAAAAATTCCTATGGAAATAAAATTCTGAAAAAATGGAAATAAAATTTTGACAAAATTTTCTATAGGAATAAAATTTTGAGAATATTTTCTATAGGAATAAAATTTTTAGATCATTTTCTATAGGAATAAAATTTTGAGATAATTTTCTATAGAAATAAAATTTTGACAAAATTTTCTTTAGAAATAAAATGTTGACAAAATTTTCTATGGAAATAAAAATTTTACATGGTTTTCTATAGAAATAAAATTTTTCTGTAGAATATAAATAAAATTTTGAGAAAATTTTCTATAGAAACAAAATTTGTAGAAAATTTTCTAAAGAAATAAAATATTGAGAAAAGTTTCTATAGAAATAAAATTTTGTTGTTTTTTGATTTTAGCTTAAAACCATGCATTGACTAAACTACAAGTGTAGCTTAACCAACAGAGGAAAAGAATGTTTGTCAAATTTATTTGGGTAAAGCCCTATAGACTGCAAGATGGTTGGATGGACGCACGTTTCGGAATTACCACATTCCTCATCAGCATCCTCTACTTGCAGCAAAACTATCAACCAATTATCAGAATAAATTCAGGCAGTTCATTAAACCCAACAATGAACCACACTTGAACCTTCCGAAAAAAGGTTTTACATGATAGCCGGCTTATGCCGAAATAAATTCGTACAAACATATCTCTTTTCCTTTGCCACCGTCAAATCATCGATTTGAGTGCAGTTGGCTTGGTTTATTTTGAGCGTGCTTCCTCAAACAAAACAACAACAATGGTTAAAGAACAAAACCAACAATAAAAAAACAAAACGAACAATTTTATTTCTTTAGAAAATTTTGTCACAATTTTATTTCTTTAGAAAATTTTGTCAAAATTTTATTTCTATATAAAATTTTTTCAAAATTTTATTTCCATAGAAAATTTTGTCAAAATTGTTTTCTATAGAAAATTTTGTCTACATTTTATTTCTACAGAAAATTTTGTCAAATTTTTATTTCTGTAGAAATTTTTGTCAAAATTTTATTTCTATAGAAAATTTTGTCAAAATTTTTTTCTGTAGAAAATTTTGTCAAATTTTTATTTCTATAGAAATTTTTGTCAAAATTTTATTTCTATAGAAAATTTTGTAAAAATTTTTTTCTGTAGAAAATTTTGTCAAAAATTTATTTCTACAGAAAAATTTTTGAAAATTTTATTTCTACAGAAAAATTTGTCAAAATTTTATTTCTCTAAAATGCACTATTTCACCAGAGTTAAGGCCGGTATGCACCTCTAGCGAAAAATTTCATTCCCATAAGAAATTCATTGCTATTTATGCTAACGAAATTTTCGGTAGCGTTCAATTTCGTAAGCTGGTACGCACCTCTAATGAAAATAACAGGGATGTCAAAAGCATATTTTGGCAGCAAACATTTAATTTATTACAACCATTGTGTGCGTAAAAGTTTTAAAAGGTCTGTAAATAATAAACAATTTATTTGAGGAATATTTGGAACATATATTAACAATTTTTAAAAGCGATTAGCTGGTTTAAAATTTGTGTACACAGCCCTGTTTTTTGTTGTAGACTTAAATAAATTTTTGTTACCGGAAATTTCGCTAGAGGTGCATACCGGCCTTTAGGGGTTATATTTAGCAGTCTAAACATAATATAGCGTTGGAAAGGTGTTTGAGTCAATTTTCTTATTATGTAATAAAAAATCAGAAAATTTGAAGTTTTTGGGCACGTAATATTTGTTTAATCCTTTCACTACCGATGTGCTCCATTCGAAAGACACCAAATTCTATATTCCCACTTAATTTCGATTTATAGTGGCTTTAATCTAAATGAGCTATAAATATTTTCCATATTGGTGAGCACCAAAAACATTTTTAATAACTTCTTGAACAATAAACGAAAAATACGAAAATTTGAGACAATTTTTCTACCATATGTTTCTAGTAAATGGACATTTATACAAAAACTATAGCTGATACTTTTACGGGTTCTTTTTTGTATTTTTTCTCACACTGTGAAAGATATTATAGGCCAAATACCGGCTAAAGCTAGAGCACATGCATGGATACCTGCAAACCCTCCTGATCCTGAGTCGATACTAAACAGACTAAAGGAATGTAACCCAGATCTTCCAACCGCCGATTGGAAGGTTAGTCGTTTGGATGAGGTGGATGGACCAAGACGACATGCGGTGTTTATATTGAACATTGAGTCGCTGCCACATCTAGCCCAGACCCAAGGACGTGTAAGTTATGGCTTTCATGATATCCATATGAAGGTATGCAAAAGCGATCAGCCAAAGGATTCCGAAACGGACAAGCCTCCGGTAGAGTCAGAAGTGAAAAAATCTTGCGAAGCCGAAGGAGACATAAATACTGCAGACATTGACGAACATCGTATGCGGGAAGTTCCTACAGGCTCAAACATCACTAAAACAACAACAATGCTTAAAGAACAAAACCAACAATAACAAAACAAAACGAATGAAATAAAATTTTGAGAAAATTTTCTATAGAAATAAAAATTTGACAAAATTTTCTATTGAAATAAAATTATTTATTTATTTGTTTTTTTTTTTTTTTTTTTTTTATCATACAGTAAATGCATGATAAAAAGAAAAAAGTAGCATTGGCTGCTAAGGTCATCATCTATAGAAATAAAATTTTGACAAAATTTTCTATAGGAATAAAATTTTGACAAATTTTTTATAGAAATAAAATTTTGACAAAATTTTTTATAGAAATAAAATTCTGGGAAAATGTTCTATAGAAATACAATTTTTTATAGAAATCAAATTTTCAGAAATTTTTTTTAGAAATAATTTTTTGAGAAAATTTTCTATAGAAATAACATTTTGATAAAATATTCTATAGAAATAAAATTTTGTAAAAAAACTAAAATTTTGATAGAAATAAAAATTTGAGAAAATTTTCTATAGAAATACAATTTTTACAAAATTTGCTATGGAAATAAAATTTTGACAAAAATTCCTATGAAATTTTTTTTTCATTCGTTTTGTTATTGTTGGTTTATTTCTTTAATCATTGTTGTTGTTTTTTTTTTGATTTCAGCGTAAAACCATGCATTGACTACATTACAAGTGTAGCTTAACCAACAGAGGAAAAGAATATTTGTCAAATTTATTTGGGCAAAGCCCTATAGAAAGATGGTTGGATGGACGTACGTTTCGGAATTACCACATTCCTCATCAGCATCCTCTACTTGCAGCAAAAGTATCAACCAATTATCAGAATAAATTCAGGCAAACCCAACAATGGACCACACTTGAACCTTCCGAAAAAAGGTTTTACATGATAGCCGGCTTATGCCGAAATAAATTCGAAACAAACATAACTCTTTTCCTTTGCCACCGTCAAATCCTCGATTTGAGTGCAGTAGGCTGCAGTTTTTGACAAAATTGCCTATAGAAATAATATTTTTGACAAAATTTCCTATAGAAATAAAATTTTGACAAAATTTTCTATAAGAAAACCAAATTTTGGTATATTATTTTTGGCTCGAGTAGCAAACCGTGGTTCAAACACAGTTTCGACCAAACACCAAAAAGTTTTTCGGAGGTGGATTGTCTCCTCTTACTAAGCTGGTGACATTGCTGAGTGTTTCAAAGCTTCTCTAAATGGTTTCAACGCAATGTGGAACACCGTTCGGACACGGCTATAAAAAGTAGGTCCCTTGTCAACATAGATTTCACCACTGTCGTATCACAATGGACTGAATAGTTTAAGTTAAAAGAAAATTGGATCTTATACACAAAGAAAAATTCATTAAAAATCAGCCAACGAAACATTTTCATTAAAAAACAAGTAAGGAAAGTCTAAAGTCGGGCGGGGCCGACTATATTATACCCTGCACCACTTTGTAGATCTAAATTTTCGATACCATATCACATCTGTCAAATGTGTTGGGGGCTATATATAAAGGTTTGTCCCAAATACATACATTTAAATATCACTCGATCTGGACAGAATTTGATAGACTTCTACAAAATCTATAGACTTAAAATTTAAGTCGGCTAATGCACTAGGGTGGAACACAATGTTAGTAAAAAAATATGGGAAACATATAAATCTGAAGCAATTTTAAGGAAATTTCGCAAAAGTTTATTTATGATTTATCGCTCGATATATATGCATTAGAAGTTTAAGAAAATTAGGTTCATTTTTTCAACTATTCGACTAAGAAGTGGCGATTTTACAAGGAAAATGTTGGTATTTTGACCATTTTTGTCGAAATCAGAAAAACATATATATGGGAGCTATATCTAAATCTGAACCGATTTCAACCAAATTTGGCACGCATAGCAACAATGCTAATTCTACTCCCTGTGCAAAATTTCAACTAAATCGGAGCAAAAAATTAGCCTCTGTGGTCATATGAGTGTAAATCGGGCGAAAGCTATAGATGGGAGCTATATCTAAATCTGAACCGATTTCAACCAAATTTGGCACGCATAGCTACAATGCTCATTCTACTCCCTGTGCAAAATTTCAATTAAATCGGAGTAAAAGATTGGCCTCTGTGGTCATATGAGTGTAAATCGGGCGAAAGCTATATATGGGAGCTATATCTAAATCTGAACCGATTTCCACCAAATTTGACACGCATAGCTATAATGCTAATTCTACTCCCTGTGCAAAATTTCAACTAAATCGGAACAAAAAATTGGCCTCTGTGGACAAAGGAGTGTAAATCGGGCGAAAGCTATATATGGGAGCTATATCTAAATCTGAACCGATTTGGATGATATTTTGCAAGTTTTTCGAGACTCATAAAATATTGGGATGTACGGAATTTGAGGAAGATCGGTTGATATACACACCAATTATGACCAGATCGGTGAAATATATATATGGCAGCTATATCTAAATCTGAACCGATTTTTTCCAAAATCAATAGGGATAGGGTCTTTGAGCCGAAACAGGACCCCATACCAAATTTTAGGACAATCGGACTAAAACTGCGAGCTGTACTTTGCACACAAAAATACATCAACAGACAGACAGACGGACAGACAGACAGACAGACAGACGGACATCGCTAAATCGACTCAGAATTTAATTCTAAGACGATCGGTATACTAAACGATTGGTCTCAGACTTTTCCTTCTTGGCGTTACATACAAATGCACAAACTTATTATACCCTGTACCACAGTAGTGGTGAAGGGTATAATGAAAATATTCGTTAATAGTACGAAACGTTACGTTGATTGGCAGAAAATCGTTATATGAAGAAAAAATTCGTTGTACTAACAAATTTTTTTCATTGGCTGAATTTTAACGACACATTTCGTTAATATAACGAAACCTTTTCTATTAGTCTACGCCTTTGTTTCCGATGTAACTTCAACTTCTTCAATTCATTGTAGATGATCTAAAGTCATGTATAATACCAAAGATTTTTTAGTGCCAACCTTACTTTCCAAAATACACCAGGCGCAAAAATTCAACGGATTGAGATCTGGAAATTTTCTATTTATGCGTGCTGAGTGCGAAGGTGTTGAGTCCTATTGGAATATCCACTATTTCATATGTAGCTAATCTTTAGAATAAAAACTCGGATTGAACTTTTTAAGTTTTTTATTGATTTTTTTAAATAAAAATTTGTTCATATATGCTCGATTTTTATCAATAAATAACTAATATATATATTGTACGTATATAATCTTATATAGCTAATCACTAATAACAATATTATCGTATTTTTAAAATATTTGGCAATATTGGGGAAAAGTTTAAATTAACAATAACTATTAATAAGAGACATATATAATATACTAGTAATTAGTATCATTGAGAACCAAAGTAAACTGTGATATCCAGCTCAATGATTTTCGAAAAATTATAAGTTAGACTAATTGTCAGCCATCGTTTCACAAGTTCCACTTGTGCGGAATGTCTTGAAGATTATTGCAATTTCTAATTGTTGTAATTAATCACTGGTATAATTTTACTCTTCATGGTTTTAATTTTTTGTAATAGGTTTCTAAAGAGAATTTCTATTACAAAGTTAATTAAGATATATAATCTGAATGATAATAATTTGGGTAGTTGCACATGTACATTTTTTTCAAACTTTTTTATTTTGGTTGTTTTATAAAAATGTATATATAATTGTTTGACTTTGGCTACTTTTATAAGAAAATATAAATTTGTCGGAAAATTCTCTTCAGCTATTTCGTTGATGTTATCGTTTTTTTTAACTCATTACATACATTTGAGATTACTTCCAAACCTACGGATTTATTCAACCGCCGAACTGAGCAGACATGCTTTATTAAATCGTATTATTTTAATTTAGTGTAAAAAGTACTTATCGGATTATACGGCGTTCTCACCAAGCATGTTTTGGGGTTTGAAATGTTTTCCCTTTATAAGCATTTCAAAACGAGTCGTTTTCCCCATATAAAAATCATGTCCAAAACACACGTTTTCCTCAAAAACACGTCAATTTTAGAATGTGAACCTACCTAATTTGGAATATACCCCTAATAACATACCCTTTTCAAATAAATATGTCAAAATATTGAAATAGTTTTTATAGAAAAAAAGGAATAAACAAAGGCTTTGAAGAACATGGACATGTGAAAATAACTTGAAAATTTTTTTCCCTTTGCGCTCGCGGTAAGTATTTGAAGATACATTGCATATATGTGAATTTCGAGTAAATGTGAATTTCTAGTTTCCATGGTAACTGTCAATCTAAAACATCTCAAGTCGGTGTGAACGGTGAAATGCTTTGGAAAAACGAATGAGGAAAACGAGTCAGTGGGAACATAGCATTACAGTCAAACTTCTCTACAGCGTCTTTCGAAACAATGAAAATTTCGAAAACATTGCTGTTTCCTTCCCATTTTCTTGTATTCTGATATAATTTCTGTATAATGAAGCAATTTTCTGGTCTCGTATTTCAATATAATGTAATAGGTACTTATTACGAATATCAAGTGTGGTGACAGAACAAGCCAACATTCAAGGAAATTCAGCGCCATTTACTAGGTTGCCAACTTCAAAGCCCATTGGACGGGTTTCGAACTGAAGTTACCAATGACCAATAGTAGGGCACTATTGGTCGAGAGACTGCGACATCTCATTGGCAAGTCGAACCTTTCTTAAGATAACGACATAAAAAGGTTGTAATCCCTCAATAAATAGGTTTAAGGAACGCAGAAATGTTTTATTATAAAGAAATTGGAATCAGTCGACCCAAGCGCGTTGTTGGCCAATCAGGCGCAAGGAATTCTGGAAGCTGGCGAAAGATCGTCGTATGAGTTGCCAGCTTCTAATAGGGATCAAAGATCGTTTGCCTTAGTTGGCGTCTACTCACAGGTGCTGGAATCATTTTCCGGTTCAAGTCCTCAACACCAAGATATCAGATATCACTCAGGAATAAAAAGTCGCTGCCTGATAGGCGTGTTTGCACACGTTGTGAGGTATAATAACCACTGCAAGGCTTGTCAAGATTTTGTGTGAGGCGTAAGCGAATTTTAGGGGCATATAAAGTTATATTATTGGCGGACCTGGAAAATGTTCACTTAAACAGTTTGCTAATATTTTCTGGAAGTATCAAGTTGATTCCACAGAAGAGAATAATCAGATGGGTTCAGCGGTAAAAACTATAAGTGCCTATATATAATACACATTTTTAGTTAATGTGGTTTGGACTGAAAAGTCTAAGTGAGTCTGAAATAAAGCTGTTGAAATAAATATTCTGAATTCTGAGAACTCGATAAAAAAACTTTCAATCAGCTGGCTTGTGCATCTACCTTATAACTGTACCCTGGTTGCCTCTAGTATGTAGGTTTCATTCTCTGCTTTAAGCGCATAATGATATATGAATACATTCAACACAAACACAAAACAAAAAGAACAGCTGATATATGTATATTGATTGCATTGATCATGTCTTAATTGTTTAACTAAACCTATAAAAACACAAAAACGTTCAACGTTCATTGTAAAAAGAATTAAAAAGAAAAAAAAAACCGTATGTCATCTTATTTATCTGGCTTGGGAGAACCAAATCCGTCAGGCATACTGGATTTACGCTGAGCTTGCGATATTTGTGCTATGCGTGATAATGGTGAGTGAGTACTGGTGTTGGAAGAACGTGCCGGCAGCGGCAATAAACGCGCTGTACTACTGGTCGAGGGAGTGGGACTGGTAGTTGTTCCCCCTGGTGAAGTGGCTGTTATCGTTGGTTGAGCCAATGGCGAGGGTCTAAGTGATAAACGTCGCTGTAAAAGCGTTTGGGAAGATGGACCTAGGGATGTAGGTGAAGCAGAGGAAGATGACGTTCCCAGCGACTGTGATGTGACTACTGAGTTTACATTAACCCCGGGTGGTGGTGCCATACCTGGTGGTATTTGTAATGCTGTAGGTCTGACACTGAAACGTCTTTTGAATTTCGGTTGAGCTGAGCTTGCACTGGCCAATGATTGTTGGCTACCAGTTTCCGAATAGCTTGGAGGTGGATCTTTAATTTGGACCGTAGATTGACGTCGTCTGGTCAATACACTACTAGCATTGCTTGGATTTACCGACATTTGATTTAGTTGTTGTTGGGTTTGTGGCAAAGTTCCAACAATGGTTGAACGTCGTGCATACAAACGATTTGCAGCAGCGGTATTCATAGCTCTTGCATCGGTACCAAAAAGAGACAATATGGGCGATAATTGTGGCGGATCCAAGCCAGCGCTTCCAATCTTGCGTTTCTTCTTGTCAGAACGGAACAAATTAGAAAGACCACTATTGCCGGCCTTGTTGGCTTGAGCTGAAGCTTCCGCTTGTTCGTCCATTACGGCTTGTGTGTGGACAACCTCTAAAGCTCTTATCAAATCTGCCAATGTAGTATTTTCCAAAACTTCCATATCTTCTTGAGATGCAGATGACAAAACACTTGGTCTACGATTGGCATTTGCAGCCAAAGGAAATAGACTTCCCCTTCTAGGAGGTGGATTAAAGCCAACAGCCGATACATTACTGCCTCTTCTCTCTGGATTAAAAGCACTACCCCGTCTTTGGCTAAGAGCAGCTGCAGCACTACTGGGTGGAAACATGCTACCTCGGCGATTAGATATGGCCAAGTTTTGGGCGAATACAGAATCTCTTCTCTTTCGGGCGCCTTGAGCTTGGGGATTCCTTTGATATGATGTGTTGGTTGTTATCGAGCTAGCGTTGTTTTCGGGAAGCTGACTAATATCAACGCGTGGGTTTTCATTTATATTATTCAAAGCCAGATTGGAGAGACGGGTGTTAAGGCTGCCGTTAGAAGTCTGCACTGGTTTACCATTGCGGAAATAAGTGGGACTAGCATTGGCAGTTACAGTGCTGTAGTAATCCAAGGAAGGTGTTTGGTGATGTATAGCCTCTGGGACACTCGCCACGGAGAATTTACGTTTATCACCTTTCTCATTGTCCATGTTGGACCAATCACCCTGCGAAGGACGCTTTTTAAAGGGAAACAAGCGTCGGAATCCATCGGGAATAGAGAACTTCTTTGGTCTGTTGGCCTGCATCGATTGTTTCCTATTAAGCTCTTCCTCATCTACATTGACCACATGCTCTAGAGTGGGTAGACCCAAACTGCTACGATATATATTGGCACGCTCTCGATCCATTTGGCGACAACGTATATTAATAGCCTCTTGAATTTGATCATTATCGCCACTCCAAGTCCATTCATTGTGGCCACCCATTGTGGATCGTCTAGGTCCATTTGAATTCCATTGGGGATCCAAATTAAAATCAGAACAAGCTCTGCCTCTTGGTTTAGGCATATCGTTGACACCCGAAAATGACCATTCGCTTGCCAATATCTGAGAATCGGAAAAGCCATGATAGCCACCATACATGCTTGCTGTACCCAATGTCGTATCTTCATCTTGTGGCGGTGGCTGTACAGTAGCCAATGCACTAACCACTTTGGCCAATAAACCTGTGGTCTGTCTGAATGCGTCGGCAGTCTCAAATGATTTCTGGCGATCGATTTTGTTCAATTCTGTATCCGAGGAAGCATGTATGGTAAATGGAGTGGTCTCATCGCGTGCCTCTACAACTCCATGGCACTCGGAGAAGGCACGCTTGCGACTTGGTATTGGAATAGGATCAATTCTGTACATGGTAAGCTCTGGGCAAGAAAATGATCGATGTAGAGAGTAGTCGTATTCGGCTGGTTCGGTGTAGACGGGCTGTAAGGAAGACATTAAAAAATGTTTTAGACCAATGTTAAGAAATTCTTGGGGATGTTGTGTTGCAGTCTTAAATATATTTTCGAGGTACGGCTACTTCTATACGCACGAATTCTATTCGAGCTAGATACTATTTTTTTTTGCATTACCTTGGCCTTAAATTGTATTTTTGAACCATTATGAAGATATGAATTGGACAGTTGTCTAAGCTTAAACTGTTCGTGTTGAATTAAATTAGGTTATAGTGGCAAATCCTGACAACTACTGCAATAGTCATTGACCTTCAACGTGTCACCTGTTGTATGGCTTATATTTCATCCTAAAAAACACTACTGTAATTAGGTAAACTTTTCGCGACTCCTTCCTTTGGAGTATACTCCAAAACCACCTAACTTGAAGTCATCAGTATATAAATCTGTATAAGCTTTATCTCCAAATTTCTTGTCAAATAGTGGCTTCGCCCGAGTGTAATCCACTGCGATTGGCATATATGTCATTATTTTGAAAATCGAACTGGGACCGTGCGTTTTTTCCGACCACGGCGATAGCTTGCGCAACCGCACAGCCGTTGTTGTAGCTGACTGTTTGGCTAAATTATATCTAAAGGCTATAGATGTAGCATGGCATTAAGGGAATCTGTTCCTATCTTACTGAATGCGCCTGAGATACACCTGCACGCCATACGCTGAACTTTGTCTAAACTTGTTGGCTGGTGAAGTTCCGGCCACCAGACTACAACACCACATATAGCATTATAGGTCTAACTACTACAGTGTATGTTACTGCCAATGCACAATTTTCGGGTTTAGTCCCCACTTTTTTCCTATTTCCTTTTTGCACGAGTACAAAGCTACCGTAGCCTTTCTAGCCCTTTCTTCAATATTAAGCTTAACGTTCCTGTCCGAAATAAAGCCTAGGTATTTTGACCACCCACCAAAGGGAATTTCAATACCCCTATGGAGATGGGCTTAACCGTGGGAATTTTGCGATCTTTGCAGTACACATGACTAGTTCTGTCTTTGCAGGATTTACCCCAAGACCATTCTCTTTCGCCCATTTCCCAATCATTCTCTTTCGCCCATTTCCCAATCATTTCCCATCCACAATTAGAGATATCCTTGTATGATATCTCTAATTGTGGATGGGAATTTTTCCCTGACAGCTAGAGCCACATTATCTGCATATGCCACCACTTTTATTCTTTCTTTTTCCAGGGAAACCAGAAGGTTATTTATAGCAACATTCCAAAAAAGAGGTGATAGATCTCCTCCTTGGGGAATGCGTATATTCACATACCTTTGTATGTTTGCTTGTCTTAGTGTGGCTGAAATAAGTCGCTTCGTTAGAAGTTGTTCTAACAGCCTAATTATTCCTTGGTCATTCAGAGTTGTCAATCCATCGAGCTCGGATGGGCGTTATTGAATGTCCTTTCGATGTCTAGAAAAGCCACAATTGTGTATTCATTGACAGATAGTGAGCTTGCAATAAAGCTGACTAGTTCATGCAATGCGGTCTCAGTAGATCTGCCCTTCGAGTAAGCATGGTGTCGTTTCGAGAGCAATCTTGACACGGTCTTGGGTCTTGGCTAGACGGGGCAAAGACTCAATGTTTAATATAAACACCGCATGTCGTCTTGGCCCATCCACCTCATCCGAAGGTTCAACCTTCCCATCAGCGGTTGGAAGATCTGGGTTAAATTCCTTTAGTCTGTTTACTATAGACTCAGGGTCAGGAGGTACAGAAAAAATTTGCAATGAAATCCCTTCATTTTTCCCAACAAATGCCATGGTATGAGAGTAGATGTGCTTTGATTTCGCTGAAATCATTGAGTCCTCATAGAGAGATCGGAATTGTAAGTTCTACTGAGTTCTTAGACTTCACTTTTATCACATGCTGAGAAGGAATATGAGCACCCCAAACATGCTTCAAGAGCAAAATGTTATTTTTAGACGGAGAACATGGAACATGTTTGTCGAAAAATAACATTTTGCTCTTAACAGGTTGGCTGATAAGTCCCCGGTCTGACACATAGATGGCATCGCTAGTATTAAATGCATATTTTATATAGTACCAACCTTCAAATGATTCGTGTCAAAATTTGACGTCTGTAAGTCAATTAGTTTGTGAGATAGAGCGTATTTTGTGAAGCAACTTTTGTTATTGTGAAAAAATGGAAAAAAAAGGAATTTCGTGTTTTGATAAAATACTGTTTTCTGAAGGGAGAAAATACGGTGGAAGCAAAAACTTGGCTTGATAATGAGTTTCCGAACTTTGCCCCAGGGAAATCAACAATAATTGATTGGTATGCAAAATTCAAGCGTGGTGAAATGAGCACGGAGGACAGTGGACGCCCGAAAGAGGTGGTTACCGACGAAAACATCAAAAAAATCCACAAAATGGTTTTGAATGGCCGTAAAATGAAGTTGATCCAGATAGCAGAGGCCTTAAAGATATCAAAGGAACGTGTTGGTCATATCATTCATCAATATTTGGATATGCGGAAGCTCTGTGCAAAATGGGTGCCGCGCGAGCTCACATTTGACCAAAAACAACAACGTGTTGATGATTCTGAGCGGTGTTTGCAGCTGTTAACTCGTAATAAACCCGAGTTTTTCCGTCGATATGTGACAATGGATGAAACATGGCTCCATACCTACACTCCTGAGTCCAATCGACAGTCGGCTGAGTGGACAGCGACCGGTGAACCGTCTCCGAAGCGTGGAAAGACTCAAAAGTCCGCTGGCAAAGTAATGGCCTCTGTTTTTTGGGATGCGCATGGAATAATGTTTATCGATTATATTGAGAAGGGAAAAACCATCAACAGTGACTATTATATGGCGTTATTGGAGCGTTGAAGCGTTGTTCCACCAAGACAACGCACCGTGCCACAGACCTCAAAAGGATGCTCGCAGGGAAAAAATTTGGCTGCAATGAAGAGGTGATCGTCGAAACTGAGGCCTATTTTGAGGCAAAACCGAAGGAGTACTACCAAAATGGTATCAAAAAATTGGAAGGTCGTTATAATCGTTGTATCGCTCTTGAAGGGAACTATAGGGCTGTTTTCTTTTAACACTGGATGCAACATTTGTATGAGCTATCCAGAACATCGTTGCACTGGTGTTCTATCCAGAACATCTCATCAGTGCAAGTCGCGCCGATGTTGCCAGATTGCATTTTGATAAAGTGACGCTTCTTCGATTCACAATAGCACTTTATTGTGACTAATTTATCGAAAAACAAGAAATTCAAAGTGCCATAAATAATCGCAGCAATAAATATTTATTACTAATCGAAGCATTTCATAAATTAAAAATGCAATATTTCACTTCTTTTCTGTGGTTGTTTTTAAACAGCTGATGACAGTGTTGCATATTTTTGGAGATGTCCTGGATAAACGAGTACTTTGTTTTCTTTTAGTCCTTCACGACTTAGGGTATCCAGTGCTAAAAGAAAACAGCCCTTATGTTGAATAATAAAAACGAATTTTGACAAAAATGTGTTTTTCTTTGTTAGACCGGGGACTTATCAGCCAAACTTTTAAAACAGGTTTGAGGTAATCATATTCCTTCTCTGGGTGCTTTTTTCTGAAGTTTATGTTTTTATACCCTGCGCCACACTGTGGAACAGGGTATTATAAGTTAGTGCATATGTTTGCAACGCCCAGAAGGAGACGAGATAGACACATGATGTCTTTGGCAATAATACTCAGGGTGGGTGCCTGAGTCGATATAGCCATGTCCGTCTGTGAACACATTTTTGTGATCAAAGTCTAGGTCGCAGTTTAAGTCCAATCGCAAACAGGCACAAGTTCCTGTTTTGGGTCAGAATAGAACCCTATTGATTTTGGAAGAAATCGGTTCAGATTTAGATATGGCTCCCATATATATCTTTCACCCGATATGAACTTATATGGACCCAGAAGCCAGAGTTTTACCCTGATTTGCTTGAAATTTTGCACCAGGAGAACAATAAGTACTATAGTCGGGTGTGCCAAATTTGATTGAAATCGGTTCAGATTGAGATATAGCTCTCATATACATCTTTCGCCCGATATAGACTTATATGGCCCCAGAAGCCAGAGTTTTAGCCCAATTTGGAATTTTGCACTAGGAGTACAATTAGTAGTGTAGTGAAGTATGCTAAATTTTATTGAAATCGGTTCAGATTTAGATATAGCTCCCATATATATCTTTCGCCCGATTTTCCGTCATATGACCACAGAGTTCAAAGTTGTAGTCCGATATACATGAAATTTTGCACAGGGAGTAGAATTAAAATACTAAGTATGCATGTCAAATTTGGTTGAAATCGGTTCAGATTTCTATATAGCTTCCATATATATACTTTTCCGATTTGGGCAAAAATGACCAAAATACCCACATTTTCCGAAAACTTGTAAAAGTGACTCAAATTTTCCTTTATTTCTAATACATATCTATCGACCGATAGATCATAAATACACTTTTGCGAAGTTGCCTCAAAATTGGTTCAGATTAAAATGTTTCCATATTTTTTTTACTAACTAGTGTACCATCCCAGGGCATTAGCCGACTTCAATTTTAAGTCTATAGATTATAACTTTTGTTCAGATGGAGTCAGATGTAAATGTATATATTTGGGACAAAAACCTTTATATAGCACAGAAAACATTTGACCGATTTGATATAGTATCGAAAATGTGGATTTACAAAGTGGTGCAGGGTATAATATAGTCGGCCCCGCTTGACTTTAGACTTTCCTTACTTGTTTTTTTTTTTAATTTTCCCATAGCGCTTCAAAAATCAACTTTTATAAAAAATAGGTTGCCTCTTAAACTAAACGTAGTAAACCAACATTTGTTAGTCTAATTTCATATATTTTTAAACCATATATTTCAAAATTAAATTTTTCGTATACGGTAAAACCTCTCTAATTTCAGAAAAAATTGACAATTTTCATAAGACCTTTGCTATATTATCGCATTAAAATAAGGCTCTCATAAAGGGTGATACGGTCAAAATTTGGTCAAGGGAAAACGCGTGTAAATCGGTGAAATCGTTTACTTAACAAATCAAATTAAATTTCTTTTTCAAGTTCAATTAGTATTAAATTCAGGAAAAATATTCAGTTAGGCTTTCGCTTTTCCAAATCCGAATTGCCGGGTCTCACGCTTGACACCTGCCATCAGATTTTGTACAGCCACCTTGTCCACCTTCTTCGCCGCAGAAAGCCAGTTTGCCTTGAACTGCTGCTCGTCCTTAGCAATTTTTTTGGTCTTCTTTAGGTTCCGCTTGACAATAGCCCAGTATTTCTCAATTGGGCGAAGCTCTGGCGTGTTGGGAGGGTTCTTGTCCTTGGGAACCACCTGCACGTTGTTGGCGGCGCACCACTCCATGGCCTTTTTACCGTAATGGCAAGATGCCAAATCCGGCCAAAACAGTTCGGAACAGCCGTGTTTCTTCAGGAAAGGCAGCAGACGTTTATTCAAACACTCTTTCACGTAAATGTCTTGGTTGACAGTCCCGGAAGCTATGAAAATGCTGCTTTTCAAGCCACAGGTACAGATGGCTTGCCAAACCAGATATTTCTTTGCGAACTTTGACAGTTTTATGTGCTTGAAAATATCTGCTACCTTTCCCCTTCCTTTTGCCGTATAAAACTCCTGTCTCGGAAGCCGCTTGTAGTCGGCTTTGACGTAGGTTTCGTCGTCCATTACCACGCAGTCAAACTTCGTCAGCATCGTCGTGTACAGCCTCCGGGATCGCGCTTTGGCCGTCGTATTTTGTTTATCATCGCGATTCGGAGTCACTACCTTCTTGTAAGTCGATAGTCCGGCTCGTTTTTTGGCTCGATGCACGGTTGTAGACGATACACCCAGCTTATTTGCGGCATCTCGGAGAGAGAGGTTAGGGTTTCGCTTGAAACTACCGGCAACTCTCTTTGTCGTCTCAGCGGCTTCCGGTTTTCGATTTCCCCCCGATCCAGACTTCCTGGCTGTCGACAAACGTTCCCCAAACACTTTAATTACATTTGTAACGGTTGATTTGGCAACTTTTAGCGATTTTGCCAGCTTTGCGTGCGAGTAGCTCGGATTTTCGCGATGCGCGAGTAAAATTTTGATACGCTGCTCTTCTTGCTTGGACGGCATTTTGACAACTGAAGAGTGAATTCCAAAATCAAAATAGGAGCAACATTCTACACACACACACCATCAAAATGAGGGGTGTTCAGGTTTTTTAAATGCAAAATTGAAAGAAATACGTCAAGTTTATATTGACCAAATTTTGACCGTATCACCCTTTAAATGTACAACTCCCATTTTTAGATGAAATTTAGGCTACGGTGGGAGTTCACTTCTGAGAGGTTTCACTGTACAAAGTTTTTTTTTTGTGTTGTTTATTAGTTTGACATAGAATTCTATATTTCAATACTTACTTTACACCATTCTCCCTCAATGATTTTGCTAGTAATAAAACTAAGAGCAATTTAAAATTCATTAATTAAATCTGCGATTATGAATGCTTTACAAAACACATTAGAAAAAAAGAATAACCCGATAATTTGTGAGATTATCCCAAAGTGCAATACACACAACAAAAAACCCCAAGTGCATTCAATTAAAGATTAAAGAAAATTAACTAAAATAAATCCCGAAATTGTTAATAAACCATTTGATTGTATTTTTTTATATATAAAAATGATTATAATAATAATTACCTTAAATTTAAGAATATAAAGTTCATTTAATATTCTTCGTAAATAGCCAACATCTTTTGTAACGCCACTCCATATACGGTGTTGAGTGGCTTTAATATTTGATGATAGTTGCTGTTCCAAACGGGCTAATTTCTTGCTTTGTAAACCACTGAAATCGGAAATAGACAATAAGGATATATAAGGATATATGCTTTTGTTTGGCGAAAATTGTTTTTGTTGTTGGTTTTTTGTGTTAGAGTAGGAAAGTTTTTTGAAATTCGAAATATAAAATTGTACTAGGCATAGGTAAGTAGGCATATGTTAAAATTATTTGTTAAATAAATATCGTTTAGTACATTAATTAAAAATATATACATTCCCCCGGTTAAATACTTATTTGCTCACCATAATGCTTAGATACATAAATTTGGAACTCGTACATTTATGTACTAACTTTGTATACCAGACACGGTTGCCACAGTTGGTAAAATTCTACCAAAATTTGTAGATTTTTTACTGTAGATATTTCTCTCCAACTAAGAGGTTCATATAATAGAGATTTTCTACAGAAATAAAATTTTCTATATATGAAAAAATAGAAATAAAAAATAAAATTTTGAGAAAATTTTCTATAGAATTAAATTTTTGAGAACATTTTCTAAAGAACTAAAATTTTGAGAAATTTTTCTATAGAAATAAAATTTTGAGAAAATTTTTTATAGAAATAAAATTTTGACTAAATTTTCTAAAGAAATAAAATTTTGAGAATAGTAGTTATAGGAAATAAAATTTTGACAAAATTTTCTATAGAAATAAAATTTTGACAAAATTTTCTACAGAAATAAAATTGACAAAATTTTCTATAGAAATAAAATTTTGAGAAAATTTTCTGTAGATATCAAATTTTGAGAATATTTCTATAGAAATAAAATTTTGACAAAATTTTCTATAGAAATAATATTTTGAGAAAATTTTCTAGAGAAATAACATTTTGAAAAATTTTCTATAGAAATAAAATTTTGAGAAAAATTTCTATAGAAATAAAAAATTGAGTAAATTTTCTATAGAAATAAAATTTTGACAAAATTTTCTAAAGAAATAAAATTTTGACAAAATTTGCTATAGAAATAAAGTTTTGACAAAATTTTCTATAGAATTAAAATTTTGATAAAAATAGATATAGAAATAAAATTTTAAGAAAATTCTCTTTAGAATTAAAATTTGAGAAAAATTTCTACTGATATAAAATTTTGAGAACATTTTCTATAGAAATAAAATTTTGAGTAAATTTTCTATATCAATAAAATTTTGACAAAATTTTCTATAGAAATAAAATTTTGACAAAATTTTCTGTAGAAATAAAATTTTGACAAAATTTTCTATAGAAATAAAATTTTGACAAAATTTTCTGTAGAAATAAAATTTTGACAAAATTTTCTATAGAAATAAAATTTTGACTAAATTTTCTATAGAAATAAAATTTTGAGAATACTTCTATAGAAATAAAATTTTCTATAGAAATAAAATTGACAAAATTTTCTATAGAAATAAAATTTTGACAAAGTTGTCTATAGAAATAAAATTTTGAAAAAATTTTCTGTAGAAATAAAATTTTGAGAATATTTCTATAGAAATAAAATTTTGAGAAAATTTTCTGTAGAAATAAAATTTTGGGGAAATTTTCTATAGAAATAAAATTTTGACTAAATTTTCTATAGAAATAAAATTTTGAGAATATTTCTATAGAAATAAAATTTTCTATAGAAATAAAATTTTCTATAGAAATAAAATTTTCTATAGAAATAAAATTGACAAAATTTTCTATAGAAATAAAATTTTGACAAAGTTATCTATAGAAATAAAATTTTGAAAAAATTTTCTATAGAAATAAAATATTGAGAATATTTCCATAGAAATAAAATTTTGAGAAAATTTTTTATAGAAATAAAATTTTCACAAAATTTTTTATGGAAATAAAATTTTGACAAAGCTTTCTATAGAAATAAACTTTTGACAAAATTTGCTATAGAAATAAAGTTTTGACAAAATTTTCTATAGAAATAAATTTTTGACAAAATTTTCTATAGAAATAACATTTTGAGAAAATTTTTTATAGAAATAAAATTTTGACAAAGTTGTCTATAGAAATAAAATTTTGAGAAAACTTTCTGTAGAAATAAAATTTTGAGAATATTTCTATAGAAATAACATTTTGAGAAAATTTTTTAAAAATAAAATTTTGGGAAAATTTTTATAGAAATAAAACTTTGACAAAATTTTCTATAGAAATAAAATTTTGAGTAAATTTTCTATATCAATAAAATTTTGACAAAATTTTCTATAGAAATAAAATTTTGACAAAATTTTCTATAGAAATAAAATTTTTACAAAATTTTCTATAGAAATAAAATTTTGACAAAATTTGCTATAGAAATAAAGTTTTGACAAAATTTTCTATAGAATTAAAATTTTGATAAAAATAGATATAGAAAATAAATTAAAAAAAAATCCCTTTAGAATTAAAATTTGAGAAAATTTTCTATAGATATAAAATTTTGAGAACATTTTCTATAGAAATAAAATTTTTAGAAAAATAGATATCGAAAATACAATTGTGAGAAAATTCTCTCTAGAATTAAAATTTCGACAACATTTTCTATAGAAATAAGAATGTTTGTTTGTTAGTTTTGTGGTAAAATTTTCTCCAAATGTTGATAGATTATGTTTGGCTCGAGTGGCAACCATGATACCAAAAGGGAAATGGTTAGAATTGTGAAAGGAAACTGGAAACATTTTTTGGTACATATTAAGATAAAAATGTTTAATTTTCCTTGGGATTAGTTCTAAAATTCTAGGTTAGGTATTAACAAGTATATACGACCGAATGTTCTAACGCATCTTATGTACACTCCACCATAGATTACGTACAAAGTTCTACTAAAAACTGTCACCCACAATCGAATTAGTTGGGTTATGACAACAATTCCCGATCTCAAGGTATTTTGAAACTTCTTAGCATTGTCTTCTATATTGTAATTTACCCCATATGGGGTCCAAGTTAGATAAAAAGGCTGATGAAAGATGAAGAGTATATAAAAGCCAGTGATAGTGGTAGTCTATAAAAAATTATGAACCGATATGAACCAAGAGGCTCGACAGATAAAATCTGGGATTGGTATATATGGGGTCTATATATAATTATAAACCTATACTAATTTTTGCATGATTATTGGAAAGCATATACTGGCTTCGCGAACACAATTTCATTTGGATTGGATGAAATTTGTTCTTCAGTAAAATCAGGCTTGTATGGGGTTCATAACATATATATTCATCGACCGATATTGAGCATTTCTGCATGGATGTTATAACATCGCGTACCAAATTTCAACCGAATCGGATGCAATGTACTCTTCCAAGAGGCTCCGGAAGTCATGTCTGGGGATCGATTTATATGGGGTCATATATAACTAATTATGGACCGATAGGGATGCATGGTTGTTAGTGCGCATATACTAACATCACGTAGCAAATTTCGACAGGATCAGATGAAATTTGATCTTCTAAGAGTTTCCGCAAGTCAAATATGGCTAGTACATATAGAAGCCCCGGAAGTAAAATCGGGATATCGGTCTATATGGGGGCTATACCAAAACATACCGAAACCGAAATATACCGATACCCACCATTTTGGACACATCTTTTTTGTGGTCCGTCCTAAAATACCTCTAGGTTTCCAATTTCAGACAAATCGAATAAAAACTACGGTTTCTAGAAGCCCAAGTCCCCAAATCGGGGGATCAGTTTATATTGGAGCTATACCAAAATATGGACCGTTACCCACCATATCCGACACACCTATTTGTGGCCCTAAAATACCTTTAGATATCCAATTTTAGGCAAATCGAATCCATTTGCCATATGGACCGATTTCCCGATTTTGCTTCTTGGGTGTATTTCCTATCCGATTTGATAGGCCATAATTGAAGACCACAAATTGGTGTGTCGAAAATGGGGGGTATCGGTCCATGTTTTGATATAGCTCCGATATAGACCGATCTCCCGATTTTATTTCTTGGGCTTCTAGAATCTGTAGTTTTTACTCAATTTGCCAGAAATTGGAAATCTAGAAGTATTTTAGACCATAAAGAGGTGTGCCGAAAATGGGGTGTATCGGTTCATGTTTTGATATAGCCACCATATAGACCGATCTCCTGATTTTACTTCTTGGGCTTCTAGAATCCATAGTTTTAATCCAATTTACCTGAAATTTGAAATCTACAGGTACTCTAGGACCCTAAAGACGTGTGCCGAAAATGGTGAGTACCGGTCCATGTTTTGATATAGCCACCATATAGACCGATCTCCCGATTTTACTTCTTTACTTCTAATAAGTTTGTCATTCCGTTTGTAACACATCAAAATATCGATGTCCGACTATATAAAGTATATATATTCTTGATCAGGGAGAAATTCTAAGACGATATAACATAAGCATGTCCGTCCGTCTGTCTGTCTGTTGTAATCACGCTACTGCCTTCAATAATGGAGCTATCGTCCTGAAATTTGGCACAGATTCGTCTTTTGTATGCAGGCAGGTCAAGTTCGAAGATGGGCTGTATCGGTCCAAGTTTTGATATAGTCCCCATATATACCGACCTCCCGATTTGGGGTCTTGGGCTTATAAAAACTGCAGTTTTTATCCAATTTGCTTGAAATTGGAAATCTAGAGGTATTTTAGGACCATCACAAAGTGTACCGAAAATGGTGCCTATCAGTCCATGTTTTGGTATAGCCCCCATATGTACCGATTTCCCGATTTTGCTTCTTGGGCGTCTAGAAAGTGTATTTTCTATCCGATTTGCCAGAAATTGGAAATCTAGAGGTATTATAGGAAAATAAAGAGGTGTGCCGAAAATGGTGAGTAGCGGTACATGTTTTGATATAGCTCCCATATAGACCTCCCGATTTTACTTCTTGGGCTTCTATAACCTGTAGTTTTTACCCAATTTGCCAGAAATTGGAAATCTAGAGGTATTTTAGACCATAAAGAGGTGTGCCGAAAATGGGGTGTATCGGTCCATGTTTTGATATAGCCCCCATATAGACCTATCTCCCGATTTTACTTCTTGGGCTTCTAGAATCCGTAGTTTTAATCCAATTTACCTGAAATTTGAAATCTAGAGGTACTCTAGGACCCTGAAGACGTGTGCCGAAAATGGTGGGTACCGGTCCATGTTTTGATATAGCCCCCATATAGACCGATCTCCCGATTTTACATCTTGGGCTTCTAGAATCCGTAGTTTTTACCCAATTTGCCAGAAATTGGAAATCTAGAGGTATTCTAGGACCATAAAGAGGTGTGCTGAATATATTGTGTATCGGTACAGGTTTTGATATAGCCCCCTTATAAACCGGCCTTCCGTTTTGGGGTATAGATTCTAGAACACAAATTAGATCTGCTGAATACTGTGTGTATCCTTTCATGTTTTGGTACACCGAACTCCCGATTTAACTCCTAGGGCTTCTAGAAATTGTAGTTTTTATCCGATTTGAACTTCTCTGCTTGGGAGAATATCTGTCATCAAACCCCCCTGATGTATCACACAAACCTAACAAATTTAAAACTCTTCGGTCTAAAATTTTCTTTCTACATTAATTTCTGGCGTACATGGGGTGCGAATATTTAAAATATAAAATATTAAACTATTTTTTTTACAACCACTTTAGTATATTTAGAAAATAGGGGATTAGTAATGGGGGTAAATATTATTGAACAAAAAATGCATAAATACTTTAAAATATTAAATGGAGTCCTTTAAATAAACACAATTTTATATACATGTAAATATTTTTTGTATATAAATACTTTTCTTTAAAATACTTACCGCGTAATGAATGTCATTATCATGAGTAGGTAACCCAAGGAGAATATAAACCAAACAATAATGAATATCTGATAAACCACAAACCATCCACCAAATTCTCTTGGCTAAATAAAAAATAAAGAACGATTTTTAATTTATAATTGCTTTTTCCGTTTTTTTTTGTTTGCATAGCATCCCAAATAAATTATCTTCAAATCACCTGTTGTGGCTGAAAGGTAGGCACATAATCACCAAATCCAATGGTAGTTGTGGTCACATATGAGTAGTAAAAAGCCAATGAATATGGCCAGTCTTCAAAATATGAAAATACCCATGATGGTATTAGGAGAAATAATGTTATCCCAGGTACCAAAGCAATCAAAACCGTTGTGATTAATCCCAATTGTGGTGGCACATAGTGAACATTATGATTCATTTTATATTTTTTATAACGTCGATAAATTGCTTGAAACTGTAAAAGAAATTGAAATTATTACAGGCGTTTCGACCTATTGATCAGTTGTTTATTTAAAGTGACAACAAGAGGGCAGAGATTGAATATGGACAAACCACTCACTTTTCCGTTTAAAAAATTGAATTTAACTTACCGTTTTGCCAAAATATTCACCTAATCCCGCAAATAAAATACCATTTATAGGTATACCAATTACGGAATAGACTATCATTATCATACGACCCAATGTGGTGGTAGGCGATATATTACCATAGCCCACCGTTGAACACACTGTGAAGGCAAAGAAGAACGAATGATAAAATGTCCACGTATAGGGTACTTCATATTCATCATTGCGATAATCGGTAACTGGTTTGCCGCAATAATCTGTGATGCGCTCCAGAACTTCATTTTGGGTAGTAGTATTTTTGTCGTCCAATTGTTCTAGGATATATTCTGCAAAGATAAAGATGGAAAACAAAACATGTTATAAATAATTTTATATATACACTGAAAAAATATTGTCTTGTGCCTAAAATATGAATGCGAATTTTGCTTAGTATAAAAAACTCATTTCTATCATTTTTCCTTGGTCCAAAGTCAATAATTCTGAAAATTTCTTCAACATTAATGAAATTGTCTTCACATTAGTTGTCTTTTTTGTATTTTTATACTCTGCGCCACATTGTGGAACAGGGTATTATAAATTAGTGTATATATTTGCAACACCCAGAAGGAGACGTGATAGACACATGGTGTTTTTGGCAATATTGCTCAGGATCGGCCCGTAGTCCCTATAGCCATGTCCGTCTGTCTGTGAACACATTTTCGCAATTTTAGTCCAATCGACTTCAAATTTGAACCCTATTGATTTTGGAAGAAATCGGCTCAGATTTAGATATAACTCCCATATATAAAGGGTGATACGGTCAAAATTTGGTCAAGGGAAAACGCGTGTAAATCGGTGAAATCGTTTATTTAAAAAATCAAATTAAATTTCTTTTTCAAGTTCAATTAGTATAAAATTCAGGAAAAATATTCAGTTAGGCTTTCGCTTTTCCAAATCCGAATTGCCGGGCCTAACGCTTGACACCTGCCATCAGATTTTGTACAGCCACCTTGTTCACCTTCTTCGCCGCAGAAAGCCAGTTTGCCTTAAACTGCTGCTCGTCCTTAGCAGTTTTTTGGTCTTCTTTAGGTTCCGCTTGACAATAGCCCAGTATTTCTCAATTGGGCGGAGCTCTGGCGTGTTGGGAGGGTTCTTGTCCTTGGGAACCACCTGCACGGTGTTGGCGGCGTACCACTCCATGACCTTTTTACCGTAATGGCAAGATGCCAAATCCGGCCAAAACAGTACGGAACAACCGTGTTTCTTCAGGAAAGGCAGCAGACGTTTATTCAAACACTCTTTCACGTAAATTTCTTGGTTGACAGTCCCGGAAGCTATGAAAATGCTGCTTTTCAAGCCACAGGTACAGATGGCTTGCCAAACCAGATATTTCTTTGCGAACTTTGACAGTTTTATGTGCTTGAAAATATCTGCTACCTTTCCCCTTCCTTTTGCCGTATAAAACTCCTGTCCCGGAAGCTGCTTGTAGTCGGCTTTGACGTAGGTTTCGTCGTCCATTACCCCGCAGTCAAACTTCGTCAGCATCGTCGTGTACAGCCTCCGGGATCGCGATTTGGCCGTCGTATTTTGTTTATCATCGCGATTTGGAGTCACTACCTTCTTGTAAGTCGATAGTCCGGCTCGTTTTTTGGCTCGATGCACGGTTGTAGACGATACACCCAGCTTATTTGCGGCATCTCGGAGAGAGAGGTTAGGGTTTCGCTTGAAACTACCGGCAACTCTCTTTGTCGTCTCAGCGGCTTCCGGTTTTCGATTTCCCCCCGATCCAGACTTCATGGCTATCGACAAGCGTTCCCCAAACACTTTAATTACATTTGTAACGGTTGATTTGGCAACTTTTGTCAGCTTTGCGTGCGAGTAGCTCGGATTTTCGCGATGCGCGAGCAAAATTTTGATACGCTGCTCTTCTTGCTTGGACGGCATTTTGACAACTGAAGAGTGAATTCCAAAATCAAAATAGGAGCAACATTCTACACACACACACCTTCAAAATGAGGGGTGTTCAGGTTTTTTAAATGCAAAATTGAAAGAAATACATTGACCGCATCACCCTTTATCTTTCACCCGATATGCACTTATATGACCCTAGAAGCTAGAATTTCAACCTGATTTGCTTTAAATTTTGCACAAGGAGTGCAATTGATAGTGTCGTAAAGTGTGCAGAATTTGGTTGAAATTGGCTAAGATTTAGATATAGCTTACATATATCTTTCGCCCGATATGCCCTTATATGGCCCCAGAAGTCAGAGTTATGCCCTGATTTGCTTTAAATTTTGAAATCGGTTCAAATTTAGATAAAGCTCTCATATATATTTTTCGTCCGATTTACGCTCATATGGCAACAGAGGTCAAATTTGTAATCCGATTTACGTGAAATTTTGCATAGGAAGTAGAAATAACAGTGTAGCTATGCAAGCCAAATTTGGAATGATTACTGCAGCAGTATTGAGAATACGTCCGAGGCTTCAAGACTACGGAAGGTACTAGCATCAGCTAACTCCGCTCCAGGTTTCATTTAAACATCGGAGGGCAATTGGACAACGTCCAGTAGGGAGACGCTGGAGGTACTATTGGACACACATTTTCCTGGAAATCAGACGGTTGAACCATATTCTGGCGGTGCCACAGTGGCTCAGCGGTCATTTCCTATCGAGAAAATTGTATCGGAATCTAGAATAAAATGGGCGTTAAATAGCTTTGGGCCATGCAAATCCCCCGGACCTGATGGAATTACTCCGGCGGAGTTACAAGCAGTGACTGAAAGAATTATCCCCTGGTTGACGGTGATATATATGTTAAACTTAGCATATATTCCAGAAAAGTGGAGGGAAACAAAATCGTTTTCATACCGAAAGCGGGAAAAGCCTCTCACTCGAGTGCGAAGGATTTCCGACCAATCCGCTTATCCTCATTCCTACTTAAGACTCTGGAGAGGATGATAGACATTTATCTTAGAACTAGCGTCGATTCAAGTTTGCTCTCGAAACGACAGCATGCATACTCGAAGGGCAGGTATACTGAGACCGCGTTGCATGAACTAGTCAGCTTTATTGAAAGCTCACTATCTGTCAATGAATACACAATCGTGGCGTTTCTAGACATCGAGGGGGCATTCAATAACGTCTATCCGAGCAACTGGCAACTCTGAATGTTGATCCAGGTATACTTAGGCTGCTAGACGAACTGCTAATGAGGAGACGTATTTCGGCCACACTAGGTAAAGCAAACATACAAAGGTATGTGAACAGAGGCACTCCCCAAGGAGGAGTTCTATCACCTCTGCTTTGGAATGTTGATATAAACAACCTTCTGGTTTCCCTAGAAAAAGAAAGGATAAAAAGATGGTCTGGCATACGCAGACGATGTGGCTCTAGCAGTTAGGGGAAAATTCCCATCCACAATCAGAGATGTTATACAGAGAGACCTCCGATTTACTGAGAAATAGGCGAAAGTGTAAATCCTGGTCTTGGAGTAAATCCTGCAAAGACAGAATTAGTCATGTGCTGCAAAGATCGCAAAACTCCCACGGTTAAGCCCATATCCTTTGGGATATTGAAATTCCCTTTGGTGAGTGTGCAAAATACCTTGGTGTTATTCTGGACAGGAAGCTGAACTTTAAGCTTAATATTGAAGAAAGAGCGAGAAAAGATACGATAGCTTTGTACTCGTGCAAAAAGGCAATAGGAAAAAAGTTGGGCCTAAAACCGAAAATTGTGTATCGGCTATACACGGCAGTGGTTAGACCTATAATGCTATATGTGGTGTTGTAGTCTGATGGCCGGAACTTCAGCAACCGACAGGTTTAGATAAAGTTCAGCGTATGGCGTGCTTGTGTATCTCAGGCGCATTCAGTAAGATCTATTGCCTTTAGACATTTTGGCCAAACAGTCAGCTGCAACAGCGGCTGTGCAGTTGCGCGAGCTATCGCTGTGGTCGGAAAAATGTACGGTCACAGTTCGGTCCCCAAAATAATGCCAGATGTGCCTAACGTAATGGATTACACTCTGGCGAAACCACTTTTCTACAAGAAGTTTGAAACTCTAATTCCCAATAGTGAGGCGTGGTGTACACGGGCCCCGGGGAATAAAAGATATATAGATTTATACACTGATGGCTCCAAATTGGATGGACAAGAGGGTTTCGGAGTATATTCTAAAGATCTGGAACTTCGAATAGCGAAAAGATTACCTGATCACTGTAGTGTTTTTCAGGCTGAAATATTAGCAATAAGATAAGTGGTGAATTGGCTGAGAAGTAATGCTCCAAGCAATATTGGCATTAATATATACTCAGACAGTCAACCTGCAATAAAATCCTTGGACTCTGTGTTCCTCAACTCGAAAACGGCCATCGACTGCCACAAATCTCTCAATGAGATGGCTGAGCAGCACAATATTCACCTAATATGGGTGCCTGGCCATAGGAACATACCGGGGAACAGCGAAGCAGATGAGTTAGCAAGGCTAGGAACTACCTTACATATTCCAGGGGAACTAGAATCTGTTGGTATGCCTCTGGCTACCTGCAAGCTCTTACTGCGTGAGAAGGCTGTCATGATGGCAAATGTTCGATGGGAGAATTGCAAGGGTTGTAACGACACCAAGCAAATATGGCCCCATTTAAGGACACTAGATATGTTAATGTTTTCAAGACGTCAGATATCACTCCTAATCTCTGCTATAACGGATCGCTGCCTGATAGGCGAGTTTGCAAAAACTATTGGCGCGAAGTATAATGACTATTGTATGAGCTGTCATGATGCGGAGGAAAAGGAATCAATTAAACACCTCTTATGTGAGTGTCCTGCATTTTGTGTAAGGCGTAAGCGAATTTTAAGGGCATACAGCTTTAGATTACTGGCGGACCTGGAAAACGTTAACTTAAGTAGTCTGTTACTGTTTTTGGAACAATCTAGCTGGTTCAACAAAAGAAAATAATAGTGAAGGTTCAGTGGTTAAAACTAGAAGTGCCCATATGTAATAAGTACTTTTAGTTAGATGTAGTATCACAATGGACTGAATAGTCTAAGTGAGCCTGAAATTTAATCGGGCTGCCACTTTAACCTAACCTAACCTAGATATAGCTCCGATATATATGTATATGTATATATATATATATATATATATATATATATATATATATATATATATATATATATATATATATATATATATATATATATATATATATATATATATATATATATATATATATATATATATATATATATATTTCGATTCCGATTTCCACTCATATGACCACAGAGGTCAAAGTTGTAATCCGATTTTGCACAGGGAGTAGAATTAGCATTGTAACAGGTTGGCTGATTAGTCCCCGGTCTAACCAAGAAAACACACATTATTATTATTCAACATAGTTCCCTTCAAGAGCGATACAACGATTATAACGACCTTCCAATTTTTTGATACCATTTTGGTAGTACTCCTTCGGTTTTGCTTAAAAATAGGCCTCAGTTTCGGCATCTTATGTACCCTCCACCATAGATTGCGTAGAAACTTCTGCGAAAGACTGTCATCCACAATCGAATTACTTGGGTTGTGGTATCTTAAAACTTCTTAACATCGTTTTCTAAATTGTGAGTTATTCCATACGTGGTACATATTAGACAAAAAAGTTATGTATAGGTAAGTCTACAAATAATTACGACTCGACATGGACTTTTGCACCGTACGTAGAGAGCCAGAATTGAAATATGGGGGTCGCTTATATCGGGGCTATATAGAAATATGAACTTGATATGGACCAATTTTTGTGTGATTAGGGATCGATTTTTCTGAGGGCTATATATAACTATAGACCGATATGGACCTAGTTAAACATGGTTGTTAACGGCCACATAGTAGCACAATGTACCAAATTTCAACTGACTCGTATGAAATTTGCTCCTCCAAGAGGCTCCAACACCAAATCTAGGGATCGGTTTATGTGGGGCCTATATATGATTATGGACTGATATGAACCACTTTTGGCATGGTTGTTAAATATCATATACTACCACCACGTACCAAATTTCAACCAGATCGGATGAATTTTGCTTCTCCAAAAGGCACCAGAGGTCAAATCTGGGGATCGGTTTATATGGGGGGCTATATATAATTATGGACTGATATGAACCAATTCCAGCATGGTTGTTGGATACAATATACTAACATCACGTACCAAATTTCAACCGAATCGGATGAATTTTGCTCTTCCAAGGGACTCCGGAGGTCAAATCTGGGGATCGGTTTATATGGGGCCTATATATAATTATTGACTGATTTCAACCAATTTTGGCATGGGTGTTTGAGGCCATATATTAACACCACGTACCAAATTTCATCTGAATCAGATGAATTTTGGTCTTCCAAGAGGCTCCGGAGGTCAAATCTGGTGATCGGTTTATATGGGGGCTATATATAATTATGGACCGATGTGGAGCAATTTTTGCATGGTCATTAGATACCATATACTAACACCATGTACCAAATTCAAGCCGGATCGGATGAAATTTGCTTCTCTTAGAGGCCCCACAAGCCAAATCGGGGGATCGGTTTGTATGGGGGCTATATATAATTATGGACCGATGTGGAGCAATTTTTGCATGGTCATTAGATACCATATACTAACACCATGTACCAAATTCAAGCCGGATCGAATGAAATTTGCTTCTCTTAGAGAATCCGCAAGCCAAATCGGGGGATCGGTTCATATAGGGGCTATATATAATTATGGGCCGATGTGGACCAATTTTGACATGGTTGTTAGAGACCATATACTAACACAATGTACCAAATTTCAGCCCGATCGAATGAAATTTGCTTCTCTTAGAAGATCTGCAAGCCAAATTTGGGGGTCCGTTTATATGGGGGCTATAAAGGGTGATACGGTCAAAATTTGGTCAAGGAAAAACGCGTGTAAATCGGTGAAATCGTTTATTTAAAAAATCAAATTAAATTTCTTTTTCAAGTTCAATTAGTATTAAATTCAGGAAAAATATTCAGTTAGGCTTTCGCTTTTCCAAATCCGAATTGCCGGGCCTCACGCTAGACACCTGCCATCAGATTTTGTACAGCCACCTTGTCCACCTTCTTCGCCGCAGAAAGCCAGTTTGCCTTGAACTGCTGCTCGTCCTTAGCAGGTTTTTTGGTCTTCTTTAGGTTCCGCTTGACAATTAGCCCAGTATTTCTCAATTGGGCGGAGCTCTGCCGTGTTGGGAGGGTTCTTGTCCTTGGGAACCACCTGCACGTTGTTGGCGGCGTACCACTCCATGGCCTTTTTACCGTAATGGCAAGATGCCAAATCCGGCAAAAACAGCACGGAACAACCGTGTTTCTTCAGGAAAGGAAGCAGACGTTTATTCAAACACTCTTTCACGTAAATTTCTTGGTTGACAGTCCCGGAAGCTATGAAAATGCTACTTTTCAAGCCACAGGTACAGATGGCTTGCCAAACCAGATATTTCTTTGCGAACTTTGACAGTTTTATGTGCTTGAAAATATCTGCTACCTTTCCCCTTCCTTTTGCCGTATAAAACTCCTGTCCCGGAAGCTGCTTGTAGTCGGCTTTGACGTAGGTTTCGTCGTCCATTACCACGCAGTCAAACTTCGTCAGCATCGTCGTGTACAGCCTCCGGGATCGCGCTTTGGCCGTCGTATTTTGTTTATCATCGCGATTTGGAGTCACTACCTTCTTGTAAGTCGATAGTCCGGCTCGTTTTTTGGCTCGATGCTCGGTTGTAGACGATACACCCAGTTTATTTGCGGCATCTCGGAGAGAGAGGTTAGGGTTTCGCTTGAAACCACCGGCAACTCTCTATGTCGTCTCAGCGGCTTCCGGTTTTCGATTTTCCCCGATCCAGACTTCATGGCTGTCGACAAACGTTCCCCAAACACTTTAATTACATTTGTAACGGTTGATTTGGCAACTTTTAGCGATTTTGCCAGCTTTGAGTGCGAGTAGCTCGGATTTTCGCGATGCGCGAGCAAAATTTTGATACGCTGCTCTTCTTGCTTGGACGGCATTTTGACAACTGAAGAGTGAATTCCAAAATCAAAATAGGAGCAGCATTCTACACACACACCTTCAAAATGAGGGGTGTTCAGGTTTTTTAAATGCAAAATTGAAAGAAATACGTCAAGTTTATATTGACCAAATTTTGACCGTATCACCCTTTACGTAAAAGTGGACCGACATGGCCCATGTGCAATACCGTCCGACCTACATCACTACTACTTGTGCCAAGTTTCAAGTCGATTGCTTGTTTCGTTCGGAAGTTAGCGTGATTTCAACAGACGGACGGAGGGACATGCGCAGATCGACTCAGAATTTCACCACGACCCAGAATATATATACTTTATGGGGTCTTACCCCCATTTTCATAAAGCTCCGTTAGTGTTCCGTTAACTAACCAACTTTTAAACTGTATTATGGAAGAAGCTGTCATCTTGCATATATATTCCATATGCCAGTTAGGAACTTAACTGACGAAAATTTTTCAGTTAAAGTTAACTGGAGAGAAAATATTTGCAATTTACTTTCTGTTAACTGGCAGTTAAAGCCTAACGGAGCTACATGAAAATCGCCGTTAGAGCAATATTTCGATGTGTTACAAACGGAATGACAAAGTTAATATACCCCCATCCTATGGTGGAGGGTATAATAATAATAGTAAATAGCGAAACAGGCTCTGATGTTGAAAATCAGTAATAATTAAAAAAAAAAATAAGATTTCGAAGCACAAAACTATTATTTATGAACGAAGTATTACTTCTAAATACTCAAGTAATAAAATTGGATAGTAGATCAATATAAAGGTGAGCCATTTTCATCATATCTATATTTATGGGATATATTGTCCAAATCAGTGAGGAATGTGATGAGGGGGCAACATTTAGGCCTGAGTCCTCGTGAAATGATTTCAAAATTACAGATTATTGTCCTAGTCAAGCTGAGTAAATGTTGAGGCTCTAAAATAAAATCCTTTGATCGTTTCTAAATTTTGACGATTCGCTTGTGTTTCTTTTTTAATAATGTAGAAATAAAAATAATATTATATATTTATTATACTGAACCGATTTTCTAAAACTCCCAAATTTATGGCAATTCCCCCAAGTCCCCAAGTCAAACATTTCCATGAAAAATATCCCCAAATTGCGAAAAAAAAATTCCCAATACTGGCTGCACTGCGTCAAAAGAAAAAATCGTTTCTCCAAAATTTCGTTCCCCAGAAAAAATCTTCTTTCAGTGAAGTCATAACTTCTAAAGTAAAGCAAAGAATTTGAAATCGAAGTACTTCTGCCTTTAGCCGATGTAAATTTTATGGAAGATGTTTACATCCAGATCGAGGGATCACTTTTTTGGAATTTTTTTCCGGGGTCTGGGGCCAGGGGTTTTAAGTCGTTACCAGCTTTTTCCCAATACAATCTGGAAACCGAACATTAATTCCGATGTGATAACTTAGAACAACAGGTAATTCCCAAGATGAATACACAAAGTAACTGATAGTTCTTTATTTTGCCATAAAATGAATTATCTAGAGGTATGTAATCAGAGCAAATCTTCATTTGGTTGATTCACGGCTTGTTTGCTAAATTGCTTTGCTAGACAATTCTGTAAATATTTAATTAAAAAGATAAAACTAAAACCAATGTCAATTTCAATATCAATGTCAATCAACTCAAACTAAAAAAATTTAAAAAAAAAAACAAAAGAAATTAACGGCTAATTCTATTGAAATGTATTCTTTATGAATGAAATACCCCCAAAAAAATGACTCCTCTATCATAGGAAATATCAGTTCCGTTTAATGAAATCGAATGAAATCATTGCAAATCACTTGTGCTTTTTTCCACTTAAATTGAAAAAATAAAATAATTTGTAGTCGAAACACACCTAAATTTACGACGTTGTGAACAATTAGCGTGTGATACAATTGACTCTTATCACTTGTTTGCAATCCAATACAAAAACAAAAAAGAAGATTTACAAATGATAGACGCCGGACTACTACCTTCCGCCAAATTAATGTAAAACGATTTGGATCACTTGGATAATGGGTTCGTTCGTTGGTGGTTATTGAAATCATGATTTTTACACAACGGGGTTAGAGGAAGTCTCACTGTGTATCAATGGCAAAATGTTTTCGGGAAAAATGCCATTCCATAGTGTGTGGCGATAAAAATCATTGTCATTGACAAACCTTGGATAGAGATTTTAAAGTGCAAAGCTTGTTAGTTTTTTTTTTTTTTTGAGGAAATGTTGAACAAGAAAATCGTTATATGTAAATCAAAACGAGGTTCGAGCTGCAAGTACTTACTAGTAATTACTAGTACTTGTGGCACCCTTTTGTAAGGGTTGGCATGCCCTCCCTGCATAGAAAGGTGATGAGTTCAATCCCAATTTTGACCGAACATCATACAGAATTTCAGGAATTCCTAAGATTTCAACACATTTGGCTCTCTCGATTTCCCTAAAATTAGGTGCCCAATTTCATGAAAACCTCCCGTTACTAGTTTTTACTCACGTACACGACCCAAAAGTATATACTGCCTTAAGTTCTTCCGGGACAAAACTTAACTAAATAACCACCACATTGAATCAAACTCTTCGTTGTAGCGTGTTACTTGAAAATATATAGAATTTCAGGGGGTTTGATGGTATATACTCTTCCACGAAGATCCGTCCGACTTTATATCAGTTTCTGGATGTATAAGAACCATTTTTGTTTGAGTTTTAGAAGAATCTTAAATATCTAACTTTATGGAAAAATTACCAAAATCTTGTTTCTATACAAAATGCTATTCCTATCCAGCGTCGCCAAAAAAGGAGTAAAAAAATGTTCTTTTTGGATCTGGAAGGGGTGTCAAATTGACGCAGAAGCGATGAATTTAACATGGGCTTGTCATAGGACGGATGTCCACCATTTCAACAGCCGCTGCACTGAATTTGCATCGCTTCTTAAGGTGTGAGGTGAATGCAGTGAGTTGATCTAGCGATTGGTGTCTGTCCGTCTGTCAATGTATTTGTTGTTCACAGGATGCCGGTCGCAAATATTAACCGATTTGGATAAAATTTGGTACAGGGTGTTTTTTGGGAACAAGGACGAACGCTATTGAATTTGGAAGAAATCGGATCAAATTTAGATATAGCTCCCATATATATGTATCGACCGATTTCGACAAATGGAGTCACGTTACGTTTTTTTACAAACCGATCGTCATCAAATTTTGCACATAGTAAACTTTTTCATCACTCCTTAAGTCTGCAAAATTTCATCCAAATCGGTTCAGATTTAAATATAGCTCCCATATATATGTATCGCCCGATTTTCCCAAATTTGGCCATAAAAACCTTATTTATTAAGCGATCTTACTCAAACTTGGCTTACTCTTATCTTTTATGGTACTGACAATATGTGCCAAAAATGATCGAAATCGGTTCAGATTTAGATATAGCTCCCATATATATGTATCGCCCGATTTTCTCAAATTTGACCGTAAAACCCTTATTTATCAACCGATAGTACTCAAAGTTGGCTAAATATAATCTTCTATACTTCTAACTGTGTGTGCGCAATTTCATCGAAATAGGTTCAGATTTAGATATAGCTCCCATATATATGTATCGCCCGATTTGGTCAAATTTGACTGTAAAACCCTTATTTATCAACCGATCGTAGTCAAAGTTGGCTAAATGTAATCTTCTATAGCACTAAATTTATGTGCAAAATTTCATCGAAATCGGTTCAAATTTAGATATAGCTCCCATATATATGTATCGCCCGATTTTGAAAAATTTGCCCCTAATAACCTTATTTTTGACCATAGGGGCCTCATTTATTAACTGATCGTACTCAAATTGTACACAAAGTGACCTTCTGTGGTATCAATCATACCTGCAAAATATTATACAAATTGGTTCAGATTTAGATATAGCTCCCATATATATGCATCGCTCGATTTTGTCATATTTGCCCATAATACTCTTATTTATTAACCTATGTTATTCAAATTTCAAATTTTGATGTACTAGCTGATCGTATTTAGACTTACGTGTAGCTCTTACATAAATCTTTTGCCCTATTTGCAGAAATTTGGATTTATTACCCACAACTAATTGACAGATTTCCTCTTTTTTAATAATGGACTCAATATTAGTGACATACTCAGATACTCAGATTGTGACAAGGCACCCATAAACATGTACCCCCCTTTATGTTCTCCAAAACCTATACCAATGATACCCCACAAATGCTTATGTTTACTAATTCAGTAGGGGTGGTTTAGGGTATGATATAGTCGGCCCGCCCGACTTTCTACTTTACTCGTTTTTATTTTTTTATTTTTAATGCATTATAACGCTTGTCTGGAACTTTTTTGATCAAATATTTTCAAAAATTCGAAATTTTCTACAAAGGATTTAGCATTTTTTCGGCTAAATTTAAATAACTTGTACCATTTTATTAATTCTAAATCTGTTTTTAACCTATTTGAAACACAAAAAAATCAATTTCCCATTAAAAATATGAAAAAAAACGAGTTATAAAGAAATTGACTCAAATGAATTTCCTACACTGAAAAAATATTGTCGTGAGGTCAAAGATTTCATGTCTTTAAAATACGAATACAAATTTTGCTTAGCACAGAAGACACATTTCTCTAAAATAAAGTTATTTTCCTTGTCCAAAAGTCGATAAACTTTTCAATAAAGTCGTATTGTCCTTATAATTAAGTGATTTGACTTAAAATTGGGTATCTTAACATGAAAGAAAAAATTTATAGGCTAAGGTCAACTTGACTTTAATAATTCAGAAAAATTCTTTAAATTTAATGAAATTGTCTTTAAATTTGTTGTCTTTTTGCATCTTGACTACAAAGCAAACAATCGTTCAAATATAGGACATGTTTTTCAAAACTTTATTTTAAAGAAGTTTTTTACTTCAAACATAGCATAATTTCTACTGGAAGTCGAGTCCTAATTTGGAAAATAAAGTTGCCGTTAACTCGTTTTTAAAGGACTTTGATAGCATATGAAGAAAAAAGCTGAGAAAGCGAAAAATTAAAATTTGCTTCCTAGAAGCAAGTACACAAAACCTAAATTTGAAAGAGAATTGTGTCTTAAAAGTATCCTTACTTGTATTCTCCGCTTCTTTGGCTCGGAATCAATACCAAATTTTTTAAAGTAAAGACAAAATCTTTGGAACCGAGTATGCTTTTTTTTCAGTGTATGCAGTTAAAATAAAGAACATCTTTGGGAGAGTATTTTTGGAAATTCTTTTAAAGTTGTGCTTTGAGAAGAACTTACAATTTTTTTGCTGAGTATAGAAAAAAATCTAAAAATTTTATTTCTATAGAAAACATTTTTTCTCAAATTTTATTTCTATAGAAAAGTTCGTCAAAATTTTCTATTTATAGAAAATTTTGTTAAATTTTATTTCTATAGAAAAATTTGTCAAAATTTTATTTTTATAGAAGATTTTGTCAAAATTTAATTTTTATAGAAATTTTTGTCCAAATTTTATTTTGTTGTTGTTTTTTTATTTCAGCTTAAAACCATACATTGACTAAACTACAAGAGTAGCTTAACCAACAGAGGAAAAGAATGTTTGTCAAATTTATTTGGGCAAAGCCCTATAGACTGCAAGATGGTTGGATGGACGCACGTTTCGGAATTACCACATTCCTCATCAGCATCCTCTACTTGCAGCAAAACTATCAACCAATTATCAGAATAAATTCAGGCAGTTTATTAAACCCAACAAAAACCACACTTGAACCCTCCGAAAAAAGGTTTTACATTGATAGCCGGCTTATGCCGAAATAAACTCGAAACAAACATATCTCTTTTCCTATGCCACTGTCAAATCATCGATTTGAATTCACATGGCTGGGTTTATTTTGAGCGTGCCTCCTCTTCTTTTTCCATTTGTTTTGTTTTGTTATTGTTGGTTTTGTTCTTTAAGCATTGTTGTTGTTTTTTTATTTCAGCTTAAAACCATACATTGACTAAACTACAAGATTTTTTTTCAAAATTTTATTTCTTTAGAAATGTTGTCAAAATTTTATTTTTATAGAAAATTTTGTAAAAATTTTATTTCTATAGAAAATTTTGTCAAAAATGTATTTCTATAGAAAATTTTGTTAATTTTTTATTTCTATAGAAAATTTTTTGTCAAAATTTTATTTCTGTAGAAAACTTTGTCAACATTTTATTTCTATAGAAAATTTTTTCAATATTTTGTTTCTATTGAAAATTTTGTTAAAATTTATTTCTATAGAAAAATTTTATAAATAATTTTATATTTATATTTTCTATAATAAATTTTATCAAAATTTTATTTCTATAAAAAAAATTCTTAATTTTTTTTATTTGTATAGATAAATTTATCAAATTTCATTTCTATAGAAAATTTTGTCAAAATTTTTGGCGTGTTCATATACAGGAACACGAAAGCTTTCTTTCGTATTCTAAACGAAAGAAATTTGATTTTTGTTCTTCTATTTCGAAAGGCAAGTCACTTCATATTTTGTTGTCGAGCAATAAACGAACATATACAATAAGTGTCAAGAAAAAAGTAAAAACATTGTTAACATTTGAATGAATTCTCAGGCCAACAATTTGAAAATACTCATTTTTGATATTCAATGTATTCTCATACAACCGAAACGAACTTTCAATAATATAAAAACTCAAATTCATTCGAATTCGAGTGACTGCCTTTCTTTCGAATGGGGTTTCGTTCGATATACAGGAACAGTGCATTTATTTCTATAGAAAATTTTGTCAAAATTTTATTTCTGTAAAAAATTTTATCAAAATTCTGTTTCTGTAAAAAATGTTGTCAACATTTTATTTCTATAGAAAATTTTGTAAAAATTTTATTTCTATAGAAATTTTATTTTTATAAAAAATTTTGTCAATATTTTATTTCTATAGAAAATTTTGTCAATATTTTATTTCTATAGAAAAATTTGTCAAAATTTTATTTCTATAGAAATTTTTGTCAATATTTTTTATACCCTGCTCCACACTGTGGAACAGGGTATTATAAGTTAGTGCATATGTTTGCAACACCCAGAAGGAGACGAGATAGACACATGGTGTCTTTGGCAAAAATGCTCAGGGTGAGCTCCTGAGTCGATATAGCCATGTCCGTCTGTCCGTCTGTCCGTCTGTCCGTCTGTCCGTCTGTCCGTGAACACATTTTTGTAATCAAAGTCTAGGTCGCAGTTTAAGTCCAATCGACTTCAAATTTGGCACAAGTATGTGTTTTGGCTCAGAATAGATACCTATTGATTTTGGAAGGAATCGGTTCAGATTTAGATATAGCTCCCATATATATCTTTCGCCCGATATGGACTAATACGGTCCCAGGAGCCAGAGTTTTACCCCAATTTGGTTGAAATTTTGCACTAGGAGTTCAATTAGTGGTGTAGTCTAGTGTGCCAAATTTTATTGAGATCGGTTCAGATTTAGATATAGCTCCCATATATAGCTTTCGCCTGATTTACACTCATATGACCACAGAGGCCAATTTTTTGCTCCGATTTAGTTGAAATTTTGCACAGGGAGTAGGATTAGCATTGTAGCTATGCGTGCCAAATTTGGTTGAAATCGGTTCAGATTTAGATATAGCTCCCATATATAGCTTTCGCCCGATTTACACTCATATGACCACAGACACCAATTTTTTGCTCCGATTTATTTGAAATTTTGCACAGGAAGTAGAATTAGCATTGTAGCTATGCGTGCCAAATTTGGTTGAAATCGCTTCAGATTTATATATAGCTCCCATATATAGCTTTCGCCCGATTTACACATATATGACCACAGAGGCCAATTTTTTGCTCCGATTTAGTTGAAATTTTGCACAAGGAGTAGAATTAGCATTGTAGCTATGCGTGCCAAATTTGGTTGAAATCGGTTCAGATTTAGATATATCTCCCATATATAGCTTTCACCCGATTTACACTCATATGACCACAGAGGCCAATTTTTAACTCCGATTTAGTTGAAATTTTGCACAGGTAGTAGAATTAGTATTGTAGCTATGCGTGCCAAATTTGGTTGAAATCGGTTCAGATTTAGATATAGCTCCAATATATAGCTTTCGGCCGATTTACACTCATATGACCACAGAGGCAAATTTTTTGCTCCGATTTAGTTGAAATTTTGCACAGGGAGTAGAATTAGCATTGTTGCTATGCGTGCCAAATTTGGTTGAAATCGGTTCAGATTTAGATATAGCTCCCATATATATGTTTTTCTGATTTCGACAAAAATGGTCAAAATACCAACATTTTCCTTGTAAAATCGCCACTGCTTAGTCGAAAAGTTGTAAAAATGACTCTAATTTTCCTAAACTTCTAAGACATATATATCGAGCGATAAATCATAAATACAATTTTTTGAAGTTTCCTTTAAATTGCTTCAGATTTAAACGTTTCCCATATTTTTTTTTACTAACATTGTGTTCCACCCTAGTGCATTAGCCGACATAAATTTTGAGTCTATAGATTTTGTAGAAGTCTATCAAATTCTGTCCAGATCGAGTGATTTGGGACAAACCTTTATATATAACCCCCAACACATTTGACGGATGTGATATGGTATCGAAATTTTAGATTTACAAAGTGGTGCAGGGTATAATATAGTCGGCCCCGCCCGACTTTAGACTTTCTTACTTGTTTTTATTTCAAAACGTTATTTAAATTTCCAAATTCAGATTCGACTTCAAGTAGAAATTAACAGGTTGGCTGATAAGTCCCCGGTCTGACACATAGATGGCGTCGCTAGTATTAAATGCATATTATTTTTATATAGTACCAACCTTCAAATGATTCGTGTCAAAATTTGACGTCTGTAAGTCAATTAGTTTGTGAGATAGAGCGTCTTTTGTGAAGCAACTTTTGTTATTGTGAAAAAAATGTAAAAAAAGGAATTTCGTGTTTTGATAAAATACTGTTTTCTGAAGGGAAAAAATACGGTGGAAGCAAAAACTTGGCTTGATAATGAGTTTCTGTCCCAGGGAAATCAACAATAATTGATTGGTATGCAAAATTCAAGCGTGGTGAAATGAGCACGAAGGACGGTGAACGCAGTGTACGCCCGAAAGAGGTGGTTACCGACGAAAACATCAAAAAAATGCACAAAATGATTTTGAATGACCGTAAAATGAAGTTGATCGAGATAGCAGAGGCCTTAAAGATATCAATGGAACTTGTTGGTCATATCATTCATCAATATTTGGATATGCGGAAGTTCTGTGCAAAATGGGTGCAGCGCGAGCTCACATTTGACCAAAAACAACAACGTTGTTGATGATTCTGAGCGGTGTTTGCAGCTGTTAACTCGTAATACACCCGAGTTTTTCGACAGTCGGCTGAGTGGACACCGACCGGTGAACCGTCTCCGAAGGGTGGAAAGTCTCAAAAGTCCGCTGGCAAAGTAATAGCCTCTGTTTTTTGGGATGTGCATGGAATAATTTTTATCGATTATCTTGAGAAGGGAAAAACCATCAACAGTGACTAGTACATGGCGTTATTGGAGCGTTCGAAGGTCGAAATCGCGGCAAAACGGCCCCATATGAAGAAGAAAAAAGTGTTGTTCCACCAAGACAACGCACCGTGCCACAAGTCATTGAGAACGATGGGAAAAATTCATGAATTGGGCTTCGAATTGCTTCCCCACCCACCGTATTCACCAGATCTGGCCCCCAGCGACTTTTTCTTGTTCTCAGACCTCAAAAGAATGCTCGCAGGGAAAAAATTTGTCTGCAATGAAGAGGTGATCGCCGAAACTGAGGCCTACCGAAGGAGTACTACCAAAACGGTATCAAAAAATTGGAAGGTCGTTATAATTGTATCGCTCTTGAAGGGAACTATGTTGAATAATAAAAACCGGGGACTTATCAGCCAACCTGTTATAGACAATTTTGTCGAAATTTTATTTCTATAGAAAATTTTGTCAACGTTTTTTTTCTGTAATAGATTTTGTCAAAATGTTATTTCTGTACAAAATTTTGTCAAAATTTTATTTCTATAGAAAATATTGTCAAAATTTTATTTCTATAGAAAAGTTTGTCAAAATTTTATTTCTATAGAAAATTTTGTCAAAATTTTATTTCTGTAGAAAATTTTTTTAATATTTTATGTCTATAGAAAACTTTGTCAATATTTTATTTCTATAATAAATGTTGTTAATATTCTATGATTATAGAAAATTTTGTCAGCATTTTATTTCTATAGAAAATTTGGTCAAAATTTTATTTCTATAGAAAATTTTGTCTAAATGTTATTTGTATAGACAATTTCGTCAATATTTTATTTCTATAGAAAATTTTGGCAACATTTTATTTCTATAGAAATTTTTGTCAAAATTTTGTTTCTATAGAAAATTTTGTCAAAATTTTATTTCTATACAAAATTTTGTCAATATTTTTTTTCTATAGAAAATGTTCTCAAAGCGTTCTTTCAATTTCCAAATTCAGATTCGACTTCAAGTAGGAATTATGCTATGTTTCAAGTAAAAAACGTCTGAGAGATCTAATTTGATACAATTAGATATGAGTAGATCCGAAAATGGTAAGATCTAATCATATCTAATTTCAATGGGAATATATCTGATCAGATCTTAATAGTGTCCTAGATCTAATGTCTTAGATATAATTATATCTATCCCTATATAATTAGATTTAATGTTAGATCTGTTCATATATGGAATTATATATATCTATCTCATCATATGTGGCTATATATGCTTATATCTAAGAGGGCCAAATTTGAGATCCAATCATATCGGATTAGATCCCCCAATTTTTACACGGGAAATTTAAAGACAAATCAAAAAACTTTATGTCAAAGAAATGCGTCTTCAATGCTAAGCAAACTTCGCATTTTAAGGGCATAATATTTTGGCCTCACTGCAATTTGTTTTTCAGTGTACACATCTGATGTATGAGAAGACATTATCTCAAGCATACGGTATTGCTGGAAGGTATGGCACAAATGCTCTTGGTAAGCAGTTTTTCACATGAACTACTTCCACAGTTTTTTTTTCTTCAGTTTTGCAATGAAAAAACTTTGTTTTAATCTGAACTAGACTCGCCAATGCTGTAACAAGTATACCTACTAAGGGTTCACTGGTTTATTTGATTTCCGGATTACCTAGACTACTGACACTAGCAATTCCGCTGACTCTGTAAATACTTAAGGTATTATCATCATCATCATCATCATCACCATCAGCATGCGACTCATCAGAATCAATGAATATTTGGTCATTTAATTTAAATCTTTACAACATTTTCATGCTTCACAAGCATTGAAAAGTGTGAATCAATTTTTGACTTGATGTTGGACTCAAAAAAAAAAAAAAATTTAGTATGACTGCAGTCGTAAATGAAATATGGCTACGTCAGAGAAATGATAAATAATAAAAGCCACCGAGAAAAAAATACAACACGAACGCATGAATGAAGAATACAGATTTCGTTCAAGTCAAAAACCATTTACGCTGAATTATGACAACGATTATATTTGTGAGATGATGAGATTTATTAAATTTAAGTAAATTATGAAAAATTGTAGACCATTACTTTAGTAGCAAATTTTGTGGTTGGTGATACATAATAAATCTCTGACAATTTTTCGTCATAAAACTAAAACTGTTCTAGTCTTTAAATCTCAAGCAAGAATTTAAGATTTTCATAAAAGAAACCGTCTATTTGGGTTTTATTGAAATCACTGAATTTTTCATGACTTATGGTTGACACAGTGTTTATTTTTTCAAAAATATTTTAACTAATTAATTAATTACTATCGTGGCGGTATTTCTTTGTGTTAATTTAGTGAAAATAAAAGCAAAACGGAAGTTATTTATCCAAATCCATAGATTGTTTGAATGTATTTCAGAAGAGATTTGTTAGGTAAGCACAACCATAGCGAAAGGCGGTGTGCGGAATTGTTTTTACACTCGGAAAGTCCAAAATGAGCAAAGGAAAGCTTGTGGTGTTTGACCAAATTAGTGTGGAACCACAATCATTGCGATTGTCGGTAGGCGAATATTTGCCGTTCAGTGTTGCTAGTAGTTTTCTAGCTCTTATCTCCAAGTCAGTAAAAATCATTAATTTTAATTGAAATTCCCCAATAAAACACTGGAGAATATTTTTATAAATTTTCATGGAAAAAACAAGTAAAGAAAGTCTAAAGTCGGTCGGTAACTTCCGATAATAATTCCATGAACTAAAATATAGTTAAATTGGTTTTAGTGAAATAGAGGGTTCACTTTTGTTTTGAGTGCACTATCCTAACCTAACCAACCTGTCCATCTAACGAGTATTGATGAATATTTAGCGCCTCTGATATCTCTCATTTTGAAGGTGTTTTTTTTTTTTCAATACCATTATTTCGTTTCAATACTAACATCGTACATACATATAATAACGATTATTTTATTGACGTTATTTGAATTGTTATTGTCTTTGTAAAAACATTCGTTATACGTACGTAACTTTACTGTTACAGTAGCTGTGAACTTTTAAAATTTCGTTATAAACTTTTTTATCGCGATTGTAATCAGTGTAGCGATTGATTTGCACGAATTTATTGGATTTTTATTAGCCATAAACAATGTGTTAATTTTCAATATAAACATCATATAAAATGATCTAATTAATAACGTGAGTTAGCGATCTGTTAGGAGTTATAAGATGTTGGTTGATGCTAATAACTAAAATTATGACAAGTTTGCCATGGCCACAATAAGATGGTTTAGAAGGGTGAAAGAAGCGACTATACAAGTATACGTTGTAGTAACAAATTACAGATGTTTTTATACCCATCACACTCAAAAAAAGTGAACTCTATATTTCACTAAAGCTGATTTAATTCTCCTTTAGTTCATGGAATTATTACGTTTTAAGAATGTTCCCATGACTTTAATAATTTTTTGCGTACGTAAGTTAACTTAACTAAAACAGAGGAAAAAATTATACACAAAAGAAGTATAAAGATGAACTAAATTCGTGTCTCCCACAAAATAGTTTAGAATTTCTTAATATTTGTAAATTTTACCAATAATGCGCCCATCATGAACTTCGTGTGACACTAAAGACATTTTTGCAATTTTTAACTCCAATTTTTTCCTTCAAACTACGAAATTTTCTTTAATAAGTGAAAAAAATAATTTTGTCTAATAAATTTTCTTGAGTTTGTCGAAAATTTTTTACTTATTTTTGTATAATCGGCGTGACGTCTGACTTTATAATATAGTTAAGTTAAAATTGTCTACAGTTAATCAAATTTTTCTAAACTTAACTAAAATTTTCTTTCCTGGTGGTTTCACTGTTTTTTCAGTGCACCATAAAATGGTGATGGGGGTATAATAAGTTTGTCATTCCGTTTGTAACACATCGAAATATCGATGTATTCTTGTTCAGGGAGAAATTCTAAGACGATATAAACATGTCCGTCTGTCTGTCTGTTGTAATCACGCTACAGCCTTCAATAATGGCTCTATCGTCCTGAAATTTGGCACAGATTCGTCTTTTGTATGCAGACAGGTTAGGTTCGTAGATGGGCCATATTGGTCCAAGTTTTGATATAGTCCCCATATAAACCGACCTCCCGATTTGGGGCTTGGGCTTATAAAAACTGTTTTTATCCAATTTGCTTGAAATTGGAAATCTAGAGGTATTTTAGGATAATATTTAGGTATACAAAGTGTACCGAAAATGGTCCATGTTTTGGTATAGCCCCCATATGGACCGATTTCCCGATTTTGCTTCTTGGGCGTCTAGAAAGTGTATTTTCTATCCGATTTGCCTGAAATTGGAAATCTAGAGGTATTTGAAGACCTTAAAGAGGTGTGCCGAAAATGGTGAGTATCGGTCCACGTTTTCATATAGCCCCCATATATACCGATCTCCCGATTTTACTTCTTGGGCTTCTAGAATCCGTAGTTTTTATCCAATTTGCTTGAAATATGAAATCTAGAGGTATTCTAGGAAAATAAAGGAATGTGCCGAAAATGGTGATTATTGGGCCATGTTTTGATATAGCCCCCATATAGACCGATCACCCGCTTTTACTTCTTGGGCTTCTAGAAACCGTAGTTTTTATCCAATTTGCTTGAAATTGGAAATCTAGAGGTATTCTAGGGAAATAAAGAGATGTGCCAAAAATGGTGTATATCGGTCCATGTTTTGATATAGCCCCCACATGGTTAGGTTAGGTTAAAGTGGCAGCCCGATTAAGATTCAGGCTCACTTAGACTATTCAGTCCATTGTGATACCACATTAACTAAAAGTACCTATTACATATGGGCACTTCTAGTTTTAACCGCTGAACCTTCTTGATTATTTTTCTTTGTTGAACCAACCAGATTGTTCCAAAAACATTAGCAGACTGCTTAAGTTAACGTTTTCCAGATCCGCCAGTAATCTGAAGCTATATGCTCCTAACAGTTGCTTGCGCTTTGCACAAAATGCAGGACACTCACACAAGAGGTGTTTAATTGATTCCTTTTCCTCCGCATCATGACAGCTCATACAATAGTCATTATACTTCGCGCCTATAGTTTTTGCAAAATCGCCTATCAGGCAGCGACCCGTTATAGCAGGTATTAGGAGTGATATCTGACGTCTCGAGAACACTAGCATATCTAGTGTGCGGTTTAAGTTTAAATGGGGCTATATTTGCTTGCAATTCTCCCATCATAACAGCCTTCTCACGCAGTAAGAGCTTGCAGGTGGCCAGAGGTATACCAACAGATTCTAGTTCCCCTGGAATATGTAAGGTAGTTCCTAGCCTTGCCAACTCATCCGCTTCGCAGTTCCCCGGTATGTTCCTATGGCCAGGCACCCATATTAGGTGAATATTGTACTGCTCAGCCATCTCATTGAGAGATTTGAGGCAGTCGATGGCCGTTTTCGAGTTGAGGAACACAGAGTCCAAGGATTTTATTGCAGGTTGACTGTCTGAGTATATATTAATCCCTCACATAGACCGATCACCCGATTTTACTTCTTGGGCTTCTAGAATCCGTAGTTTTTACCCAATTTGCCTGAAATTGGAAATCTAGAGGTATTCTAGGAAAATAAAAAGATGTGCCGAAAATGGTGTTTATCGGACCATGTTTCGATATAGCCCCCATATATACCGATCTCCCGATTTTACTTCTTGGGCTTCTAGAATCCGTAGTTTTTACCCAATTTGCTTGCAATTGGAAATATCGAAGTATTTTAGGACCATAAAGAGGTGTTCCGAATATATTGGTTAGGTTAGGTTAGGTTAAAGTGGCAGCCCGATTAAGATTCAGGCTCACTTAGACTATTCAGTCCATTGTGATACCACATTAACTAAAAGTACCTATTACATATGGGCACTTCTAGTTTTAACCGCTGAACCTTCTTGATTATTTTTCTTTGTTGAACCAACCAGATTGTTCCAGAAACATTAGCAGACTGCTTAAGTTAACGTTTTCCAGATCCGCCAGTAATCTGAAGCTATATGCTCCTAAAAGTTGCTTGCGCTTTACACAAAATGCAGGACACTCACACAAGAGGTGTTTAATTGATTCTTTTTCCTCCGCATCATGACAGCTCATACAATAGTCATTATACTTCGCGCCAATAGTTTTTGCAAAATCGCCTATCAGGCAGCGACCCGTTATAGCAGATATCAGGAGTGATATCTGACGTCTCGAGAACATTAGCAAATCTAGTGTGCGGTTTAAGTTGAAATGGGGCCATATTTGCTTGGTGTCGTTACAACCCTTGCAATTCTCCCATCGAACATTTGCCATCCTAACAGCCTTCTCACGCAGCATGAGCTTGCAGGTAGCTAGGGGCATACCAACAAATTCCAGTTCCCCTGGAATATGTAAGGTAGTCCCTAGCCTTGCCAACTCATCCGCTTCGCAGTTCCCCGGTATGTTCCTATGGCCAGGCACCCATATTAGGTGAATATTGTACTGCTCAGCCATCTCATTGAGAGATTTGCGGCAGTCGATGGCCGTTTTCGAGTTGAGGAACACAGAGTCCAAGGATTTTATTGCAGGTTGACTGTCTGATTATATATTAATGCCAATATTTGTTGGAACATTACTTCTCAGCCAATTCGCCACCTCTCTTATTGCTAATATTTCAGCCTGAAAAACACTACAGTGATTAGGTAATCTTTTCGCTATTCGAATTTCCAGATCTTTAGAATATACTCCGAACCCCACTTGTCCATTCAATTTGGAGCCATCAGTATAGAAATCTATATATCTTTTATTCCCCGGGGTCTGTGTACACCACGCCTCACTGTTGGGAATTAGAGTTTCAAACTTTTTGTCGAAAAGTGGTTTTGCCAGGGTATAATCCACTACGTTAGGCACATCTGGCATTATTTTGAGGACCGAACTATGACCGTACATTTTTTCCGACCACAGCGATAGCTCGCGCAACCGCACAGCCGTTGTTGCAGGTGACTGTTTGGCCAAAATGTCTAAAGGCAATAGATGTAGCATGACATTAAGGGAGTCTGTTCCTGTTTTACTAAATGCGCCTGAGATACATAAGCTCGCCATACGCTGAACTTTATCTAAACAAGTCGGTTTCTGAAGTGCCGGCCACCAGACTACAACACCATATAGCATTATAGGTCTAACTACTGCAGTGTATAGCCAATGCACAATTTTTGGTTTTAGTCCCCACTTTTTCCCTATTGCCTTTTTGCACGAGTACAAAGCTACCGTGGCTTTTCTCGCCCTCTCTTCAATATTAAGCCTAAAATTCAGCTTCCTGTCCAAAATAACGCCAAGGTATTTTGCACACTCACCAAAGGGAATTTCAGTACCCCCTAAGGAAATGGGCCTAACCGTGGGAGTTTTACGATCTTTGCAGTACATGACTAGTTCTGTCTTTGCTGGATTTACACCAAGACCATTATCTTTCGCCCATTTCTCAGTCATCCGGAGAGCTCTCTGTATAATATCTCTGATTGTGGATGGGAATTTTCCCCTGACTGCTAGCGCCACATCATCTGCGTATGCCACCACTTTTATCCTTTCTTTTTCTAGGGAAACCAGAAGGTTGTTTGTAGCAACATTCCAAAGAAGAGGTGATAGAACTCCTCCTTGGGGAGTGCCAACGTTCACATACCTTTGTATGTTTGCTTGCCCTAGTGTGGCTGAAATACGTCTCTTTATTAGAAGTTCGTCTAACAGCCTAAGTATACCTGGATCAACATTCAGAGTTGTCAGTCCATTTAATATCGAGCTCGGATGGACATTATTGAACGCCCCTTCGATGTCTAGAAACGCCACGATTGTGTATTCTTTGACAGATAGTGAGCTTTCAATAAAGCTGACTAGTTCATGCAATGCGGTCTCAGTAGACCTGCCCTTCGAGTATGCATGCTGTCGTTTCGAGAGCAAACTTGAATCCACGCTATTTCTAAGATACATGTCTATCATCCTCTCCAGGGTCTTAAGTAGGAATGAGGATAAGCTGATTGGTCGGAAATCCTTCGCACTCGAGTGAGAGGCTTTTCCTGCTTTAGGTATGAAGACGACTTTTGTTTCCCTCCACTTTTCTGGAATATATGCTAAGTTTACACATCGTTTATAAAGGGTGATTTGTTAAGAGCTTGATAACTTTTTTTTTAAAAAAAAACGCATAAAATTTGCAAAATCTCATCGGTTCTTTATTTGAAACGTTAGATTGGTCCATGACATTTACTTTTTGAAGATAATTTCATTTAAATGTTGACCGCGGCTGCGTCTTAGGTGGTCCATTCGGAAAGTCCAATTTTGGGCAACTTTTTCGAGCATTTCGGCCGGAATAGCCCGAATTTCTTCGGAAATGTTGTCTTCCAAAGCTGGAATAGTTGCTGGCTTATTTCTGTAGACTTTAGACTTGACGTAGCCCCACAAAAAATAGTCTAAAGGCGTCAAATCGCATGATCTTGGTGGCCAACTTACCGGTCCATTTCTTGAGATGAATTGTTCTCCGAAGTTTTCCCTCAAAATGGCCATAGAATCGCGAGCTGTGTGGCATGTAGCGCCATCTTGTTGAAACCACATGTCAACCAAGTTCAGTTCTTCCATTTTTGGCAACAAAAAGTTTGTTAGCATCGAACGATAGCGATCGCCATTTACCGTAACGTTGCGTCCAACAGCATCTTTGAAAAAATACGGTCCAATGATTCCACCAGCGTACAAACCACACCAAACAGTGCATTTTTCGGGATGCATGGGCAGTTCTTGAACGGCTTCTGGTTGCTCTTCACTCCAAATGCGGCAATTTTGCTTATTTACGTAGCCATTCAACCAGAAATGAGCCTCATCGCTGAACAAAATTTGTCGATAAAAAAGCGGATTTTCTGCCACTGATTTTGGTAATAAAATTCAATGATTTGCAAGCGTTGCTCGTTAGTAAGTCTATTCATGATGAAATGTCAAAGCATACTGAGCATCTTTCTCTTTGACACCATGTCTGAAATCCCACGTGATCTGTCAAATACTAATGCATGAAAATCCTAACCTCAAAAGAATCACCCTTTATATCACCGTCAACCAGGGGATAACTCTTTCAGCCACTGCCTGTAACTCCGCCGGAGTAATTTCATCAGGTCCGGGGGATTTGAATGGTCCAAAGCTATTTAAAGCCCATTTTATTCTAGATTCCGACACAATTTCCTCGATAGGAAATGATCGCTGAGCCTCTGTTACACCGCCGGAACATGGTTCAACCATCTGATTTCCAGGGAAGTGTGTGTCCAAAAGTACCTCCAACGTCTCCTCACTGGACGTTGTCCAATTTCCCTCCGATGTTTTAATGAAACCTGGAGCGGTGTTAGTGGATGCTAGTACCTTCCGTAGTCTGGAAGCCTCTGACGTATTCTCAATACTGCTACAGTAATCATCCCAAGAGTTTTGTTGAGACCTTCTCAGTTCTCGTTTATATTCTCTCAGATTCATCTTGTAAGTGTCCCAATCCTCCGGAGCTCTTGTGGACTTTGCTTTGTTAAAGAGCTTCCTGCAGGATTTCCTCATATTACTTAACTCCGTAGTCCACCATGGCGGCCGATTTTTTCCCCTTGGCTTTCCTCTAGGGCAAGCAGCTTTCAGTGAAATGTTGAAGGCCTTAGTAATCCGCTCCACTGCGTGTTCGATATCTTGCACAGTGCTCATATTTGTCTCCGGCATTTCCGGTATCATCGAATTGAACGATTCCCTATACCTATTCCAATCAGCTTTCCTAACATTTGGCGGAAATATGGTCTTTGAAGTACGAACAGCCAATCTGAAACTGATGTAGCGATGATCTGAGAAGCTATGTTCCCTCAAAACTTGCCACTCAGATATCTTATCATTCAGTTCCGGAGAGGTCAACGTTACGTCCAAAACCTCTTGTATGTTCCTGGTGACGAAGGTTGGTGCATCTCCCTTATTGCAAACTACCAGGTTAGTACGCAAAATAAACTCTATTAGCGACTCTCCCCTTGCATTAGTATCACTACTTCCCCAAATACTATGATGTGCATTTGCATCGCATCCCATAATGAGTTTTGTCTTTGTTTTTAGTGACTCCTCCACTAAGGTCTTAACGGCACAGGGTGGCATCTCCCTATCATGTCCCATGTAGACCGAAGATACCCAATATTTGCATGTGGATATCTCTAGACTGGCTACGACAGTGTCTGCATTGCTCAATGAAGGAATCAGAAACAAGTTTAGTTCGTTTTTAGCAATTATACATGCTCGATTTATATCGGTACCGGTATTATGCAAAAGTTTGAGACCCGGAGTGCTTAATTCACAGATCTTGTTCTTATATATGTATGGTTCTTGAATAAGAACTATATCTATGTCTCCTTTCATCAGGAGAACTTTTAAGGCAGCACAAGCGGCCTTACAATGGTGAAGATTTATCTGGAGGAACCGTAGAACCATCCAAATTTTCAACCACCGTCACATCAGCCGCTTCAATTGAGTCATCAAGGGCTTCCTCTTCACAGATCTCGGTGACTCTCGCAACAATCCGCGGTTCAGTTTTGGTGAGGCTTGAGCCTGTAGAAACTTCCCGCATATGATTTTCGCCATAGTCTGCAGGTTTTATGTCTCCTTCGGCTTCGCTAGGAGATTTTTCCACTGCTGACTCTACCGGAGGCTTGTCCGTTTCGGAATCCTTTGGCTGATCGCTTTTGTATACCTTCATATGGATATCATGAAAGCCATAACTTACGCGTCCTTGGGTCTGGGCTAGATGTGGCAGCGACTCTATGTTTAATATAAACACCGCATGTCGTCTTGGTCCATCCACCTCATCCAAACGACCAACCTTCCAATCGGCGGTTGGAAGATCTGGGTTACATTCTTTTAGTCTCTCTAGTATTGACTCAGGATCAGGAGGGTTTGCCGGTATCCATGCATGTGCTCTAGGTTTAGCCGGTATGTCTTTTTTATCGACTAACTCCAAAGCGGCTCCTTCCCAAACTTCACCAATTAGCATCAATGCAGCTTTAAAGCAATCCATAGACCTCTGGTCTGCAAAAGCTATTAACTTATATCGTCCTTGATACCATCCAGCATCTTGCCGTCGAGGACTTGGTCCGGGAAACTTTTTTCGCACCTCTGAGTAGACACCAGACATCGCGTTCTCAATTTTCCCCCATTGAGTATCGGTCCAGTTTTTGATATAGCCCCCTTTTAAACCGGCCCTCCGATTTGGGGTCTAGATTCTTGAACTACAATTAAATGTGCTGAATACTGTGTGTATACTTCCATGTTTTGGTATAGCCCCCATTACACCGAACTACCGATTTAACTCCTAGGGTTTCTAGAAATTGTGGGTTTTATCCGATTTGCCACAAATTGAAAATATACTGGCATTTTAGACCCATAACAAAGTGTATATGATTTAGTTTTATCGGTCCATTTGGTAAAGCCTCCATATAGACCGATTTCACTTATTGAGAGTATAGAAGCCGCACTGATCATGAAAATTGCTTGAAACTGAATACAAAATTTCCAGATTTTACTTCTCGTAGCGATTTAAATAATTGGGATGAAACTTCACAGATTTTAGATTTCAAATCAAGGCGTTATTTCATCATTTTCTTGCCCTTACAAGAGATGTTTATGATTCCTCTAAAACTCAAACAAAAAATGGTTCTTATAAATTCCGAATCTGATCTAGTCTTCATAGGTAAAATTTTTTCATTTATCTGTGGGAAGCGTACTGGTTGAACTGATCTACTTGGGAAAATATCTGTAATCAAACCCCCCTGAAATTTTCAAAGGAAACTATTATATTTGATTCATGGTGGTGGGTATTTAAGATTCGGCCCGGGCGAACTTACTGCCGTATATACTTGTTTCTTCTATGAGAGGGTGTAATTTCGTGAACTGCAATTAAAAAGTATAACAGGCATTACATTTTTCTAGTTTTAACAACGCTTTGTAGAAATCTCAAAATGTGCAGTATAATTTAGTTCAATTTTCGACCTTGTTCATTCTTCCTATAAAACAGTTTACAAAGACGGACATGGCTAGATCGACTCAGTGGTCGGTCCCGAGCATTATTCCCAAAGTCACTATGTGTCTATCTCGTTTCCTTCTCGGTGTTGCAAAATCTGTTTTTGTCTCTAATAACAGGATAGCAGATAAGTCCCCGGTCTGACGCAGATGGCGTCGGTAAAGGGTGATACGGTCAAATTTGGTCAATATAAACTTGACGTATTTCTTTCAATTTTGCATTTAAAAAACCTGAACACCCCTCATTTTGAAGGTGTGTGTGTAGAATGCTGCTCCTATTTTGATTTTGGAATTCATTCTTCAGTGAAGACGCATCGCGAAAATCCGAGTTACTTGCACGCAAAGCTGGCAAAATCGCTAAAAGTTGCCAAATCAACCGTTACAAATGTAATTAAAGTGTTTGGGGATCGTTTGTCGACAGCCATTAAGTCTGGATCGGGGGGAAATCGAAAACCGGAAGCCGCTGAGACGACAAAGAGAGTTGCCGGTAGTTTCAAGCGAAACCTTAACCTCTCTCTCTCCGAGATGCCGCAAATAAGCTGGGTGTATCGTCTACAACCGTGCATCGAGCCAAAAAACGAGCCAGACTATCGACTTACAAGCAGGTAGTGACTCCAAATCGCGATGATAAACAAAAGACAACGGCCAAAGCGCGATCCCGGAGGCTGTACACGACGATGCTGACGAAGTTTGACTGCGTGGTAATGGACGACGAGACCTACGTCAAAGCCGACTACAAGCAGCTTCCGGGACAGGAGTTTTATACGGCAAAAGGAAGGGGAAAGGTAGCAGATATTTTCAAGCACATAAAACTGTCAAAGTTCGCAAAGAAATATCTGGTTTGGCAAGCCATCTGTACCTGTGGCTTGAAAAGCAGCATTTTCATAGCTTCCGGGACTGTCAACCAAGAAATTTACGTGAAAGAGTGTTTGAATAAACGTCTGCTGCCTTTCCTGAAGAAACACGGTTGTTCCGTACTGTTTTGGCCGGATTTGGCATCTTGCCATTACGGTAAAAAGGCCATGGAGTGGTACGCCGCTAACAACGTGCAGGTGGTTCCCAAGGACAAGAACCCTCCCAACACGCCAGAGCTCCGCCCAATTGAGAAATACTGGGCTATTGTCAAGCGGAACCTAAAGAAGACCAAAAAAACTGCTAAGGACGAGCAGCAGTTCAAGGCAAACTGGCTTTCTGCGGCGAAGAAGGTGGACAAGGTGGCTGTACAAAATCTGATGGCAGGTGTCAAGCGTGCGGCCCGGCAATTCGGATTTGGAAAAGCGAAAGCCTAACTGAATATTTTTCCTGAATTTTATACTAATTGAACTTGAAAAAGAAATTTAATTTGATTTTTTAAATAAACGATTTCACCGATATACACGCGTTTTTCCTTGACCAAATTTTGACCGTATCACCCTTTAGTTTTAAATGCATATTATTTTTATATAGTATCAACCTTCAAATGATTCGTGTTAAAATTTGACGTCTGTAAGTCAATTAGTTTGTGAGATAGAGCGTCTTTTGTGAAGCACATTTTGTTATTGTAAAAAAAAGTAAAAAAAGGAATTTCGTGTTTTGATAAAATACTGTTTTGTGAAGGGAAAAAATACGGTGGAAGCAAAAACTTGACTTGATAATGAGTTTCCAAGGTCTGCCCCAGGGAAATCAACAATAATTGATTGGTATGCAAAATTCAAGCGTGGTGAAATGAGCACGGAGGACGGTGAACGGTGAACGCAGTGGACGCCCGAAAAAGGTGGTTACCGACGAAAACATAAAAAAAATCCACAAAATGATTTTGAATGACCGTAAAATTAAGTTGATCGGGATAGCAGAGGCCTTAAAGATATCAAAGGAACGTGTTGGTCATATCATTCATCAATATTTGGATATGCGGAAGCTCTGTGCAAAATGGGTGCCGCGCGAGCTCATATTTGACCAAAAACAATAACGTGTTGATGATTCTGAGCGGTGTTTACAGCTGTTAACTCGTAATATACCTGAGTTTTTCCGTCGATATGTGACAATGGATGAAACATGGCTCCATCACTACACTCCTGAGTCCAATCGACAGTCGGCTGAGTGGACAGGGACCGGTGAACCGTCTCCGAAGCGTGGAAAGACTCAAAAGTCCGCTGGCAAAGTAATAGCCTCTGTTTTTTGGGATGCGCATGGAATAATTTTTATCGATTATCTGTGCTATTTCACAAAAAAATTTATCGCGATAGAAATACAAGCCATAGTCTCAAAAAACAAATATCTTTCAGCTACAATGGAATTCCCACTAAACTTGTCCTTCCGCGTAAAAATTCGTTCAGGAGAACGGTAATTATATATATTTTTTTCAAACATTTCGAACTTACCATTAATAGCAATGCGCTCCTTAAGCTCTTCTGCACGCCTTTGATTTTCCAAATTATGCTCAATATGATAGTAAATACTGGCACCAAACATCAGATATGAAATGTAGAATATCAGCAAGAGTATCATACGCTTCGGTGACATCATCCTGGGGCTGTCGTTTGTGCTGACTATATAGGCAGGGTCGTCGGGACAATTATTCAATGGTGTCTCATTAGGATACGACGATGCACACTTTCTTTTACTTTCCGCTATCCGGGCGGATGTTGCGGCAGCTGTTAAGCGAGAAAATGCTAAGTAAATATTAACCATGATGATGGTAGAAGATGATGATGATGATGTTGGTAGTAAAAATTATTATTGTCGTTGTCGTAGTGCTGATGAAGATCCACGTAATTTGCCTCGTTTTCGTGTAAGCGATTGCAAAAATGCTAACGATGAAAAACATTTAAAAATTTCTCGACTTTTTTTCGCGTTTGTTATTATTATTATTATTACTAAGTTTTTATTTATTTTTGTTTTTACTACGTATTTAGTGTATTTTTATAGCTTTGTGGAATGGGCGACAATGTTTCAGGTTATTGTCATTAATCGTTCTTCATCGGAAGAATTTGTAGAAAAATCACGTTTCTGGCCAGACACAAGCCGTAGGGTTTGAACTGAATTTCTAAACTGAATTTTTTAAATTGAAAATTGTCTCTAATTTTTACCATACTACGAATTCAATTGAGGTGAGGTGTTTTTATTATTGTTGTAGTTATTGTTGATGGTGCTTGACATTAGACATTAACAAATGCCTCTTCATAGGCTACAAGACAAATTGAACCATTCCGTTCTTTTGCTTGTTTTTTAATTTAACTTTAAAATTCGGTATAGGAAACCCGTGGTAGCACCACTCCTGGTCATGTTTTTTTTTGGTGTTTGTGAGTACTCATATCAATAATTTAGTTATCTAAGAATAAAGTACAAACACCAATTAAAAAATTATTACCAAGAAGCTCACTTTCTATCAAATCGGAGAGCAAAGAAAATCCTAATCTTTATCAGTAGAACCTAAATTAAAGAAACTCATCAATTTTGTGAAAAGAAACAAAAAAGAAACATTTACGTCTATAAAAAGAGACGTAGCAAAATGGGGGGCCTAGTGGAAAATCCACTCAAACATACTTTCCCCTATCAAAAAGTATACGAAATTATAGAATGTATATATCAAATTTTTAAAGTCTCTCGTTTCCTTAAAAAAATATACTACGTCCCTGGTCAAGAGAGTAACATATTTCTCTTTTTTTTCTGTGGTCTATAAATTGGTTCTAGAATATAGTATGTCTGCAGACGGTTGTAGATTATTTCCGAAACGGTAGGGCAATATCATCATCATCATCGTATGTCATGGTCGTGGGAACTAATGATGAAATCAGTTGGTAGAACTTATCTAAATTATTCATTGATAAAGAAAGTATTTCTAAAAAATCCATAAAAATTTTAATCGGCCATTAAAAAATTGCCAATGGTGTATAAACCACATCATTTCATTTTTGAAAAAAGGTATTAATGGTAGAAAAGAATTCAGTTTGAATTGTGATTTTTTAAGTGGGAAAGATACTTTGTATTAAAGTTAAAAGGATTTGTTATTATTTGGCGATTTATTACTTGAGGAGTTAAAATTTTATTTCTATACACTGAAAAAAACATTTGTCTAATATGGAAGATTATGCAACTTAAATTTTAGGACTTACGCAATGCTAAGGACAAAACTATTTAAAACAATGACATTTTAATTAAAAGAAAGTTTATAATCCTTGCTTCAAAAATTTGTTTTATTAAATTTAGGACACAAATCTTGAAATTTTACGTCTCTCTGCTGAAGTTGTAGATCTTTAAAGTAAGGCAAATTTTCCATAAAATAAGGGAAAACATTTTTAATTTAAAGAAATCGTCTTTAACTCAACTGACATCCTTGCTTCACAAATTTTTTTCATTAAATTTAGGACACAAATCTTGAAATTTTACGTCTCTCTGCTGAAGTTGTAGATCTTTAAAGTAAGGCAAATTTTCCATAAAATAAAGGAAAACATTTTTAATTGAAAGAAATCGTCTTTAACTCAACTGACATATTGAATTTTTAAATTTAAGATAAAAACGCTTCAAATATAGGCTAAGACTTATTGTAAGGATTTGCATCTTTGGTTTAAAGTTTTTTGTAGCATTAACAAAACTGGTTTTACTTTGAAGTACCTGGCATAATTTGGATTTTGAAATTGAAATTTGTTTGTACATAAATGCCTTTATTAATATATCGCAAAAAGAAAATAAAAACTCGATGAATTAGATCTGTATCCAATTTTAATTTTATTGATCCTAGATTTAAAGACAGGGAGGTTAGTAAAAAATGTCTTTATTTTAAAGAAGCCGCATCTTTGGCTCGGAATCAATACCAAAATCCTTAAAGGAAGGTCAAAATCTTTGGATCCAAGTATACTTTTTTTTGAGTATAGAAACTTTTGCTAAATTATATTTTTATAAAAAAATGTTTGCAAAATTTTATTTCTATAGATTTTTTTTTCAAAATTTTATTGTTATAGATTTTTTTTCAAAATTTTATTGTTATAGATTTTTTTTTCAAAATTTTATTTCTATAGAAAATTTTTGCAAAAATTGATTTTTTAGAATTTTTTCAAAATTTTATTTCTTTAGAAAATTTTTTCAAAATTTTATTTCTATAGATAATTTTTGCAAGATTTTATTTATATAGAAAATTTTTGCAAAATTTTATTTGTTGGTTTGATCTCAGCTTTAAAACCATTGCGTTGACTAAACTACAAGAGTAGCTTAGCCAAAAGAGGAAAAGAATGTTTGTCAAATTTATTTGGGCAAAGCCCTATAGACTGCAAGATGGTTGGACGGACGCACGTTTCGGAATTACCACATTCCTCATCAGCATCCTCTACTTGCAGCAAAACTATCAACCAATTATCAGAATAAATTCCTCTTCTTTTCCTCTGTTGGTTAAGCTACTGCTGCAAGTAAAGGATGCTGATGAGGAATGTGGCAATTCCGAAACGTGCGTCCGTCCAACCATCTTGCAGTCTATAGGGCTTCGCCCAACTAAATTTGACAAACATTCTTTTCCTCTGTTGGTTAAGCTACTCTTGTAGTTTACTCAACGCAATGGTTTTAATGCTGAGATCAAAACAACAAATATGATTGAAGTACATCCGATCCGGCTGAAATTTGGTACATGGTGTTAGTATATGGTCTCTAACAACCATGCAGAAATTGGTCCACATCGGTCCATAATTATATATAGCACCCATATAAACCGATCCCCCGATTTGGCTTGCGGAGCCTCTAAGCCTCTCGGAAGACCAAAATTCATCTGATTCAATTGAAATTTGGTACGTGGTGTTAATATATGGTCTCAAACACCCATGCAAAAATTGGTCGATATCGGGCAATAATTATATACAGGCCCCATATAAACCGATCCAGGATTTGACCTTCGGAGCCCATTGGAAGAGCAAAATTCATCCGATTCGTTTGAAATTTGGTACGTGATGTTAGTATAAGGTATCCAACAACCATGCAGGAATTGGTTCATATCAGTCCATAATTATATATAGCCCCCATATAAACCGATCCCCAGATTTGACCTCTGGTGCCTTTTGGAGAAGCAAAATTCATCCGATCTGGTTGAAATATGGTACGTGGTGGTAGAATATGATATAACAACCATGCCAAAAGTGGTCCATATCAGTCCATAATCATATATAGCACCCATATAAACCGATCCCGAGATGTGGTTTTGGAGCCTCTTGGAGGAGCAAATTTCATCCGAGTCAGTTGAAATTTGGTACATTGTGCTAGTGTATGGCCGTTAACAACCATGCCTAACTAGGTCCATATCGGTCTATAGTTATATATAGCCCTCAGATAAATCGATCCCCAATCACACAAAAATTGGTCCATATCAAGTTCATATTTCTATATAGCCCCGATATAAGCGACCCCCATATTTCAATTCTGGCTCTCTACGTACGGTGCAAAAGTCCATGTCGATTCGTAATTATTTGTAGACTTACCTATACATAACTTTTTTGTCTAATATATACCACGTATGGCCTAACTCACAATTTAGAAAACGATGTTAAGAAGTTTTAAGAGACCACAAGCCAAGTAATTCGATTGTGGATGACAGTCTTTCGTAGAAGTTTCTACGCAATCCATGGTAGAGGGTACATAAGATTCGGCCTGGCCGAACTTACGGCCGTATATACTTCCCAGCAAAAACAGCGTCGCTAAAAAAGTAATGAACATTTTCTTTTTGGATCCGGAAGTGGTGCAAAATTGACGCAGAAGCGATGAATTTAACATGGGACGGAAGTCCTCCATTTTAAAAGCCGTTGCACTGAATTTGCATCATTCCTTTAGGTGTGATCCGAATTCAATGTTTTGGATGTAAATTAAAAAATTCTGTGAAATTTTGTCAACTAAATAATTTTTATAATTTTTTATAATTTTTAATGGATTCTAACGCTTGTCGAAAATGTTTGACGTCAAATATTTTAAAAAAATTCACAATTTTTTCAGATTGGATTTAGCACTTTTTTCGACAAAATTTAAATTATTTGTACCATTTTATGAATTCTTACTCTGTTTTTAACCTCTTTGAAACAAAAAAAGTTAAAATTACCCATTAAAAGTATGAAAAAACCAAGTTATAACAAATTGAATTAGAAGAACTTCCTGCGTAGTTAAAATAAATAACATCATTGGGAGTGCATCTTCTGGAAGTGCTTTTAAAGTTGTGCCTTTGGAAGAACTTCCAAATTTTTTTGCTGGGTTGTTTATTGTTGGTTTGTACTTCAATCATATTTGTTGTTTTGATCTCAGCTTTAAAACCATTGCGTTGACTAAACTACAAGAATAGCTTAACCAACAGAGGAAAAGAAGAGGAATTTATTCTGATAATTGGTTGATAGTTTTGCTGCAAGTAGAGGATGCTGATGAGGAATGTTGTAATTCCGAAACGTGCGTCCATCCAACCATCTTGCAGTCTATAAGACTTTGGCCAAATAAATTTGACAAACATTCTTTTCTTCTGTTGGTTAAGCTACTCTTGTAGGTTACTCAACGCAATGGTTTTAAAGCTGAGATCAAATCAACAAATATGATTGAAGTACAAACCAACAATAAAAAACCAAAACGAAAATTTTATTTCTATAGATTTTTTTTTTCAAAATTTTATTGTTTTAGAAAATTTTTGCAAAATTTTATTGTTATAGAAAATTTTTGTAAAATTTTATTTCTATAGAAATTTTGTTTAAAATTTTATTGCTATAGAAAATTTTTGCAAAATTTTATTCCTATAGAAAATTTTTGAAAAATGTTATTTTACAGAAAATTTTTGCTAAATTATATTATTTTTTCTATTGAAATTTTTTCCAAATTTTATTGCTATAGAAACTTTTTATTATTTCTATGGAAAATTTTTGCAAATAATTTTTACAATAAAAAACAAAACACGAATGAAGTAAGAGGAAGCACGCTCAAAATAAACCCAGCCAACTGCACTCAAATCGATGATTTGATGGTGGCAAATGAAAAGAGAGATGTTTGTATGAATTTATTTCGACATGAGCCGGCTATCATAAACCTTTTTTTCGGAAGGTTCAAGTGTGGTTCACTTTGGGTTTAGCGAACTGCCTGAATTTATTCTGATAATTGGTTGATAGTTTTGGTGCAAGTAGAGGATGCTGATGAGCAATGTGGTAATTCCGAAACGTGCGTCCATCCAACCATCTTGCAGTCTATAGGGCTTTGCCCAAATAAATTTGACAAACATTATTTTCCTCTTTCCTGTTGGTTAAGCTACTCTTGTAGTTTAGTCAACACAATGGTTTTAAGCTGAAATCAAAAACAACAACAATGATTAAAGAACAAAACCAACAATAACAAAACAAAAAAAAATATATTTTATAGAAAATTTTTGCGAAATTTTATTTCTATAAAAAATTTTTGCTAAATTATATTTTTATAGAAATTTTGTTTCAAAATTGTATAGCTATAGAAAATTTTTGCTAAATTCTATTTCTATAGAAAATGTTTGCAAAATTTTAATTCTACAGAAAATGTTTTGCACTATTTTATTTTTCATTCGTTTTGTTTGTTATTGTTGGCTTCTCTTCAATCGTTATTGTTGTTTTTGATATCAGCTTAAAGCCATGCATTGACTAAACTACAAGTGTACCATAACCGAAAGAGGAAAAGTATGCTTGTCAAATTTATTTGGGCAAAGCCCTATAGACTGCAAGATGGTTGGATGTACAGCTGTTTCGGAATTACCACATTCCTCATCAGCATCCTCTACTTGCAGCAAAACTATCAACCAATTATCAGAATAAATTCGGGTAATTCACTCAACCCAAAGTGAATTACTCTTTAACCTTCCGAAAAAGGGTTTGATAGTCGGCTACTACCTAAACAAATTTTGCAAGCATATCTCTTTTCCTTTGTCAAACTCAAATCATCGATTTGAATATAGTTGACGGGGTTTCTTTTTGAGCGTGCTTCCTCTATCTTCATTCGTTTTGTTTGTTATTGTTGGCTTCTCTTCAATCGTTATTGTTGTTATAGGGCTTTGCCCAAAGTGTGGTTGGATATTAAGCCACCATGCAGCGAAATTCAAAGCCATCCACTGGGTTGTTAACTTCAGGGCCCAGTGGACGGGTATCGACTGGAGTTATAAATCTGGGCAATGACCAAGAGTTAGGCCCAAAATGAGTTGGCGAGGCTAGGGACTACCTTACATATTCCAGGGGAACTAGAATCTGTTGGTATGCCCCTGGCTACCTGCAAGATCATGTTGCGTGAGAAGGCTGTTATGATGGCAAATGTTCGATGGGAGAATTGCAAGGGCTGTAACGACACCAAGCAAATATGGCCCCATTTAAACTTAAACCGCACACTAGATATGCTAGTGTTCTCGAGACGTCAGATATCACTTCTGATATCTGCTATAACGGGTCGCTGCCTGATAGGCGATTTCGCAAAAACTATAGGCGCGAAGTATAATGACTATTAAAGGAGCTGTCATGATGCGGAGGTAAAGGAGTCAATTAAACACCTCTTGTGTGAGTGTCCTGCATTTTGTGTAAAGCACAAGCAACTTTTAGGAGCATATAGCTTCAGATTACTGGTGGATCTGGAAAACGTTAACTTAAGCAGTCTGCTAATGTTTTTGGAACAATTTGGTTGGTTCAACAAAGAAAAATAATCAAGAAGGTTCAGCGGTTAAAACTAGAAGTGCCCATATGTAATAGGTACCTTTAGTTAATGTGGTATCACAATAGACTGAATAGTCTAAGTGAGCCTGAATCTTAATCGGGCTGCCACTTTAACCTAACCTAACCTAGAAAATTCTTGCTAAATTTTATTTTTATAGGAAATTGAAGTACAGTTGGGAAATATCAAGAATTCTCCATTGTCCATTGTTTCATCCATTGTCACATATCGACGGAAAAACTCGGGTGTATTACGAGTTAACAGCTGCAAACACCGCCCAGAATCATCAACACGTTGTTGTTTTTGGTCAAATGTCGCGAGCTCACATTGCACAGAGCTTCCGCATATCCAAATATTGATGAATGATATGACCAACACGTTCCTTTGATATCTTTAAGGCCTCTGCTATCTCGATCAACTTCATTTTACGGCCATTCAAAATTATTTTGTGGATTTTTTGATGTTTTCGTCGGTAATCACCTCTTTCGGGCGTCCACTGCGTTCACCGTCCTCCGTGCTCATTTCACCTATAATTGATTTGCATACCAATCAATTATTCTTGATTTCCCTGGGGCAGAGTCCAGAAACTCATTATCAAGCCAAGTTTTTGCTTCCACCGTATTTTTTCCCTTCAGAAAACAGTATTTTATCAAAACACGAAATTCCTGTTTTTTTCCATTTTTTTCACAATAACAAAAGTTGCTTCACAAAAGACGCTCTATTTCACAAACTAATTGACTTACAGACGCCAGATTTTGACACGAATCATATGAAGGTTGGTACTATATAAAATAATATGCATTTAATACTAGCGACGCCATCTATGTGTCAGACCGGGACTTATCAGCCAACCTGTTACCAATCCATCATATAGTAAAAACGTCATCCTTATTATACCCTCCATCATAGGATGGGGGTATATTAACTTTGTCATTCCGTTTGTAACACATCGAAATATTGCTCTAAGACCCCATAAAGTATATATATTCTGGGTCGTGGTGAAATTCTGAGTCGATCTAAGCATGTCCGTCCGTCCGTCCGTCCGTCCGTCCGTCCGTCCGTCCGTCCGTCCGTCTGTTGAAATCACGCTAACTTCCGAACGAAACAAGCTATCGACTTGAAACTTGGCACAAGTAGTTGTTATCGATGTAGGTCGGATGGTATTGAAAATGGGACATATCGGTCCACTTTTACGTATAGCCCCCATATAAAGGGACCCTCAGATTTGGCTTGTGAAGCCTCTAACAGAAGCATATTTCATCCGATCCGGCTGAAATTTGGTATATGGTGTTGGTATATGGTCTCTAACAATCATGCAAAAATTGGTCCACATCGGTCCATAATTATATATAGCCCCCATATAAACCGATCCCCAGATTTGGCTTGCGGAGCCTAAAAGGGAGGTAAATTTCATCCGATCCGGCTGAAATTTGGTACATGGTGTTGGTATATGGTCTCTAACAACCATGCAAAAATTGGTCCATATCGGTCCTTAATTATATATAGCCCCCATATAAACCGATCCCCAGATTTGGCTTGTGGAGCCTCTAAGAGAAGCATATTTCATCCGATCCGGCTGAAATTTGGTACATGGTGTCGGTATATGGTCTCTAACAATCAAGCAAAAATTGGTCCACATCGGTCCATAATTATATATAGCCCCCATATAAACCGATCCCCAGATTTGGCTTGCGGAGCCTAAAAGGGAGGTAAATTTTATCCGATCCGGCTGAAATTTGGTACATGATGTTGGTATATGGTCTCTAACAACCATGCAAAAATTGGTCCACATCGGTCCATAATTATATATAGACCCCATATAAACCGATCTCCAGATTTGGCTTGCGAAGCCTCAAAAAGAAGCAAATTTCATCCGATCCGCCTGAAATTTGGTACATGATATTGGTATATGGTCTCTAACAACCATGCAAAAATTGGTCCACATCGGTTCATAATTATATATAGCCCCCATATAAACCGATCCCCAGATTTGGCTTGCGAAGTCTCCAAGAGAAGCAAATTTCATCCAATCCGGTTGTAATTTGGAACATGGTGTTAGTATATGATCTTTAACAACCGTGCCAGAATTGGTCCATATCGGTCCATAATTATATATAGCCCCCATATAAAACGTTCTCCAGATTTGACCTCCGGAGCCTCTTGGAAGAGCAAAATTCATCCGATCCGATTCAAATTAGGAACGTGGTGTTAGTATATGGTCGCTAACAACCATACCAAAATGGTTGCCACTAGAGCCAAAAATAATCTACCAAAATTTTATTTGTATAGAAAATTTTGTCAAAAATTTTATTTCTATAGAAAATTTTGTCAAAATTTTATTTCTAGAGAAAATTTTGTTTACATTTTATTCGGTTCATCATAAAATTTTCATCATTGTCAAAATTTTATTTCTATAGAAAATTTTGTCAAAATTTTATTTCTATAGAAAATTTTGTCAAAATTTTATTTCTATAGAAAATTTTGTTCAAATTTTATTCGGTTCATAATCATGGTTGCCACTCGAACCAAAAATAATCTACCAAGATTTTATTTCTATAGAATATTTTGTCAAAAGTTTATTTCTATAGAAAATTTTGTTAAAATTTTAGTTCTGTAGAAATGTTTGTCAACTTTTTTTTCCATAGAAAATTTTGTCAAAATTTTTATTTCTATAGAAAATTTTGTTAAAATTTTATTTCTGTAGAAAATTTTGTCAAAATTTTTATGTCTACTTTGTCAAACTGAATTATATACGTATTGGATCGATCTTTTTTGATTTAATATATACCACGTATGGACTTACATACAATTTAGAAGATGGTGTTAGGAGGTTTTAAGATACCTTGCCATCGGCAAGCGTTACCACAACTTAAGTAATTCGATTGTGGATGGCAGTGTATAGAAGAAGTTTCTGCGCAATCCATGATGGAGGGTACATAAGCTTCGGCCTGGCCGAACTTACGGCCGTATATACTTGTTTTTTGTATTTGGATGTAGAGAGTATCAAATTCGGTTAATGTATGACCACTAACAACCACACGGTTGAAAAAGACTGTTTTTCATATGTTTGGCTATAAACATTATATGTTTGGAACACAAATTTTTACACACAATATTTTTGAGTGCAAGCATATAATGTTCATAAACTAGCATAACATGTTTGGGACATATATGTTAATATGTTAGCACATATTATGTTTGGGACATAAAATGTTTGTAAATATAATATGCTTGGATGCAAACATATATTAATTTAGAAATAGCCTATAAACATATATGTGTTTAGTAGCTTGGAGCGCTATTTAACAGGGAGCGATATTGAATTAAGTTGGTGGTTGTGGCTTGTTATTACAAAATTAACATTTTATTTTTCCTTGGACAATTGACCAGCTAATTCTTTGATCCTTACAAACTGTGTGGTCCGCTGTTCGAATCCCCGTCCGGCAAAAAGTAAAATTAAAAAAAATTATAAAATATAACAATTTCTTCTACAATGTTTGCATTACATAAAAAGGTGCTAAGAACTAAAAAATCTCATGGAAGTGAGAAAGATGTGGAGGAATATACAATTAGGCAGAAACAACATTTTGAGCATTCAGATCGAAAACCTATGTTGTTAGCACCTATATTACCTGTTTATTTTCATAATTCATTATGATTGTAAATATATTTATATATAAATAAATAAATAAATAAAATTTTGAGCACAATATTGTTTGGGAGAAATTTTTTTAAGCATATAATATTTTTGGGTGCAAAATGCTACCAAACATATTATATGTTCACATAATAACATATTGTTTTTTGGAAGACAACATTATTGAATTTGGATGCAAAAATACAAAATGTTTGGAACTTAGACTACCCAAACATATATTGTTTAGACCAATATGCTTTCAAACATATTATATATTGGAAGAGATCAAACAAATAAATGTTTGGGCAATACCCAAAAATGTATATGCTTGAAGCAAAATATGTTTGGGAGTATATGTTACAGAAGCGATTTTTTGTGAGGGTGCATAAACATTTTTCGAAATCGGACCATAAATATATATTATATTTATTTCTTCGAAAATAGCTTTGTTAACTTATAGGAGAAGTTAAATAGATAATTTGGTAATTGAGAGAGAAAATATGATCACCTCAAACATACTATTTTCTCGGACAATATGTGCCTGATTTCGGCAAGCCATTTATGTTTGGCGAGAAAACAAGATTGTTGTGGCAAAAATGTTCCATGTCTCCCATCTAAAAATAAATAATAAAATTGTGTTTTTTCAGGCTGAACAAAGTTCGCTGGGGACGGAGGTGGTATCAGATACCATAAACAAAGATTTAAAGAGACAGAAAAACTTCGTTCATCTAAAATTTAATTTCCAAGGATATAAATATTTTTGTGTGTGTGTGTGTTACTCAATACGAAAGCAGACATTAATTAATAGTTGTAATGACTAAAGATCATCATCATGATTATATTTTATTTTTGGATATTATTTTTCCTCTGGAATGAAAAAGTATTTTCATTTAGAGAAAATTAATCAGAATTGATGATAAGCTATTGAAGTCTCTAAAAATTTTATTTTCTTTGAAAGAACATTTTCAAGTGTCAAAAGAAAACTTTGTTTTTCTAAAATTTTGTTCCTCAGAAAAGAAAACACCTCTTTGCAAAAAAAAAAAAAAAAACAAATTATACCATCATCGACAAAAGAACTCTCAACCCTTAATGATAGTTTCTGCGAAATTGCTATGATAGATTCTTTTCTCTTCACTCTATGGTTTTATCATGTTCGAAGAAAAGCCAATATTTGAGTAAAAAATAATAATTAGATTTGAACTTTGAATATTATTCAATTGTTTACAGATATTATGATACGTTGGGTGATTCCAATTCATGAAATATCAGTTCTTAGTCGGCAATTGCATTTGATGTTTTTTTTTTAGTGGTAAAGCTTAAACTTTGCGAATACGTAGCGTTGTTTATTTTGTGAAAGTGCTCATCGGTCAAGTCAATTTGGTATCAGTTGCTATTTTGCCGTGGCTTCCGAAAGTAATCGTTTCGATGGTAACAAAAGCATTATGTTTTGAATAACCTTCTCCTTCGTATGTATATAAATAATGTAGGTTATCTTTTTGGCTATGACCATAAAATGTAAGAAGCATAGAGATTCTTAATCTTTTGCCAGTAGTTTAATACAAAACATGGAATAGCTGATGATTTGTCTTTATCTGGCATGGTAGTAAAAACACAAGCAATTTACTTCCAATTTTTGTTTGTGTCCTAAAGATATGACATCGAAATTATACTTTCATCAATATTTGATGTGATAGCTATATGAGGCTGGTCTAAAAAATTGGTTATAGAAAATTACACAAACAAAAAATATCACCAAAATATTTCCAATTAACAAGTGGATTGAAGTTTAATATATTTAATATGTATTAAATGATACAAATAATTAAAAAAAAAATTCAGTTGAAAAAACGATTGAAAGTTTTCACATTTTAATTTAAAATTAAACTTTTAATTAAATGAAAAATATATCATAATAAAAATATTAGTGAAAATTATTAGTTTTTACATAGATATATTATTTATTAAATGTTTAGTTAAAACCAAAGAAACAATCCATCCATAATTATAATCGTAAAACACATAAATAAATAAAAAATATTTCAAATAAAAAACGTAAGTGAAAATAATTAGTTTTTACATAAGGGCTGTTTTCTTTTAGCACTGAATGCAACATTTGTATGGGCTATCCACACGCAAAGAAAAAAAAAAAACGTTTGGAAAACGTGTACCGAAAACGTTTTTCGTTTGTTAGAGTTTTTTGAATTGCTTCGAAAAGTATACACTTTTATCACCAAAAAAAAATTCGTTTGTTACAAAATTTTTATTTTTTCAGTAAAAAAAGTTATTTTTGAACCAACAACACAGTCCATTTCGTTTATATCAAACACTGTTCTTTTCTAAATTTCGGTCTTTAATAAGACACATTTTACAGTTCATAGTAAAAATTTAATATAGTAGAATGTAATGTTGAAAAATTTTTCGGAATCTTCCGATCATATCTGGAATATATGTAAAAAAAAAAAAATTGGTCGAAGCAGGGATCGAACCCACGACCACTGCTCCACGGTGCCCAACTAAATGTATTTTTCTGTTAAATAAACTTTGTTTAATCGGCTCGTGGGCGCCGCAAGCTATGCTATATAAATATAACTTAGTTATATGGGTAATTGTCTATTGATGACGATAACGGCTACATGGCTCAGTGGATAGTGTGTTGGCTTACAAATTGCATGGTCCGCCGTTCGATTCTCCGTTCAGGCGAATAGTAAAAAAAAATTATAATTAATAAAATCGTAAAATTTCTTCTACATTGTTTGTGTTACAGAAAAAGGTGCTAAGAACTAAAAAACTTCGTGGAAGTGGGAAAGATGTGAGGGAAAATGCAATTAGCCAGAAAAAATTTTTTTTGAGTTAGTCTTTATGAAATTGTTTTTACATCCTGGAAAGGAATAAAAGTTTATCACAAAAAAAAATACTTTTCTTCCAAATACACTTCCTTTCAACGAAAAGCAAATGAGAAACGAACTTTGTTTGTCTAAAATTTCGTTTGGGAGGAAAGAATTATTTTTTTGCGTGCAGAACATCGTTGCACTGGTGTTCTATCCAGAACATCTCATAAGTGCAAGTCGCGCCGATGTTGCCAGATTGTATTTTGATAAAATGACGCAATTTATTGTGACTAATTTATCGAAAAACAAGTATATACGGCCGTAAGTTCGGCCAGGCCGAATCTTATGTACCCTCCACCATGGATTGCTTAGAAACTTCTACGAAAGACTGTCATCCACAATCCAATTACTTGGGTTGTGGTATCTTAAAACTTCTTAACATCGTTTTCTAAATTGTGAGTTAGTCCATACGTGGTATATATTATACTAAAAAGTTATGTATAGTTAAGTCTACAAATAATTACGAATCGATATGGACTTTTTGCACGGTACGTAGAGAGCCAGAATTGAAATATGGGGGGTAGTTTATATGGGGGCTATATACAATTATGAACTTGATATGGACCAATTTTTGTGTGATTGGGGATCGATTTATCTGAGGGCTATATATAACTATAGACCGATATGGACTTAGTAGACTTGGTTGGTAACGGCCATATACTAGCACAATGTACTAAATTTCAACTGACTCGGATGAAATTTGCTCCTCCAAGAGGCTCCAAACCAAATCTCGGGATCGGTTTATATGGGGGCTATATATGATTATGGACTGATATGGACCACTTTTGGTATGGTTGTTAAATATCATATACTACCACCACGTACCAAATTTCAACCAGATCGGATGAATTTTGCTTTTCCAAAAGGCCCCGGAGTTCAAATCTGGGGATCGGTTTATATGGGGGCTATATATAATTATGGACTGATATGAACCAATTCATGCATGGTTGTTGGATACCATATACTAACATCACGTACCAAACTTCAACCGAATCGGATGAAATTTGCTTTTCTTAGAGGCTCCGCAAGCCAAATTTGGGGGTCCGTTTATATGGGGGCTATACGTAAAAGTGAACCGCTATGGCCCATTTGCAATACCATCCGACCTAAATCAACAACAACTACTTCTGCCAAGATTCATGTCGATAGCTTGTGTCGTTCGGAAGTTAGCGTGATTTCAACAGACGGACGGACGGACATGCTCAGATCGACTCAGAATTTCACCACGACCCAGAAAAAAAAAAAAAAAAATATATATATATATATATATATATATATATATATATATATATATATATATATATATATATATATATATATATATATATATATATATATATATATATATATATATATATATATATATATATATATATATATATATATATATATATATATATATATATATATATATATATATATATATATATATATATATATATATATATATATATATATATATATATATATATATATATATATATATATATATATATATATATATATATATATATACTTTATGGGGTCTTAGAGCAATATTTCGATGTATTACAAACGGAATGACAAAGTTAATATACCCCCATCCTATGGTGGAGGGTATAAAAATGCAATATTTCACTTCTTTTCGGTGATTGTTTTTAAACAGCTGATGACAGTGTTGCATATTTTTGGAGATGTCCTGGATAAACAAGTACTCTGTTTTGGTTTAGTCCTTCACGGCTCAGGCTATCCAGTGCTAAAAGAAAACAGCCCTATAGACATATTATTCATTTAATATTTAGCTTAATCCAAATAAAAAAAAAAAACAATCCATATATAATTATAATCGTAAAACACCTAAGAAAATGCTAAGTCCTATGAACTCTTATAAACATGTAAAAAAAAAACATATTTCAATAAAAGCAGAAATAATAAGTAAAACTGCAGTAAATGCTTGTTTTTATTTGCGATCAAAATCAATTTAAAATCTTAATTGAATTAATTTTAAAAATATATATAACTAATTAAAATTGTCGAAAAATGTATTATTTTTTAATTAAGTATTATTTTAATTCCTAATTAACTCTGTGATTTATTTTTTTTTGCTTCTGTGTAACGCATAAAAATAAAATATTTGTATTCCTCTACATTATAACTACGTGTAATTATCAAAAATAATCTCTGAGTACAAAATTTTTAAAAATATCTGTAAATGTGAAATATTATCCATTGTATGGATTTTTGCTAAAAATAGACGAAAAAGAGTTGGATTGTTTTAATGTTGCTCGAAAACAAACAAGTGTATACGGCAGTAAGTTCTGCCAGTCCGAGGCTTATGTACCCTCCGCCATGGATGACGTACAAAGTTTTACTAAACCCCAAATAGTCGCAACAATTGCCGCAAGGTATCTGTAAACTTCTAAATTGTAAATTAGCCCACATGGAATCTACACTCAGAAAAAAGAGGCTCTAATGCCAACTGAACTTTATTTTAGTTCATGAAGATTAGTTGATTTTAGTCAAATTTTGCACAATATGAGCAAATGTTCCCTATTTGAATAACTTTTTGCTAACTTTAATGATGTGAACTAAAAATCAGAAAAAAAGTTATATACAAATATAGTGCACAATTTTACTAAAAAATAAAATAGTTCATATTTTCCTAAAATGGCAGAAGTTTGCTTAAATTGAGTTCATAAGTTTCGGAAATGAGTAAATTTTACTAAAATTGTACCTGTCTCGAACTTCGTACAGCGCTAAAGACATTTTAACAATTTTTAAATCCAATTTTTTCTTCCAACATATGAAATTTTCTTAAACAACAGAAAAAGTTAATTATTTTTAAAAAATTTCCTTCAATTTGACAAAAAGTATTAACTTATTTGTAACATGTTGCAATTAGAAAACTATTTTAGTTAAAATTTTCTAAAATAAACCTACATTTGCTTCCACGGTGGGGTCACTTTTTTTTTGGGTGTATGTTAGATAAAAAGGCAGATTAAATATCTACACACAATATATTTCAGAGTTAATCACGAAATTAATTGATCCAATTAATTTTTTAATTGGAATGATTTCAATCATGAAAATGATAGTCTCAACCACAGTTTTAGTCATAAAATAAATATTTGATTAAAAACTTAATTGATTTGATTTCAAAATTTCAATTAATTTTTTAATTGACAAAAAACAATTAATTTTTTAATTGATGCAATCAAAATGATGTCGATTGGAAAACTCAGATTTTAATTGATTAAATTAATTATTTTGTTAAACTTTTAATTAAGTCAGATAAACACTTAATTGAGTTTTGCAAATTAAAAAATCTTAAACTAATAAAATATTTATGCAATTAAATTAAACTTAAAAAAAATAGATATAAAATATATAAATATAAAGTCCAGTAATTTAGTTTAATTTAAATTAATTAATTAGTTTAATTTAAATAATTTAATTAAATATAATACATTTTTATTTTTTAGTTTAATATAATTTAACGTAATTCCTTTCAATATAATTTTATATATTTAATTTAAATTAAATTTGTTTAATTCTATATAATATAATTACATAAGTTAATGCTTTATGCACAGAAAAACTACACGAAAAAAAGTGAACTCTCTATTTCACTAAAGCCAATTTAACTTTATTTTAGTTCATAGAATTATTAAGTTTGGAGAAAGTTTCCTTCACTCTAAAATTTTCTTGCGTACGTTAGTTAAATGCACAAAAAAACGCGGAAATTATACATAAATGAAGCATAGAGATTTACTAAATTCTTACATAAATTTGTAAATTTTACTACAAATACGAACATCTTGAACTTCGTATGACCCTAAAGGCATTCTTGCAATTTTGAACTCCAATTTTTTACTTCAAACTACAAAATTTTCTTTAACAAGTGAAAAAATTAATTATGTATAATAATTTTTTTGAATTTATCGAAAAATATTTACTTATTTGTAATACTGTTTAGTTAAATTTTTCTAAAAATAATCTAAATTTTCTAAAATTAATCAAAATTTTTCTTCCTGGTGGATTCACTGTTTTTTCAGTGTATTGTCAATATTTTTCCTAATAAAATCTTAATTTAATTAATCCATATATATTTCGTTTAACTTTTTTATTTATCCTAATTTTGTTTAAGTAGTAAATTATTTTATCTGTTTAATTTCCTTTTGATTTAATGTAATTTCAACTATTCTAAATTCTATTAGATAAGTTTAATTTAATTTAATTCATTAAATTTAATTTATTTTAATTTAATTTAATTCAATTAAATTTAATATATTTTTATATTTTTTAGATTATTATTGTTTTATATTACTTTAATCAATTTAAGTTATAACTTATTAATTCAAAACAAATATATTTATAGTTTTTTGAGCTTTTTTCTTCGCTCATTTATTCATTTATAAAATACACAAGCTTATATTAAATACCAATAAATAAAAAATAAAAATATTGTTTTAAAAATTAATTTATTTCATTACCCAAAATAAAAATCAATCATAAAAATTAACTGAATAAATAATTTTTCAACTAGTGTTGGTCACTCATATTATTAAATCGCGATTGAAAATTTTCTAATTAAAAATTAACTGGATCAATTAATTTTGTAATTGAAACTAGTAAATGTTTTTTTTTTCTGCGTTCTTGATGCTGAAAATTTTTTCTCTAAAAGAAATTAGACAAATTAAGCACAGACTCATGAAATGATAGAATGACTTGGCTAATTCAAGCATAAATTCTTATGATCTGTAAATTAAAGATATCACACAAGCTTAAGTTAACCCAATTCAAAATATAAAATATAGCATTTAGGATAAAAAGAAATTATTACATATAATTTTCATACTATGGACTTAAGGCATTAATAAAATGGAACTGCTATTTACCTAGAATCCCCTTCATATTTTGCAATGACAAAAAGATATTCATAAAAGCGAAATCCGTTTTTTGATAATCCGAACCCGATAACTACTTAGCATGAACCTGAGGTGTTAATAAACTTTAAATTACTCCAGAGGGAGAAATTTCCACTCAATTGTCATAAAACGCCGGCGTCACTACTAAATCATTAAGATAAAAAACCAAAATATTTTCATATTTATTTAAATAATTTGAAAGCTTCTTTAAAGTAGCAAAATCCTCAAAGAGTTCATTTGTCTGAAAAAACACTCTTCGATCGTCGTAATTTATCTATCTCCCCACTATGCTTTAATTCAAGCAAAAACTCACACACCCCCACGCATACACACACACACCCAAGTCGATAAAGAAATTTTTAAACGGTTATGTTGTATGGTGAATTGCCGAGTGGACTAGTGGGATTGTTGAGGTGAGTGAGTGATATTACGAAGTCATACGAAAAGATATTCATTCGTTAGCTTCATCGTTTACAGATTCTCATGTGAAAGAATCGACGACGACAACTAACCGTAAGTACTCATAATTACTTTGGTATGGGGATTATATTCGAGCTTTTGTTTATTCTGTCACAGCGATTGGTATCTAAAGTGTTTTGACAATCAGTACGGCTGTAGGGGATCATGATAATAACAGAGACAATCAATTGAAACAGTGTTGTGTTGTTCTGTTGCCGTTGGTCAAGTGGTGTAAATACTACAACAATTACTACAGGGGATTGTGTGGCATTGTGTTGAAATTATTGTAATGATAACGTGAAGTGGAATTGTCAATACAAGCGAATACGTCTTACGACATGACGATTATTGTTGTTCTTATTCACCCATGTGGCATATATATAGAATTGTGAATCGTTATCCCCATATTCAGTTAATTCCAGAAAATTTTGTCACAATGGCATACCTATATGCATTTTTATATCCTCCACCATAGGATGGGGGTATATTAACTTTGTCATTCCGTTTTGTAACACAGCGAAATATTGCTCTAACACCCCATAAAGTATATATATTCTGGGTCGTGGTGAAATTCTGAGTCGATCTGAGCATGTCCGTCCGCCCGTCTGTTGAAATCACGCTAACTTTCGAACGAAACAAGCTATCGACTTGAAACTTGGTACAAGTAGTTGTTATTGATGTAGGATGGTATTGCAAATGGGCCATATCGGTCCACTTTTACGTATAGCCTCCATATAAACGGACCCCTAAATTTGGCTTGCGATTGCTCTAAGAGAAGCAAATTTCATCCGATCCGGCTGAAATTTGGTACATAGTGTTAGTATATGGTCTCTAACAATCATGCAAAAATTGATCCACATCGGTCCATAATTACATATAGCCCCCATATAAACCGATCCCCCGATTTGGCTTGCGGAGCCTCTAAGAGAAGCAAATTTCATCCGATCCGGTTTAAATTTGGTACATAGTGTTAGTATATTATCTCTAACAACCATGCAAAAATTGGTCCCCATCGGTCCATAATTATGTATAGCCGCCATATAAACCGATCACCAGATTTGACCTCCGGAGCCTCTTGGAAGTCCAAAATTCATCTGATTCAGTTCAAATTTGGTACTTTGTGTTAATATATGGCCGCAAACTCCCATGAAAAAATTGGTCGAAATCGGTCCATAATTATATATAGGCCCCATATAAACCGATCCCCAGATTTGACCTAAGGAGCCCCTTGGAAGAGCAAAATTCATCCGATTCGGTTGAAATTTGGTACGTGATGTTAGTATACTGTATCCAACAACCATGCAGGAATTGGTTCATATCAGTCCATAATTGTATATAGCTCCCATATAAACCGATCCCCAGATTTGACCTCCGGTGCCTTTTGGAGAAGCAAAATTCATCCGATCTGGTTGAAATTTGGTACGTGGTGGTAGTATATGTTATTTAACAACCATGCCAAAAGTGATCCATATCAGTCCATAATCATATATAGCGCCCATATAAACCGATCCCGAGATTTGGTTTTGCAGCCATATAAACCGATCCCCAGATTTGACCTCCGGAGCCCCTTGGAAGAGCAAAATTCATCCGATGCGGTTGAAATTTGGTACGTGATGTTAGTATATTGTATCCAACAACCATGCAGGAATTGGTTCATATCAGTCCATAATTATATATAGCTCCCATATAAACCGATCCCCAGATTTGACCTCCGGTGCCTTATGGAGAAGAAAAATTCATCCGATCTGGTTGAAATTTGGTACGTGGTGGTGGTATATGATATTTAACAACCATGCCAAAAGTGATCCATATCAGTCCATAATCATATATAGCCCCCATATAAACCGATCCCGAGATTTGGTTTTGCATCCGAGTCAGTTGAAATTTGGTACATTGTGCTAGTATGTGGCCGTTAACAACCATGCCTAACTAGGTCCATAACGGTCTATAGTTATATATAGCCCTCAGATAAATCGATCCCCAATCACACAAAATTTCGTCCATATCAAGTTCATAATTGTATATAGCCCCCACATAAGCGACCCCATATTTCAATTCTGGCTCTCTACGTATCGTGCAAAAAGTCCATGTCGATTCGTAATTATTTGTAGACTTACCTATACATAACTTTTTTGTCTAATATATACCACGTATGGACTAACTCACAATTTAGAAAACGATGTTAAGAAGTTTTAAGATACCACAACGCAAGTAATTCGATTGTGGATGACATTCTTTTGTAGAAGTTTCTACGCAATCCATGGTGGAGGGTACATAAGATTCGGCCTGGCCGAACTTACGGCCGTATATACTTGTTTTTAATAAATTTCATTTTTGGAGGAAATTTTTAAAAATGTATTTCTAGAAGAAATTTTGTCAAAATTTCTTTGTCTTGGGAAATTTTATCAACACTTCTTTGCCATACATAGCTAATGTTGTCAAAATTTAATTTCTACATGAACTTTTGTCAAAATTTTTTGCCATAGAAAATTTTGCTAAAATTTCTTTGCCATAGAAAATTTTGTCAAAATTTCTTTGCCATAGAAAATTTTCTCAACATTTAATTTTTATACAAAATTTTGTCAAAAGTGCTTTGTCATAAGAAATTTGGTCAAATTGTGTTAAACTTTCTACGTCGTAGGAAATTTTTATCAATATTTCAGATTTATAGGAAATTTTGTCAAAATTTCTTTGTCATAGGAATTTTTTTCAAAATTTCTTTGCCAAAATTTCATTTCTATAGGAAATATTGTTAAAATTTAGTTGGCATAGGAAATTGTGTTAAAATCTCTTTGTTATTAGAAATTTTGTTAAAATTTCTTTGCCATTAGAAATTTTGTCACCATTTCTTTTCTATAGGAAAATTTGTCCAAATGTCTTTGCCATAAAAAATTATGTCAAAATTTCTTTTCATTTAAAATTTCTTTGCCACGGGTATATTAACTTTGTCATTCCGTTTGTAACACATCGAAATATTGCTCTAAGACCCCATAAAGTATATATATTCTGGGTCGTGGTGAAATTCTGAGTCGATCTGAGCATGTCCGTCCGTCCATCCGTCCGTCCGTCTGTTGAAATCACGCTAACTTCCGAACGAAACAAGCTATCGACTTGAAACTTGGCACAAGTAGTTGTTATTGATGTAGGTCGGATGGTATTGCAAATGGGCCATATCGGTCCACTTTTACGTATAGCCCCCATATAAACGGACCCCCAAATTTGGCTTGCGATTGCTCTAAGAGAAGCAAATTTCATCCGATCCGGCTGAAATCTGGTACATGGTGTTAGTATATGGTCTCTAACAATCATACAAAAATTGGTCCATATCGGTCCACTTTTACGTATAGCCCCCATATAAACGGACCCCCAAATTTGGCTTGCGATTGCTCTAAGAGAAGCAAATTTCATCCGATCCGGCTGAAATTTGGTACATGGTGTTAGTATATTGTCTCTAACAACCATGCAAAAATTGATCCATATCGGTCCACTTTTACGTATAGCCCCCATATAAACGGACCCTCAAATTTGGCTTGAGATTCCTCTAAGAGAAGCAAATTTCATCCGATCCGGCTGAAATTTGGTACATGGTGTTAGTATATGGTCTCTAACAACCATGCAAAAATTGGTCCACATCGGTCCATAATTGTATATAACCTCCATATAAACCGATCCTCCGATTTGGCTTGCAGAGCCTCTAAGAGAACCAAATTTCATCCGATCCGGCTGAAATTTGGTACATGATGTTGGTATATGTTCTCTAATGACCATCCAAAAATTGATACACATCGGCCCATAATTATTGATAGCCCCCATATAAACCGATCCCCAGATTTGAACTCCGGAGCCTCTTAGAGGAGCAAAAGTCATCCGATCCGATTGAAATTTGGTACGTGGTGTAGTATATTGTCTCTAACAACCATGCCAAAATTCGTCCATATCTGTCCATAATTATATATAGCCCCCATATAAACCGATCCCCAGATTTGACCTCCGGAGCCTCTTAGAGGAGCAAAATTCATCCGATCCTGTTGAAATTTGGTACGTGGTGTTAGTATATGGTATCCTTGTGAAATTTGGTACATGGTGTCAGCATATGACATCGGTTCATAATCATGGTTGCCACTCGAGCCAAAAATAATCTACCAAAATTTTATTTTTATAGAAAACATTGTCAAAATGTTATTTCTATAGATAATTTTGTTAAAATTTTATTTCTATAGAAAATTTTGCCAAAATTTTATTTCTATAGAAAATTTTTTCCAAATTTTATTTCTATAGAATTTTTTTTCCAAATTTTACTTCTATAGAAAATATAGTCAAAATTTTATTTTGTCAAAATTTTATTTCTATAGAAACTTTAAACTTAATTATATACGTATTTAATCGGCCTTTTTTAGTTTAATATATACCACGTATGGACTATGTGGTATATATTACGGTGTTAGGAAGTTTTAAGATACCTTGCCATCGGCAAGTGTTACCGCAACCCAAGTAATTCGATTGTGGATGACAGTCTTCAGTAGAAGTTTCTACGCAATCCATGGTGGAGGGTACCTAAGCTTCGGCCTGGCCGAACTTACGGCCGTATATATTTGTTTTTTTTTTTTTTAATTTCTTTGCTATAGGAAATTTTGTTAAAATTTCTTTGACATAGGAAATTTTTTTCAAACTTTCTTTACCATAGGAAATATTGTCAACATTTCTTTTCTATAGGAAAATTTTTCAAAATACCTTTGTCATAGAAAATGTTGTCAAAATTTCTTTGCCATAAGAAATTTTGTTAAAATTTCTTTGCCATAGGAAATTTTGTTAAAATTCCTTTGCCATAGGAAATTTTGTTAAAATTTTTTTGGCATAGTAAATTTTTTTCAAAATGTCTTTGTCATAGGAAATTTTGTTAAAATTTAATTTCTATAGGAAATATTGGCAAAATCTTATTTCTATAGGAAATTTTGTCAAAATTTCTTTGTCATTGAAAATTTGTCCAAATGTCTTTGCCATAGGAAATTTTGTCAGAATGTTTTTGTCATTTGTCAAAATTTCTTTGCCAAGGGATTTTTTTTTAAATTTCTTGGCTATAAGAAATTTTGTTAAAATTTCTTTGCAATAGGAAATTTTGTCAAAATTTCTTTGGCATGGGAAATTTTTTCAAACTTTCTTTACCACAGGAAATATTGTCAACATTTCTTTTCTATAGGAAAATTTGTCAAAATGTCTGTCATAGAAAATTTTGTCAAAATTTCTTTTCCATAAAAAATTTTGTTAAAATTTCTTTGCTATAGGAAATTTTGTTAAAATTTCTTTGGTATAGGAAATTTTGTTTAAATTTCTTTGTCATACACTCAAAAAAAAAGTGAACTCTCTATTTCACTAAAGCCAATTTAACTTTATTTTAGTTCATGGAACTATTATGTTTAGAGAAAGTTTCCTTTACTCTAATAATTTTTTGCGTACGTTAGATAAATTAACTAAAACACGGGAAAAAATTATACATAAATTAAGCATAAAGATTTACTAAATTCGTATTTCTCACAACATAGTTCATTATTTCTTTAAATTTGTAAATTTTACTACAAATGCGTTCATCATGAACTTCGTATGTCACTAAAGACATTCTTGCAAATTTTAACTCCAATTTTTTCCTTCAAACTACAAAATTTTCTTTAACAAGTGAAAAAAAAAACTTAATTATGTATAATAAATTTTCTTGAATATTTACTTATTTTTGTGATATCGGCGTGATGCCAGCATTTGTAATACTGTTTAGTTAAAATTTTCTAAAATATTAAAAATTTTCTAAAATTAATCAAAAGTTTTCTTTCCTGGTGGGTTCACTGTTTTTTCTGTGTAGGAAATTTTGTTAAAATTCTTTTCTATAGGAAATTTCGTTAACATTTCTTTGCTATAGGAAATTTTGTCAAAATTTCTTTGTCATAAGAAATTTTGTAAATTTTTTTTCTACATATAATTGTGTCAAATTTTTTTTCTATATAAAATTTTGTCAAAAATTTATTTCTATAGGAATTTTTTTTCTATATGAAATTTTGTCAAAATTTTATTTCTATAGGAAATTTTTGTCAAAATTTCTTTGTCATTGGAAATTCTGTCACAAATTTAATTTTTACAGGAAATTTCTCTCCCTAGGATTTTGTTTTTCAAAATTTCTTTGCATTGGACATTTTTTGAAAATTTCATTATCGTAGGAAATTTTGTCATAATATTATTTCTATAGGAAATTGAGTCAAAATTTCTTTGCCATAGAAAATTTGATCAATATTTCTTTACCATAGAAAATTTGATCAATATTTCTTTACCATAGAAAATTTTTCACAAATTTCTGTTCAAAATTTTGTCAAATTTCATTTTCTATACGAAATTGTACAAATTTTATTTGTCATAGGAAATTTTGTAACAAATTTATATAGGAAATTTCTATCCCAGAGGATTTTTTCCTAAATGTCTTCACATTGGATATTTTGTCAAAATTTCTCTACCATAGGGAATTTTGTGAAAATATTATTACCATAGGAAACTGTGTCATTTTTTTTCTATATAAAATCTCATTTTTAGTATTTTTCATTCGTATTTCTATCCTCAGAGGTTGTAGATTTTACAGCTGATTATTTGAGTTGCAGGTAAATAATCTCAAATTTTCTGAACTGATTATTACATCATACGCCAATGAAGTACCTGTTATAAGTGGCTTAATGTATGTCACATTATTCAAACTAAAGCAAGTGACGAAGTACCTCCAAGCAATCTGGTGGCAGTGTGGCTACCTTGTTCATGATATTGTTTAAGGTTAATTCACACTACAGAAAGCCGACGATAACCACCACCGGCGATCTTATGGGAGGTGAAATAATCAGAAAACACAAAAAAAATCAATACAATGATGTGTTATCAGTTTCGTTAACACGTTTTGCAATTCCTATATTACACGAGTGTAAATTCAATACACTGAAGAACTAAAAATAAACAATAGAATTTCTAAATATTGTTAAGCTTGCAGATAATGATAATTTATCATCCACATAGTAATCGTTAGCTGTTATCATCCTAAGGCGGTGGTAGCTTTTTTGTTTCTTCCGACCCTCATAATTCTCAGAATATTGCTGGTGATATTTGTGGGAAATCACAAATTCTACACTGTAAGAAATCATGATGATCAAGATTGGCCATAACGAAGACCGCTATCATTAACATGAAAAAAGAATCCCTTGTCGTGATAGTATCAACATGGAATCGCCAAAGTGACGCAGTGAATAAATTTAAAGTAATTTCAGAAGCTTCGTCCAGTTTATCATAAGGTTGGCTGATAAATCCCCGGTCTAACAAAGAAAAACACATTTTTTTGTCAAAATTCGTTTTTATTATTCAACATAGTTCCCTCAAGGGCGATACAACGATTAACTATAACGACCTTCCAATTTGTTGATACCATTTTGGTAGTACTCCCTCGGTTTTGTCTCAAAATAGGCCTCAGCGATCACCTCTTCATTGCAGCCAAATTTTTTCCCTGCGAGCATCCTTTTGGGGTCTCAGAACAAGAAAAAGTCGCTGGGGGCCACATCTGGAGAATACGGTGGGTGGGGAAGCAATTCGAAGCCCAATTTATGAATTTTTGCCATCGTTCTCAATGACTTGTGGCATGGTGCGTTGTCTTGGTGGAATAACATATGGGGCCGTTTTGCCGCGATTTCGAACTTCAAACGCTCCAATAACGCCATATAATAATCACTGTTGAGGTTTTTCCCTTCTCAAGATAATCGATAAAAAATTATTCCATGCGCATCCCAAAAAACAGAGGCCATTACTTTGCCAGCGGATTTTTGAGTCTTTCCACGCTTCGGAGACGGTTCACCGGTCGCTGTCCACTCAGCCGACTGTCGATTGGACTCAGGAGTGTAGTGATGGAGCCATGTTTCATCCATTGTCACATATCGACGGAAAAACTCGGGTGTATTACGAGTTAACAGCTGCAAACACCGCTCAGAATCATCAACATGTTGTTGTTTTTGATCAAATGTGAGTTCGCGCGGCACCCATTTTGCACAGAGCTTCCGCATATCCAAATATTGATGAATGATATGACCAACACGTTTCTTTGATATCTTTAAGGCCTCTGCTATTTCGATCAACTTCATTTTACGGTCATTCAAAATCATTTTGTGGATTTTTTTGATGTATTCGTCGGTAACCACCTCTTTCGGGCGTCCACTGCGTTCACCGTCCTCCGTGCTCATTTCACCACGCTTGAATTTTGCATACCAATCAATTATTGTTGATTTCCCTGGGGCAGAGTCCGGAAACTCATTATCAAGCCAAGTTTTTGTTTCCACCGTATTTTTTCCCTTTAGAAAACAGTATTTTATCAAAACACGAAATTTTTTTCAATTTTTTTTCACAATAACAAAAGTTGCTTCACAAAAGACGCTCTATCTCACAAACTAATTGACTTACAGACGTCAAATTTTGACACGAATCATTTGAAGGTTGGTACTATATAAAAATAATATGCATTTAATACTAGCGACGCCATCTATGTGTAAGACCGGGGACTTATCAGCCACCATGTTAATTCCCATACATTTTAATAATCCTTAGCCGTTTTTGAAGCCCACTGTTTGGCCTTGTAAGAACAATAGGTGAAATATGACATTAAGGTAATGAGGCAAGAAGGCTAAATGTACACTTATGTATAAAATCTCAACTGAAGTTCTTTGAAAATTCCATAATAAATAATCTTTTTAGTACAAATATCTAAGTGTTCTAGGTAGATTTCAATGACGTCATTTTGAATTCAAACTTAGTCATCTCTGGTCCCACGTAAATATGGCTTGTTTATAGTCAAAATCTTTGTTCGATAAAAAAAAGAAAAACAAATAAAACGAATTGGTTGGTTAAAATTCTGTTGGCAATTGACATTAGCGTTTAACTCACATTTGTAGCTACTGTGTGAGGTTTACCAAAAGTTTGCCCCCAAAAACAATACATCATTGTCGCTGATTTGTCTGGGTAAATAAACACATATCCCCCCACCCCCTCCCCAACACCTGTGATATACCAACATTTTTGTACCACCTATAACGATAGGTAAATACTTAACAAATGTATACAGCTGCGATAAGAGAGTAAGCAGGGCATAAATTCTATGAAATACATTTTGACATAAATTTGATTTTAATTATTCAAAAATCAATATGAATTTGTGCTATTGATTTTATGACGATTGATATATTACATTAAAATGGATAACAAACAAAATTGAAGTGGAAATGTCAATTATGTACTCTTAGGGATACTAGTACGTATGATTAATATTATTTATTTTGCACAGATGGCGTATGATTTATGTATTTGAAAAACAAAAACTGTGAATCATTCGTAAGGGATGTCCGGTTATTGGAAACTTTTGTATTAGAACCATAAACCAATTCAGCTAAAGAGAAAAAATTTGTTTCTGATTCCATCGCGAATTTAATTGCTTCAATTAATGTTTTAATTTAAATTCCTTCAATCACAAAAACAAATAATTCTTGATTTAATTTCATTATAAAATATTCTTTCTTTTCCTGAAACGCAGTAATTAATGATGCCCTAGTTTCGTTTTTATATAGAACAATGCCATCGAATAACTTTTGCTATTGACATATACAGCAAAGGTAGCTGATCACTTATAAAAATTTTTATCGATTGTTAAAGAACCATCGATAAAATATTAGCGCCATTGTTTATCTTTTTATTGTAGATCTGATGACAATGACAATTGGTAAGTGGTAACCATAATTATGAAATGACGTTGGCACTACTAGAAGTACATATTTGCGAGAGTATGAAAAGGTTGTGGCTCCTTAATGAAATCCTATTGTCTAGAAAGTACTTTTGTTATCGGTATTAAATAAAAGTGTCGTACTGCAAACAAAAAATAAAGATTGCCCATTATAGATGATAAATGCATTTTCAAAACAAAGATTTTTCAAGTGACCTAGTACTAGGTTGTTGCTAATCGAATATAAATAGGTACTTAATGTATATGTTGGAATACAAACAATGGACTAATTAAAGGCCGGTTCATTCTTGCGAAAAAAATTTATAGAAACCATTATTTTGCAACTAGAAAGCGGTGTTTATTTAGGTAACAGTGAGGGCTATTTAACAGAAAGCGATATTGAATTAAGTTGGTGGTTGCTACTTGCTATTACAAAATTAACATTTTATTTTTCCTTGGGCATTTGATCTGCTACTCCTTTGATCCTTTGTATATTTTCGGAACAAAAATATGATCCGTGTTTGCGTTATAAACCCACACAAATAGTTTTAATAAATAAATTATTTCTTAATTCACATTGCAAATGGCGCCATGCTATAAATATCAGTTTTTCAACTCAAAAAAAAAAAAAAAAACAATGTACCACAAATGGAAAAAAATTCGCTAGTGTACCGGCCTTAAGGTAATAACCACAGAATAGATAAGGTACACCGGTATGTTGCGTTGTACTACATATTTACTTGTATCGGCAGTTGAAAAATACTCGAAAAATACGCGTTTAGTACCACCACTACTGTGAGTAAATGCGAATTTTCACGGTTCTCTCGCTCTCTCTATCTACTTTATTAAGTGATGCCTACTATTATCAGGTATCGTTTCTATTCAATGTTTTTTGTTTCATAATGAATAGCGTAAATATGAATATATGCGATTAATGTGTAAGGAGTTATTATCAGTTTTCTGGTAATAACTTAATCACTAATGTTAATATCATAGACCAAGGTATAGAAATCTTAAAGCCGGTGGAAGAAGACCGATGCACCGCAGAGAACGGATGCGATCTACCGCAACCGACCAGTGTATTTAGTAAACACCAATATTAGCAATCCTAAATATTCATCGCAACCGACGACAGTCGGTGGCTGTTAGTATGAGTGTTGGTCTCCCAAAAGCAACGTAGTAAAACAACCACTAAAATTTTTTACAACATCGCTCTGCAGTGTTATTTTGTACTCTCTCAGTTCTCTTATGTGATGCCAACTAGTTGTTACTGTTGAGTGCAATCTTACTCTGTGTATGTATATGACCGCCAGTGTTGCCAGTATTTTCCGAGCTCTTGTCCCCAAAATGGAACGCTTTCATCCCAAAAATCCCCAATTTAATTTAAAATTCCCCACAAAAAACCCCAATACATTTTTAGCAAGTTAAAAAAAAAAAACAAGTATATACGGCCGTAAGTTCGGCAAGGCCGAAGCTTATGTACCCTCCATCATGGATTGCGTAGAAACTTCATCTAAACACTGCCATCCACAATCGAATTACTTAAGTTGCGGTAACGCTTGCCGATGGCAAGGTATCTTAAAATCTCCTAACACCATCTTCTAAATTGTATGTAAATCCATACGTGGTATATATTAAATCAAAAAAGATCGATCCAATACGTATATAATTCAGTTTGACAAAGTAGACATAAAATTTTGACAAAATTTTCTGTAGAAAAAAAAAATTTACAAAATTTTCTATAGAAATAAAATTTTCACAAAATTTTCTATAGATATAAAATTTTGACTAAGTTCTCTATAGAAGTAAAGTTTTGACAAAATTTTCTACAGAAATAAAATTTTAACAAAATTTTCTATAGAAATAAACTTTTGACGTATATAATTCAGTTTGACAAAGTAGACATACAATTTTGACAAAATTTTCTGTAGAAAAAAAATTTTAACAAAATTTTCTATAGAAATAAAATTTTCACAAAATTTTCTATAGATATAAAATTTTGACTGTTAGAGACCATATACCAACATCATGTACCAAATTTCAGCCGGATCGGATGAAATTTGCTTCTCTTTGAGGCTCCGCAAGCCAAATCTGGGGATCGGTTTATATGGGGGCTATATATAATTATGGACCGATGTGGACCAATTTTTGCATGGTTGTTAGAGACCATATACCAACACCATATACGAAATTTCAGCCGGATCGGATGAAATATGCTTCTGTTAGAGGCTCCACAAGCCAAATCTGAGGGTCCCTTTATATGGGGGCTATACGTAAAAGTGGACCGATATGGCCCATTTTCAATACCATCCGACCTACATCGATAACAACTACTTGTGCCAAGTTTCAAGTCGATAGCTTGTTTCGTTCGGAAGTTAGCGTGATTTCAACAGACGGACGGACGGACGGACCGACGGACATGCTTAGATCGACTCAGAATTTCACCACGACCCAGAATATATATACTTTATGGGGTCTTAGAGCAATATTTCGATATGTTACAAACGGAATGACAAAGTTAATTACCCCCATCCTATGATGGAGGGTATAAAAAGCAAAGAAATATACTCTGCTGTAGAAAATCCGTAAAAAACAAAACCTGAAAAAATACGCAATGTTCGTTATACCAGTTTGCGAGTTACAAAAAGATAAAGATTTCGAAACACAAAACCAGGAGACGGGTGCTCAAAATATCATCCGATACAAGCCCTCATCAGAGCTAATTATTGGTATATAGAGTCATCGAATTTATTTCTTATTCAAATCATCTTCTAATTACTAGAGAAATAAAAATGGGAGTACTGTCAACATGAGTATTTATGAATCAAAACTTAGTTCTAATTAGTCAAGAAATAAAATTGGGTGATCGATCAAAAGGCGTTGTTGTCCCGATATGAACTCTATTCTAAATGTATGGGGTATATTTTCCAAATCGGAGATGTACGCAGATGAGTCCTAACGAAATATTTTCACAATAGTCAAAAATTTCTTAGGAAACAGAGTAAAATGTAAAGTAGTTCTTGGAAGCCCATATAAATGCAGTGGAATAAAGAGGAGGAGTTTTTTTTATATTTTGGAGATTCTCTGTACTTCTTTAAGCATTTTTTAAGCATGTAGAAGTAAAGAATTTCATAACATATAAACCATCATTCTGAATCTTAATTATTATACTGAACAGATTTCGAAAATTCCCCACAAAAATCCCCAAATTTGTGGAAATTCCCCAATAAATACCCAAGCCCCCAACTCAAAAATTTGGCCATCTCCACGAAAAAATATCCCCAATTTGGGGAAAAATCCCCAACACTGGCAACACTGATGACCACACTCGTTTTTTGTTAACCGAGCATTGTTACGATGCCGATTGGCTTATCACTGCTAAACACAAATAACCTATATTGCCATATACCAGTTTTTTGTGCTTCCTTTTGTACTAATGTAGAAGATCGCATGGTAATTGTACACGCAAAGAAGAAACATGATTGTCACAATCATATTTGAAGAGCCAAATAATATGATAGGAGCTATTTTTGCGGCAACCATGTAACATTTTCACCTGCAACCATGTTGGCTCAGTGAACATGGTTCTAAGAAAAATATAATTGTCCTCATCTAAAATGTTATTATATTGATAAAAAGAATTTAGTATGAATGAAAAGACAATGGTCACGATTTAAAATGTTATAGTATTCATTCAAAATGTTTTTCTTTTAGTTAAAAGAACATGGTCACAACCTAAAATGTTTTGATTTTTATGAAAAAACTTTTTTCATCGTCGAAAAAAGGACGCCACTTGAGAAAAGAAAATACAAAATTAACTTTATTTTTTTGTTTTTATTTATTTATAAACTAATTCATTGTTTAATTGTATTTATAATGCCGTTCAAGCAAACATCACATATTTTTACACACTCTTTTTTATTTCAATTTCAACAATACTTATTCCATATTTACATCGTGCCTATCAAATGTACAAACGCAGACATCATGTAACTGCAAATAAAACAAGTATGTATGGCCGTAAGTTCGGCCAGGCCGAATCTTATGTACCCTGCACCATGAATAGCGTAGAAACTTTTACGAAAGGCTGTCATACACAATCGAATTACTTGGGTTGTGATATCTTAAATCGTTTTCTAAATTGTCAGTCTATACGTGGCATATATTAAACAAAACAGGTATGCACGGATAAAAAAGACTGTTTTTCATATGTTTGGCTATAAACATTATATGTTTGGAACACAAATTTTTAAACACAATATTTTTGAGTGCAAGCATATAATGTTCATAAACTAGCATAACATGTTTGGGACATATATGTTAATATGTTAGAACATATTATGTTTGGGACATAAAATGTTTGTAAATATAATATGCTTGGATGCAAACATATATTAATTTAGAAATAGCCTATAAACATATATGTGTTTAGTAGCTTGGAGCGCTATTTAACAGGGAGCGATATTGAATTAAGTTGGTGGTTGTTGCTTGTTATTACAAAATTAACATTTTATTTTTCCTTGGGCAATTGATCAGCTACTTCTTTGATCCTTACAAACTGTGTGGTCCGCTGTTCGAATCCCCGTCCGGCAAAAGGTAAAATTAAAATAAAAAAAATTATAAAATTGAATAATTTCTTCTACAATGTTTGTATTACAGAAAAAGGTGCTAAGAACTAAAAAATGTCGTGGAAGTGAGAAAGATGTGGGGGAATATACAATTAGGCAGAAACAAAATTTTGAGCATTCAGGTCGAAAACCTATGTTGTTAGCACCTATATTACCTGTTTATTTTCATAATTCGTTATGATTGTAAATATATAAATAAATAAATAAAATTTTGAGCACAATATTGTTTGGGAGAATTTTTTTTAAGCATATAATATTTTTGGGTGCAAAATCCTTCCAAACATATTATATGTTCACAAAATAACATATTGTTTTTTTGGAAGACAACATTATTGAATTTGGATGCAAAAATACAAAATGTTTGGAACTTAGACTACCCAAACATATATTGTTTAGACCAATATGCTTTCAAACATATTATATATTGGAAGAGATCAAACATATAAATGTTTGGGCAATACCCAAAAATGTATATGCTTGAAGCAAAATATGTTTGGGAGTATATGTTACAGAAGCGATTTTTATGAGGGTGTGTGTAGGTAAGTCTACAAATAATTACGAATCGATATGGACTTTTGCACGGTACGTAGGGAACCAGAATTGAAATGTGGGGGTCGCTTATATAGGGGCTATATACAATTACGAACTTGATATGGACCAATTTTTGTGTGATTGGGGCTCGATTTATCTGAGGGCTATATATAACTATAGACCGATATGGCCCTAGTTACGCATGGTTGTTAACGGCCATGTACTAGCACAATGTACCAAATTTCAACTGACTTGAATGAAATTTGCTCCTCCAAGAGGCTCAAAAACCAAATCTCGGGATCGGTTTATATTGGAGCTATATATGATTATGGACTGATATGGACCACTTTTGGCACGGTTGTTAAATATCATATACTACCACCACGTACCAAATTTCAACCAGATCGGATGAATTTTGCTTCTCCAAAAGGCATCGGAGGTCAAATCTGGGGATCGGTTTATATGGGGTTATATAATTATGGACTGATATGAACCAATTCCTGCATGGTTGTTGGATACCATATACTAACATCACGTACCAAATTTCAACCGAATCGGATGAATTTTGCTCTTCCAAGGGTCTCCGGACGTCTAATCTGGGGATCGCTTTATATGGGGGCTACATATAATTATGGACCGATTTCAACCAATTTTTTCATGGGTTTTTGAGGCCATATATTAACACCACGTACCAAATATCAACTGAATCAGATGAATTTTGGTCTTCCAAGAGGCTCCGGAGGTCAAATCTGGTGATCGGTTTATATGGGGCTATATATAATTATGCACCGATGTGGGCCAATTTTTGCATGGTAATTAGAGACCATATACTAACACCATGTACCAAATTTCAGCCGGATCGGATGAATTTTGCTTCTCTTAGAGGCTTCGCAAGCCAAATCGGGGGATCGGTTTATATGGGGGCTATATATAATTATTGACCGATGTGGACCAATTTTTGCATAGTTGTTAGAGACCATATACTTACACCATGTGCCAAATTTCAGCCGGATCGGTTGAAATTTGCTTCTCTTTGAGGCTCAACAAGCCGGACGGACGGACGGACATGCTCAGATCGACTCAGAATTTCACCACGACCCAGAATATATACTTTATGGGTCTTAGAGCAATATTTCGATGTGTTACAAACGGAATGACAAAGTTAATATACCCCCCATCCTATGGTGGAGGGTATAAAAATTTTAAATAAGTTTTAAAAAAATATTCAATTAAAAATTTAATTGATTCAACAAATTTTTTATTGGAAACAAAAATCAATCACAAAAATTAATAGTATCAATTAATTTTTTTATTGGATCAACTATTTTTTTGAATTGATACTATCATTCCTGTAATTGAAGACATTTCAATTAAAAAATTAATTGGATCAATTAATTTTGTGATTGAATCAAAAAAATTTTTTTGGTGCATGAAAGAAAATTTTTTTTTGACAAAGATCAACTTAGCTTTAATAATTCTGAAAAAAATCTTAAAAATTATGAAATTGACTTTAAATGCGTTGATGCCTTTCATTACTTTATTTTAAAGACGTTTTTGCTTGAAATGTTGCATAATTTCTACTTGAACGCGCGTCCGAATATGGAAAATTAACTTGTCTCTAACACCTTGCTAAAAGTCTTTATTACCACATGAAGCAATTTGGGATGATAAAATCCATGGTAAAATGGATCAGTTCGGAAAAACTAATACAAGTATAATACGGTACCTAACAGTTTTCTATGAAAGAGACTGAACCAACTGGTCACTCTGAACATGGTTATGGAGTTCAAGAGTCTAAAGGTTTTCCTGGAGTGCGAGTCGAAAAAGTGTGGACCAACTCCAAACTTATAGAAATATGAAAAAGCAGCATCCTTCTACCTACCTTCTACGAAATTATCCAGAGTGCATGAAACTGTATAGTAATTTCTTTGTGTCCTATGGAAAATAATTCACCTCATCATCATATCAATATGATGAGGTAAAAATTACAACCCCCTATATATAGCGATTTCTTTGTCTCCTATGAAAAATTATTCACCTCATAATTAATATGAGGTAAGCCTCTACCCCCCAACTAATATTACAACCACCTATGTTTAGTGATTTCTTTGTCTGCTATGGAAAATTATTCACCTCATCATAAATATTTATTACACTTATTTTCTTTATTCCGAGAGAGAGTAAGGCGTATATTTGATATTATATATACGTCATATCATATTTTATTATTTGATTAAATTGTTAATTGGTCTCGTGAAGACGTTTATTGTTTTTGAAAAATTATCACTTGTCTGTTGTAAAATCTGTTGAAACACTCATATTTTTATTATCTATTCACGATTAATTAAAACTTCTTTTACGACATAAACAATAGATAATTTAAATGATTTCATATAAAATGATAAAGCATTTGGTTGTTTTGGGGGGTGCTGGATGAGATATGTAGGATAATAAAAATTTGAAGCTTTACTGTCAATATATGGAAATTTCCAAGGGATTTAAATTTATAGAAAATTTTGCGTAAGAAATGTAAACATTAAAAACGATAAGTCGCTTTAACAAATGAGGTGAATTTTTAATTACCTCATTTTGTTTTTCTGTAGTGAGATTTTGATATAAGCCACCACTTTTATTAATTGTCGATTACACATAAACTGTTTCAAAAGTCGGCTTTTTATTGTTTTATATTTTAACAAAACGAATTTTGTGAAAGTCAAAATTTAAAAAACATTATAAAAGTAGAAAATTTAATAAAATTTTTAATTAAATGTTTTTTAAAACTCAATTAAAATTTTAATTGGAAAAATTTTCGTGAATTTTTTTTGTGTGTAGGTTAGGTGGCAGCCCGAAGTATCAGGCTCACTTAGACTATTCAGTCCATTGCGATACCACATTGGTGAACTTCTCTCTTATCACTGAGTGCTGCCTGATTCTATGCTAAGCTCAATGACAAGGGACCTCCTTTTTATAGCCGAGTCCGCACGCACAGAAAAAACATGTTAGGACATACCGCATACATTTAATGCTTATCTAGATTATGTAATTGTCGCGAAAACCATGTATTTTGTCTTTGTAAAAATAATTTTCGAGCGGAGAAAAATATATGTTGGCAATAAGCATTTAAATGGTTCTCAAATGTCGCAAACATGTTCTATTATTTAAATGATAGAATTTAAGACCATTACGAGTACATGGTCGGGAAAATCATGTACCTGACCATTCAATTTTTTTACTTTTTTGAAGAGAAAAAAGTATTTTTATAGGTTAGGTATAACAGGTTGGCTGATAAGTACCCGGTCTGACACATAGATGGCGTCGCTAGTATTAAATGCATATTATTTTTTATAGTACCAACCTTCAAATGATTCGTGTCAATTAGTTTGTGAGATAGAGCGTCTTTTGTGAAGCAACTTTTGTTATTGTAAAAAAATGGGAAAAAAGGAATTTCGTGTTTTGATAAAATACTGTTTTCTGAAGGGAAAAAATACGGTGGAAGCAAAAACTTGGCTTGATAATGAGTTTCCGGACTCTGCCCCAGGGAAATCAACAATAATTGATTGGTATGCAAAATTCAAGCATGGTTTCGGACGCCCGAAAGAGGTGGTTACCGACGAAAACATCAAAAAAATCCACAAAATGATTTTGAATGACCGTAAAATGAAGTTGATCGAGATAGCAGAGGCCTTAAAGATATCAAAGGAACGTGTTGGTCATATCATTCATCAATATTTGGATATGCGGAAGCTCTGTGCAAAATGGGTGCCGCGCGAGCTCACATTTGACCAAAAACAACAACGTGTTGATAATTCTGAGCGGTGTTTGCAGCTGTTAACTCGTAATACACCCGAGTTTTTCCGTCGATATGTGACAATGGATGAAACATGGCTCCATCACTACACTCCTGAGTCTAATCGACAGTCGGCTGAGTGGACAGCGACCGGTGAACCGTCTCCGAAGCGTGGAAAGACTCAAAAGTCCGCTGGCAAAGTAATGGCCTCTGTTTTTTGGGATGCGCATGGAATAATTTTTATCGATTATCTTGAGAAGGGAAAAACCATCAACAGTGACTATTATATGGCGTTATTGGAGCGTTTGTAGGTCGAAATCGCGGCAAAACGGCCCCATATGAAGAAGAAAAAAGTGTTGTTCCAAAAAGACAACGCACCGTGCCACAAGTCATTGAGAACGATGGGAAAAATTCAGTAATTGGGCTTCGAATTGTTTCCCCACCCACCGTATTCTCCAGATCTGGCTCCCAGCGACTTTTCCTTGTTCCCAGAGTTCAAAAGGATGCTCGCAGGTAAAAATTTGGCTGCAATGAAAAAGTGATCGCCGAAACTGAGGCCTAAATATTTTGAGGCAAAACCGAAGGAGTACTACCAAAATGGTATCAAAAAATTGGAAGGTCGTTATAATCATTGTATTGCTCTTGAAGGGAACTATGTTGAATAATAACAAGTATATACAGCACTAAGTTCGGCCGGGCCGAATCTTAAATACCCACCACCATGAACCAAATATTAGGGTTTCCTTTGAAGAGGGCTTGAGGACTTGAGGACACTTCCCGAAGATAAATTTAATGATTTCACCAATGAGGACTATATCAGATTCTGGACTTATAAGAACCATTTTTGTTTGAGTTTTAGAGGAATCATTAACATCTCTTGTAAGTGTGCAAGAAAATTATAAAATAACGTCTTGATTTGAAATCTTAAATATGTAGAAGTAAAATCTGGAAATTTTACATTGCGTTTCAAGTAATTTTCATGATCAGTGCGCCTTCTACACCCTCAAGAAGTGAAGTCGGTCTATATGGAGGCATTACCAAATGAACCGATAAAAACTTAATCCGATACACGTTTTTGTGAGCCTAAAATACCAGAATATTTACAATTTCAGGCAAATCAGATAAAAACTACGGTTTCTAGAAACCCAAGGAGTTAAATCGGGAGATCGTTCTTATGGGGGCTATACCAAAATATGGACCGATACTCACCATTTTCGGAACACCTCTTTATGGTCCTAAAATACCTCTAGATTTCCAATTTCAGACAATTTGGATAAAAACTACGGTTTCTATAAGCCCAAGACCCCAAATCGGGAGGTCCTTTTATATGGGGACCACACCAAAACATGGACCGATACTCACACTTTTTGGCACACGTATTTGTGGTCCTACACAGAAAAAAATATCACCAAAATATTTCCAATTAAAAAGTTAATTGAATTTGAAATTTTTTTCAATTAATAAATTAATTGGTACAATTAACTTTTTAATCAAGATAGAAACATTAAGTTAATTAAGTCAATGATTGAAATTTTTAAAAATTTTAATTAAAAAGTTAATTGATACAATTAACTTTTAATCAAATTCGGAAGACTAAGTCAGTTTATGATGATGATGAACATTTTTTTAAATTTTTAATTAATTTTTTTTTCAAACAATCAATTGTTAATCCAAATAAAAATTCTAAGCCAATTCAGAATTTAATTGAAAATAGTTACCTTTTTTTAATTAATAAATTAATTTAGTTTTGCAATCAACATCAATTAAATTTTTAATTGAATCAATTAAAAAATTAATTGAAATATGGCAATGAAATCAATTAATTTTTTAATCAAGAATTTTTTCTATGCCCAATTAAAACTGTGATTGATACTATCATTTTCGTGATTGAAGACATTTCAATTAAAAATTAATTGAAATATGGCAATGAAATCAATTAATTTTTTAATCAAGAATTTTTTCTATGCCCAATTAAAACTGTGATTGATACTATCATTTTCGTGATTGAAGACATTTCAATTAAAAAATTAATTGGATCAATTAATTTCGTGATTGAATCAGAAATTTTTTTTTGTGTGTATTGTACCTCTAGATTTCCAATTTCAGGTAAATTGAATAAAAACTTCGGTTTCTATAAGCCCAAGAAGTAAAATCGGGAGATCGGTCTATATGGGGGCTATACCAAAACATGGGCCGATACTCACCATTTTTGGCACACCTCTTTATGGTCATAAAATACCTCTAGATTTCAAATTTCAGGCAAATTGGATAAAAACTTCGATTTCTATAAGCCCAAGACCCCAAATCGGGAGGTCGGTTTATATGGGGACTATATCAAAAACTGGACCGATATAGCCCATCTTCGAACTTGACCTGCCTGCAGACAAAAGACGAGTTTGTGCAAAATTTTAGCACGATTGCTTCATTATTGAAGACTGTAGCGTGATTACAACAGACAGACAGACAGACAGACAGACGGACAGACGGACAGACGGACATCGTTATATCGTCGTAGAATTTCTCCCTGATCAAGAATATATATACTTTATATAGTCGGAAATCGATATTTCGATGTGTTACAAACGGAATGACAAACTTATTATACCCCCGTCACCATTCTATGGTGGTGGATATAAAAACGAATTTTGACAAAAAAATGTGTTTTTCTTTGTTAGACCGGGGACTTATCAGCCAACCTGTTATGTATAAAAATTTGGTACATATAATTTTACTTATCTCGCCAAATTTTTTTCGATATGAATTTTTTTTTGAAAATTTCCTTGTTGGTGGGGAGAGAGGGAGGTAATATACTTGTTTCAGTTATTTTTGTACCACGGCAGAGAATGTATTTGAATGCCCCGAGGGCATCATATCCGTATCGCAACTCTCCTCTTCAAATATATAATTATACCCACCACCATAGAATGGTGACGGGGGTATAATAAGTTTGTCATTCCGTTTGTAACACATCGAAATATCGATTTCCGACTATATAAAGTATATATATTCTTGATCAGGGAGAAATTCTAAGACGATATAACGATGTCCGTCTGTCTGTCTGTCTGTTGTAATCACGCTACAGTCTTCAATAATGAAGCAATCGTGCTAAAATTTTGCACAAACTCGTCTTTTGTCTGCAGGCAGGTCAAGTTCGAAGATGGGCTATATCGGTCCATGTTTTGGTGTGGTCCCCATATAAAAGGACCACCCGATTTGGGGTCTTGGGCTTATAGAAACCGTAGTTTTATCCAAATTGTCTGAAATTGGAAATCTAGAGGTATTTTAGGACCATAAAGAGGTGTTGCGAAAATGGTGAGTATCGGTCCATATTTTGGTATAGCCCCCATAAGAACGATCTCCCGATTTAACTCCTTGGGTTTCTAGAAACCGTACTTTTTATCTGATTTGCCTGAAATTGTAAATATTCTGGTATTTTAGGCTCACAAAAACGTGTATCGGATTAAGTTTTTATCGGTTCATTTGGTAATGCCTCCATATAGACCGACTTCACTTCTTGAGGGTGTAGAAGGCGCACTGATCATGAAAATTGCTTGAAACGCAATGTAAAATTTCCAGATTTTACTTCTACAGATTTAAGATTTCAAATCAAGACGTTATTTTAAATTTTCTTGCACACTTACAAGAGATGTTAATGATTCCTCTAAAACTCAAACAAAAATGGTTCTTATAAGTCCAGAATCTGATATAGTCCTCATAGGTGAAATCATTAAATTTATCTTCGGGAAGTGTCCTCAAGTTCTCAAGCCCTCTTCAAAGGAAACCCTAATATTTGGTTCATGGTGGTGGGTATTTAAGATTCGGCCCGGCCGAACTTAGTGCTGTATATACTTGTTTTATTTTCTGGTTTACAATAATTTAAAACTGACTTCTATCTATTTTGCATTTCGGATCACTGTACAAAGTCGAATATCAAATTGTAATTTTACTAATACTAATTTTATATACAAAGTAATAATATATTGCTCGATTTGGAACAAATTATTATTCATTTTGATTTGCTTCTTTGTTTATTTGCAATTCGAATCACTGTGCAACCACTTCATGAAGAGATAATTTAAAATTCTTAACATACCATTATGTTACCATCTTAAAGTTCACTATCAGTTAGCGAAGTATAATCCCATCGGAGACGACATATAAACTTGACCATTGTAAAGCAGGTCACATTCAACGCTGAGGTGAATGCTCGAAAGTGAAATTATGAGCATGAGATAAGGAAACGCGATTACTTGTAAACAACGATGTCATCTATTACGCGCATTACCATTGGAAATTGCACAAATCACAAGTGCTATTGATAAGTAAACCGTCAACGTCTATGCACGTTTTGAGAATAAGACAACAAAAAAAGAACAACATAAAATGTTAAGAAATTATCAAAAATACACTGTAAAAATAGATTATCATCTTACCAATACTTAAATTGAAACTTTTTTTAAGTTTAAATCAACGATGTGACATCTTCAAAATATATATTCATAGGTCAATATTTCTGCACTGAAAGACATTTTTGAAGTAATATGAAGAATTATGCAAATTAAATTTTAGGATAAAAAATTTACAGAAAAGTAAAATTTTTAAAATAAAGAAACTTGAATTAAGAGAAAATCCATAATTTTTGTTTAAAGTCCTTTAAGTTTCCATCCCTCTGATAAAGTCGTATATGTTTGGAGTAAGGCATTTTTTATTTAATGTAAAGAAACCCATTTTTGATTTAAGGAAATAATCTATAATTTAAGCGAAAAATACAATGATTGTATAAAAAAACTGCAAAAAGCTTTGAGAGCCACCGTGGTGCAATGGTTAGCATGACCGCTTAGCATACAAAGGATTATGGATTCTATTCCAGAAAATTTTAGCGGTGATTTAGACCATCTCGTAATGCTGGTGACATTTCTGAGTGTTTTTGTTAAGAAATCGTGTCTTTGATTCGGAATCAATATGAAAATCCTGAAATGAAGTTCAAAATCTTTGGATCCAAGTATCTCTTTTTTCGGTGAGGTAGGCACATTTTCACGTTAACAATTTGACTTTTTTTATTTCTGCCTTTTTTTAAAGTCTTCTAATTTCGTGGCCTTTTTAGCGTGCTTTTAGCCGAATATTATGAGGAAAATGTCCTAAAGACCGTATTGAAGTCTTGGGCTGACAAAGATTTCGACCTCAAACTGTGGACATCCAACAGGACTCAGCACTCGTCAACCGGGAATGGTTTAACAAAAAGGTTCCTCTCTTTATTTCTACCGCACTATAGCCACCAAAATCTCCGTATCTCAATCCTTTGGACTTTTGCGCCTGGAGAGTAAGGTTGGTGCTAAAAAATACCAAAGTGTGGATCATTTCAAGAATGGGAATGGGCCATAATACCGCATATCCACTTTCGAGCAGAGTGTGACGGCTTTATTTTCGAACAAAAAATATTTACTTTTGAACAAAAAAATGTTACAAAAAAAATTTTGCTCTTCCAAGGGGCTCCGGAGGTCAAATCTGGGGATCGGTTTATATGGGGGCTATATATAATTATGGACCGGGAGCCACCGTGGTGCAATGGTTAGCATACCCGCCTTGCATACACAAGGTCGTGGGTTCACTTTAGAGAAAATTTGACTTACATCAAAAACGTATGACTTTAACGGAGGGACCCAAAAACAAAAAAAAACTTTAAACTCAAGAAGCAAAATTCTCAAAGTATATTTTAGTCTATATTTGAAGCCTTTTTGTATTTAATCCAAATACTCATTATTTCAGTTAACTAAGAAATTATTTCTTTGATTCAAAAATTTTTCTTTACTTTAAAGAAAATTCAATGGAAAATTATTCAAAATTATTTAAAGAAAAATGTCCCAAATATTAGGTTGGATAATCTTCCATATTAGGTCAATCTTTCATAAAGAGATTATTGCAAATCGTAATTCCAATTTTTTCGTTCATAATATGAATATACTTTTAGGCACTGGAAAAAATGTTTACGTGATATTAAAGATTACACGTTTTAGATTTAAATCGCCCTTAAATTAACTGAGATATTAAATCTTTAGATTTAACATAAAAACGCTTCAAATATAGGCTAAGACTTATTTTGAGGATTGAGCATTTTTGGTTTAATTTAATTTTTTTTTTTTGAAATTAAGAAAACATTTTTTACTATTTTTATAATGTAGATTCTTAAACTGGCATCTGTTTGTACGTGAATAGCTTTATTATTATATCGCGATAAAAGAATGAAATGAATCGATAAATGAAATCTGTATCCTAATTTTAGTTTTATTGATCCTAGATTTAACGCCAGATAAGTAACTAAAAATGTTTTTATTCGTTTTGTTTGTTATTGTTGGCTTCTCTTCAATCGTTATTGTTGTTTTTTTGATCTCAGCTTAAAGCCATGCATTGACTAAACTACAAGTGTAGCTTAACCAACAGAGGAAAAGTATGCTTGTCAAATTTATTTGGACAAAGCCCTATAGACTGCAAGATGGTTGGATGTACAGCTGTTTCGGAATTACCACATTCCTCATCAGCATCCTCTACTTGCAGCAAAACTATCAACCAATTATCAGAATAAATTCGGGTAATTTACTCAACCCAAAGTGAACTACACTTGTTTTAAAGAAGCCGCATCTTTGGCTAGGATTCAATACCAAAATCCTTAAGAGAAGGTCAAAAACTTTTGATCCAAGTAAACTTTTTTTGAGTGTGCGATAGTATCATTTTCGTGATTAGAACATTTTTATACCCTCCACCATAGGATGGGGGTATATTAACTTTGTCATTCCGTTTGTAACACATCGAAATATTGCTCTAGGACCCCATAAAGTACATATATTCTGGGTCGTGGTGAAATTCTGAGTCGATCTGAGCATGTCCGTCCGTCCGTCTGTTGAAATCACGCTAACTTCCGAACGAAACAAGCTATCGACTTGAAACTTGGCACAAATAGTTGTTATTGATGTAGGTCGGATGGTATTGCAATCAGTCCACTTTTACGTATAGTCCCCATATAAACGGACCCCCAAATTTGGCTTGCGATTGCTCTAAGAGAATCAAATTTCATCCGATCCGGCTGAAATTTGGTACATGGTGTTGGTATATATTCTCTAATGACCATGCAAAAATTGGTCCACATCGACCCATAATTATATATAGCCCCCATATAAGCCGATCCCCAGATTTGACCTCCGGAGCCTCTTAGAGGAGCAAAATTCATCCGATCCGGTTGAAATTTGGAACATGGTGTTAGAATGTGGTCTCTAAAAAACACGCAAAATTGGTCCATATCGGTCCATAATTATATATAGCCCCATATAAATCGATCCCCAGATTTGTCCTCCGAAGCCTCTTGGAGGAGAAAAATTCATCCGATCCGGTTGAAATTTGAAACATGGTGTTAGAATGTGGTCTCTAAAAAACACGCAAAATTGGTCCATATCGGTCCCTAATTATATATAGCCCCCATATAAACCGTTCCCCAGATTTGATCTCCGGAGCCTCTTGGAGGAGCAAAATTCATCCGATCCGGTTGAAATTTGCAACGTGGTGTTAGTATAAGGCCGCTAATAACCATGCCAAAATTGGTCCATATCGGTCTATTGTTATATATAGCCGATCCCCAATCACACAAAAACTGGTCCATATCGGTTCATAATCATGGTTGCCACTCAAGCCAAAAATAATCTACCAAAATTTTATTTTTATAGAAAACATTGTTAAAATATTATTTCTATAGAAAATTTTGTCAAAATTTTATTTCTATAGAAAATTTTGACAAAATTTTATTTCTATAGAAAATTTTGTCAAAATTTTATTTCTATAGAAAATTTTGACAAAATTTTATTTCTATAGAAAATTTTGTCAAAATTTTATTTCTATAGAAACTTTAAACTTAATTATATACGTATTTAATCGGCCTTTTTTAGTTTAATATATACCACGTATGGACTATGTGGTATATATTATGGTGTTAGGAAGTTTTCAGTAGAAGTTTCTACGCAATCCATGGTGGAGGGTACATAAGCTTCGCCCTGGCTGAACTTACGGCCGTATATACTTGTTTTTTAATACATTTGATAGAACCAAAAATAAAATTGTTTATCAGGCGGCACGTAATAACTGAGGTTCGTTTCTTGAATAAAATATTGTCATAATATGAATGATTACACGGCATAAATTTTAGGACACACAAATTACGGGATATTAAGGACAATTTTTTAACTAAGGAAGTTGTAATTAATATCAAGGAAATTTTAAATTAAAAAATTAAAAAAAAAAATTAAAATCATTGCTTTAAAAATTTCTCATTAAATTTAGCACACGGATTTTTGAGCTTTATCTCATTCCGTCTTTCAAATAAGACTACTTTTACTTAACGTAAAAAAGGAATTTCTAATTTAAAGAGATAATCCTTAAATTAACTGAGGCATAGAATCTTTGGATTAAAGATAAAAAAGCTTCAAATATAGGCTAACATTTATTTTGAGGATTTTGCATCTTTAGATTTTTTTAAATTAAAAAATATTGTTAGTTAAGCTACACTTGTAGGTCAATGCATGGTTTTAAGCTGAAATCAAAAAACAACAACAAATATTGTTTACTTTGAATTTTTAACCTGAATAGTTTTATTAATAAATCGCAAAAAGAGATTAAAAATTCGAAAATTGAGCTCTGTATCCTAATTTTAATTCTACACTCAAAAAAAAATTAATTCTCTAAAGCAAACTAAAGCCAATTTAACTTTTTTTTAGTTCATGGAATTATTATATTGGGAGAAAGTTTCCTTTACTCTAATAATTTTTTTCGTACGTTAGTTAAATGAACTAAAAAACGGGAAAAAATTATACACAAATGAAGCATGAAAATTTACTAAATTCGTACTTCTTACAAAATAGTTAATTATTTCTTTTAATTTGTATATTGTACTACAAATGCATCCATCTTGAACTTCGTGTGGCACTAAAGACATTCTTGCAATTTTGAACATCAATTTTTTCCTTCAAACTACAAAATTTTCTTTAACAAATGAAAAAAAACTCTTGAATTTGTCGAAAAATATTTGCTTATTTTCTAAATTTTATATTGATTTTCATAATTTATTATGATTTTCAATATACTAATAATAATAATAATAATAATTTTCTAAATACAATCTAAATTTTCTAAAATTAACCAAAATTTTTCTCGCTGGTGGGTTCACTGTATAGAGCCTATATTTAAGGCTCCATAGCTGCCTACAAAATGGCCATATATAAGGCACCTCTCCTGCTCGGAATCAATACCAAAATCCTTAAGGAAAGGTTAAATTTTTTGGATCCAAGTAAACTTTTTTATGTAGGACAAAACGACATTATTGAAAAATTTGTCGTCTTTTGGACAAGGACAAGGCACTTAATAACAGAGAAATGCGTCTTCTATGATAAGAAAAATTCATATTCGTATTTTAAGGACAATAAATCTTTGATCTCGTGACAAAATTTTTTCAGTTTTTTAACCGATCTGTTTCAAATGAATATTTTCCAACTCCTCTTAGATTTGAAAACAAGTAAGGAATGTCTAAAGTCGGGCGGGGGCTTTATATAAAGGTTTGTCCCAAATACATACATTTAAATATCACTCGACCTGGACAGAATTTGATAGACTTCTACAAAATCTATAGACTCAAAATTTAAGTCGGCTAATGCACTAGGGTGGCAAACTATGTTAGTAAAAAAAATATGGGAAACATTTAAATCTGAAGCAATTTTAAGGAAACTTCGCAAAAGTTTATTTATGATTTATCGCTCAATATATATGTATTAGAAGTTTAGGAAAATTAGAGTCATTTTTACAACTTTTCGACTGAGCAGTGGCGATTTTACAAGAAAAATGTTGGTATTTTGACCATTTTTGTCGAAATCAGAAAAACATGTATATGGGAGCTATATCTAAATCTGAACCGATTTCAACCAAATTTGGCACACATAGCTACAATGCTAATTCTACTCCCTGTGCAAAATTTCAACTAAATCGGAGTTAAAAATTGGCCTATTTGGTCATATGAGTGTAAATCGGGCACGCATAGTTATAATGCTAATTCTGCTACCTGTGCAAAATTTCAACTAAATCGGAGCAAAAAAATTGCCTCTGTGGTCATATGAGTGTAAATCGGGCGAAAGCTATATATGGAAGCTCTATATGTAAATCTGAACCGATTTCAACCAAAGTTGGCACGCATAACTACAATGCTAATTCTACTCCCTGTGCATAATGTCAAATTAATCGGAGTAAAATATTGGCCACTGTGGTCATATGAGTGTAAATCGGGCGAACGATATATATGGAGCTATATCTAAATCTGAACCGATTTCAATAAAATTTGGCAAACATGACTACACTACTAATTGCCCTCCTAGTGCAAAATTTCAACCAAATTGGAGTAAAACTCTGGCTTCTGGGACTGTATTATTCCATATCGGGCGAAAGATATATATGGGAGCTATATCTAAATCTGAACCGATTTCAATAAAATTTGGCACACTTAACTATAGTACTAATTGTTCTTTTTGTGCAAAATTATAAGCAAATTAGGGTAAAACTCTGGCTTCTGGGGCCATATAGGTCCATATCGGGCGAAAGATATATATAGGAGCTATATCTAAATCTGAACCGATTTCTTCCAAAATCAATAGGGTTCTATTCTGAGCCAAAACACATACTTGTGCCAAATTTGTAGTCGATTGGACTAAAACTGCGACCTAGACTTTGATTATAAAAATGTGTTCACGGACGGACGGACATGGCTATATCGACTCAGGAGCCCACCCTGAGCATTTTTGCAAAAGACACCATGTGTCTATCTCGTCTCCTTCTGGGTGTTGCAAACATATGCACTAACTTATAATACCCTGTTCCACAGTGTGGCGCAGGGAATAAATATCAGACGTATCGGTTTAGACTTCGATTAAGCTGTCATCTGTATGAGCCGCTTAATTTTCTTCCTTTAACTTGTATTTATCAGGCGGAACCTAATCATTAAGGTTCATAATCTGGTTTAAAGTATGTTAGTTCTGGCCTTGAGTCATGTTTCTTCTTTGAAACATCGGTTCTTAAACCCGAAATCAATACTAACATAATCTCTTCAAATTAAATTCAAAATTTTTGAAACCAATTCAACTCGTGTATAAGTATTAACGTAATTAGTTCAAATCTTTTTCCGCCATAACAAACAGGGGTGAATTTCTATTTCGAAATTATTCATTTGAGACTATATTGTTTATTTTCATTTAGCTGATTTTTCGCAATGGGGAGATTTTGTCTACATTTCAATTAGCGATAAAGTGCAATAATTTATTATTAGTTTTTTTCTTTTGTTGGCTGTAAAAGCAATATTAGAAAATTACAAAAATTTTATATAGATTTCTTAAAAAAAAAACACTACATCTTTGCAATCGTTTGGCAAATTACGTGGACATTTTTGTCTTCATTTTGTTTTTTGTTTGAAATACCTTAAGACGATGGATCCTTTTATGAGAGTATTTAATATTTTCCTAAGAGCTCAAAACATATTTGTCAAGATTTTTATGTAAGAAAATTTCACTTATTTATTTTTCTTTTTTTTTTAAGAATTTTTTTTTAAATAAAATTGTATTCACTTTGATTTTCTTTTTTATTTTTGAAACACTTTTTGTTTTAATTATTTTTTTTATTTTTAATTTTTTCCAAATTAATTTCTTTAACAGAAAATTTATAGTTTTATTTTTTATTTTTTGTTAAACTTCCACCGATATCCGTTTGAATTTACGTTTCGTTACAAACGGAATACCGTTATATTCCTTTAACGGCGGAAATCGTATCGTCGCTCGTTTCGCTCGTGTATTTCTAGTGTACGATCGTTATGGAGTTCGTCATCTGACTGCCGTTAAACGGGCAAATTCTACGAACATTAAATGATTTTCACATTCTGTGTTGTCTTCATTTGGCATTTTTTTGTCGTTTCTTCTTCTTTCAATTTCATTCCATTTCGTTGTATTTTCTGCTGATCGTCGGCAAAATTGTAGCCGTTGTTGTGATTTGTTTGTTGTTATATTTGTGGGGACTGGTGCTGTGTAACTACTATAGCAGCAAGTGCTAGACTATCACCGCCCTGCCGCCGTCGCCAGAACTCTGTGTGTGTGTGTGTGAGAGGAAGTGTTTGTGTTCTTGTTGTTGGAATTTCACACTCGAAATTCGAAAAATAACAATATTATTATATATTTTTTATTTGTATTACAATTTTGTTTTCGAACAAGCAAAAAAAAAGAAAAGCGTGGATTTTAGCAAATGAACAAATAAAAAATAATTGAAAACCCACAAATACATGTAGAAGTATACACTTAAAAATTTTTTAATTGCATAAGAGACGGTGAATTATGTATTGGGTGGGTGGGAAATAGTGGCTATGTTAAGAGTAGATTGATCAATAAAAAAAATAAGTCCGATTTTGTCAAATCATAGAAACTGTAATATTTTCTAAAACGAAGAAACTAATCGGTTCAATGAATTTTTCCCAATACATATGTCATAGCAAACAAAAAAAAAAAATAAGGGCTCGTTCACAACAAATGTTCCCTATCGAGACATTGGTATCTTGACGCTCACTTCATACCGGTATACCTGGTACATCTACAAGTGACTTAATAAGGCAGTTGGGGTGAATACATTGCCGTATCTAGTTTTAGATGATAGGACATAGAGGCTAAAGGTAGAGATTAACAAGTATGGTTAGGTTAGGTTAGGTGGCAGCCCGATGTATCAGGCTCACTTAGACTATTCAGTCCATTGTGATACTACATTGGTGAACTTCTCTCTTATCACTGAGTGCTGCCCGATTCCATATTAAGCTCAATGACAAGGGACCTCCTTTTTATAGCCGAGTCCGAACGGCGTTCCACATTGCAGTGAAACCACTTAGAGAAGCTTTGAAACCCTTAGAAATGTCACCAGCATTACTGGGGTGGGATATTCCACCGCTGAAAAACTTTTTGGTGTTCGGTCGAAGCAGGAATCGAACCCACGACCCTGTGTATGCAAGGCGGGCATGCTAACCATTAACAAGTATATACAGCAGTAAGTTCGGCTGGGCCGAATCTTAAATACCCACCACCATGAATCAAATAAAATAGTTTACTTTGAAAACTCTTCGTCGTAGCGGGTTTCTTGATAATAACAGGGTGGCTGATAAGTCCCCGGTCTGACATATGGATGGCGTCGCTAGTATTAAATGCATATTATTTTTATATAGTACCAACCTTCAAATGATTCGTGTCAAAATTTGATGTCTGTAAGTCAATTAGTTTGTGAGCGTCTTTTGTGAAGCAACTTTTGTTATTGCGAAAAAAATGGAAAAAAATGAATTTCGTGTTTTGATAAAATACTGTTTTCTGAAGGGAAAAAATACGGTGGAAGCAAAAACTTGGCTTGATAATGAGTTTCCGGACTCTGTCCCAGGGAAATCAATAATAATTGATTGGTATGCAACATTCAAGCGTGGTGAAATGAGCACGGAGGACGATGAACGCAGTGAACGCCCGAAAGAGGTGGTTACCGACGAAAACATCAAAAAAATCCACAAAATGGTTTTGAATGACCGTAAAATGAAGTTGATCGAAATAGCAGAGGCCTTAAAGATATCAATGGAACGTGTTGGTCATATCATTCATCAATATTTGGATATGCGGAAGCTCTGTGCAAAATGGGTGCCGCGCGAGCTCACATTTGACCAAAAACAACGACGTGTTGATGATTCTGAGCGGTGTTTGCAGCTGTTAACTCGTAATACACCCGAGTTTTTCCGTCGATATGTGACAATGGATGAAACATGGCTCCATCACTACACTCCTGAGTCCAATCGACAGTCGGCTGAGTGGACAGCGACCGGTGAACCGTCTCCGAAGCGTGGAAAGACTCAAAAGTCCTCTGGCAAAGTAATGGCCTCTGTTTTTTGGGAGGCGCATGGAATAATTTTTATCGATTATCTTGAGAAGGGAAAAACCATCAACAGTGACTATTATATGGCGTTATTGGAGCGTTTGAAGGTCGAAATCGCGGCAAAACGGTCCCATATGAAGAAGAAAAAAGTGTTGTTCCACCAAGACAACGCACCGTGCCACAAGTCATTGAGAACGATGGCAAAAATTCATGAATTGGGCTTCGAATTGCTTCCCCACGCACCGTATTCTCCAGATCTGGCCCCCAGCGACTTTTTCTTGTTCTCAGACCTCAAAAGGATGCTCGCAGGTAAAAAAATTGGCTGGAATGAAGAGGTGATCGCCGAAACTGAGGCCTATTTTGAGGCAAAACCGAAGGAGTACTACCAAAATGGTATCAAAAAATTGGAAGGTCGTTATAATCATTGTATCGCTCTTGAAGGGAACTATGTTGAATAATAAAAACGAATTTTGATAAAAAAATGTGTTTTTCTTTGTTAGACCGGGGACTTATCGGCCAACCTGTTATATAGAATTTTAGGGGGTTTGATGACAAATTTTCTCCCATGCAAATCAGTTTAACCAGATTCTACCTATGACGACTAGATCAGATTCTGGATTTAGGAGAACCAATTTTGTTTGAGTTTTAGAGAAATCATAAACATATCTACATATAGTAGATTTTTTCCGTCATTATTTAAATGTATATACAACGAGTAAAATCTGGAAATTTTACTTTCAGTTTCAAGCAGTTTTGATGATCAGTTCGCCTGATATACCCTGAAAAAAAGTGTTTTCTTTTCTGAGGAACGAAATTTTAGACAATCAAAGTTTTCTTTTGACACAAATTTTAGAGACAATCGTTGAATCGTTCATCAAAAATTCGGATTAGTTTTATCTAAACGAAAATACTTTATACGAAAGGGGAATTTCGTTTGTCTAAAATTTCATTCCGGAGGAAAATATTTTTTCTTTGGGTGTATCCTCAAGAAGCTAAATCGCTCTATATCGAAGCCTTACCAAACGGACCGGTAAAAATAAATGTGATACAGATTTTTGAGGGTCTAAAATTCCAGTATATTTACATTTTTGTGCAAATCGGATAAAAACTACGGTTTCTAGAAGCCCAAGGAGTTAAATCTGGAGATCGGTCTATGTGGAGGCTATACTAAAACATGGGTCGACACACACCATATTCGGCTGACCTAGAAATAAATTCGGGAGTTAGGTCTATATGTGGGCTATACCAAAACATGCACCAATACTCACCACCTCTTAATGTTTCTCAAATACCTCTAGAATTCCACTTTCAGACACATTGGGTGAAAACAAGGAATTCTAGAAGCCCAAGAAGTAAAATCGGGAGATCAGTCTATATAGGGGCTACACCACAACATGGACCGATACGGACCATTTTCGACACACCTCTTGATGGTCCTAAAATACCGCTAGATTTCTAATTTCTGGCAAATTGGATTCTAGAAGGCCCCGAAATAAAGACGGGAGATATGTCTATATGGGGGCTATAGCAAAACATGGACCGATAGGCACCATTTGCGACACACCTATTTGTGATCTTAAAATACCTCTAGATTTTCAATTTGGGAGCCACCGTGGTGCAATGGTTAGCATGCCCGCCTTGCATACACAAGGTCGTGGGTTCGATTCCTGCTACGACCGAACACCAAAAAGTTTTTCAGCGGTGGATTATCCCACCTCAGTAATGCTGGTGACATTTCTGAGGGTTACAAAGCTACTCTAAGTGGTTTCACTGCAATGTGTAACGCCGTTCGGACTCGGCTATAAAAAGGAGGTCCCTTGTCATTGAGCTTAACATGGAATCGGGCAGCACTCAGTGATAAGAGAGAAGTTCACCACTGTGGTATCACAATGGACTGAATAGTCTAAGTGAGCCTGATACATCGGGCTGCCACATAACCTAACCTAACCTAGATTTTCAATTTCAAGCAAATCGGCTAGAAAATATAGTCTCTTGACGCCCAAGAAGTAAAATCGGGAGATCGGTCTATATGGGGATTATACCAAAAAATTTACCGATACACCTCAATTTCGGCACACCTATTTGTGGTCCCAAAATACCTCTAGATTTTCAATTTCATGCAAATCGGGTAATAAATACTGTTTATAGAAGTCCAAGAACAAAAATCGGGAGATCGGTCTATATGGCGTCTATAGCAAAACATGGACCGATACGGACCATTTTCGACACAACACTTTATGGTCCTTAAATACCTTTAGATTTTCAATTTCAGGCAAATGGGATAGTAAATACAGTTTCTAGACGCCCAAGAAGCAAAATCGGGAGATCGCTCTATATGAGGGCTATAGCAAAACATGAGCCGATACGGACCATTTTCGACACACCTCTTTATGGTCCCAAAATACCTCTAGATTTCCAATTTCAGGTAAATCGGATAGTAAATACAGTTTCTAGAAGCCTAAGAAGTAAAATCGGGATATCGGTCTATTGGGGGCTATACCAAAACATGGACCGATGGGCACCATTTTCGGCACATTATGTTCCTAAAATACCTCTAGATTTTCAATTCCAAGCAAATCGGATAGAAGGTTAGGTTAGGTGGCAGCCCGATGTATCAGGCTTACTTAAAGGGTGATACGGTCAAAATTTGGTCAATATAAACTTGACGTATTTCTTTCAATTTTGCATTTAAAAAACCTGAACACCCCTCATTTTGAAGGTGTGTGTGTGTAGAATGTTGCTCCTATTTTGATTTTGGAATTCACTCTTCAGTTGTCAAAATGCCGTCCAAGCAAGAAGAGCAGCGTATCAAAATTTTGTCGCGCATCGCGAAAATCCGAGCCTTTCCTGAAGAAACACGGTTGTTCCGTACTGTTTTGGCCGGATTTGGCATCTTGCCATTACGGTAAAAAGGCCATGGAGTGGTACGCCGCCAACAACGTGCAGGTGGTTCCCAAGGACAAGAACCCTCCCAACACGCCAGAGCTCCGCCCAATTGAGAAATACTGGGCTATTGTCAAGCGGAACCTAAAGAAGACCAAGAAAACTGCTAAGGACGAGCAGCAGTTCAAGGCAAACTGGCTTTCTGCGGCGAAGAAGGTGGACAAGGTGGCTGTACAAAATCTGATGGCAGGTGTCAAGCGTGAGGCCCGGCAATTCGGATTTGGAAAAGCGAAAGCCTGCCTAACTGAATATTTTTCCTGAATTTTATACTAATTGAACTTGAAAAAGAAATTTAATTTGATTTTTTAAATAAACGACTTCACCGATTTACACGCGTTTTCCCTTGACCAAATTTTGACCTTATCGCCCTTTATGGTAAGGTTAGATTAGGTGGCAGCCCGATGTATCAGGCTTACTTAGACTATTCAGTCCATTGTGATACCACATTGGTGAACTTCTCTCTTATCACTGAGTGCTACCCGATTCCATGTTAAGCTTAATGACAAGGGACCTCCTTTTTATAGCCGAGTCCGAACGGCGTTCCACATTGCAGTGAAACCACTAAGATAAGCTTTGAAACCCTCAGAAATAGCATCAGCATTACTGAGGTGGGATAATCCAGCGCTGAAAAACTTTTTGGTGTTCGGTCGAAGCAGGAACTGAACCCACGTCCTTGTGTATGCAAGGCGGGCATGCTAACCATTGCACGGTGGCCCCCATTCCGAGCCAAAGATGCGCCTTCTTTAAAATAAAGACTTTTTAGCGACCTATCTGGCTTTAAATCTAGGATCAATAAAATTAAAATTTGGACACAGACCTCATTTGTCAAATTTTCATTCCCTTCTCATGGTATATTAATAAAGTTATTCACGTACAAACAAATGTCAGTTTAAAAATCTAAATTATAACGGATACTTGAAAGTAAACAACTCCTCCTATATTTGAAGCAATTTTAGCTTAAATCTAAAGATTGAATATTTCAGTTAATTTAAGGGCGATTTCTTTAAATCAAAAAAATGTTTGAAAAAATCGAATAGTCGTCATTTCGATTTTCTTTACAACCCTAGTATTGTACTTTCCAATTACACGGTAACGAATTTTTAATAACAAAAGTCAATTTTCATCTATACCCGATTCACTAAAGCAATCTGGACTATTGCTTGCCATGCGATTTCTCAGATTCATTTCAAATGTATCTTTCACAATATGTCAATAGCTGCATCGCAGTCTATTACGAGTATCACATCACGGTATTGTAAGATCAAATTAAAATTATGTATATTTTTATATATGTGATGGCTCTTTTGTTGCATAGATTGTAATGTGGACATTAAACAAAGTGACCAGATGAAATTTTGTGAAGCTTTTGCATCAAAAAGACCAATATTGGGTTTCTCCAATATTTACTGAGATGATGCCACGTGCCCTTAAGATGGACTTGAAGATTGAGGCCGAATCTTATGTACCCTCCACCATGGATTGCGTAGAAACTTCTACGAAAGACTGTCATCCACAAATTTCAACTCACATGGTTGTTAAATATCATATACTACCACCACATACCAAATTTCAACCAGATCGGATGAATTTTGCTTCTCGAAAAGGCACCGGAGGTCAAATCTGGGGATCGGTTTATATGGGAGCTATATATAATTATGGACTGATAGGAACCAATTCTTGCATGGTTGTTGGATATCCTATACTAACATCATGTACCAAATTTCAACCGAATGTGAAGAATTTTGCTCTTCCAAGGTGCTCCGGAGGTCAAATCTGGGGATCGGTTTATATGGGGCCTATATATAATTATGGACCGATATCGACCAATTTTTGCATGGGTGTTTGAGGCCATATATTAACATCACGTACCAAATTTCAACTGAATCAGATGAATTTTGGTCTTCCGAGGTCAAATCTGGTGATCGGTTTATATGGGGGCTATATATAATTACGGACCGATATGGACCAATTTTTGCTTTGTTGTTAGAGACCATATACTAACACCATGTACCAAATTTCAGCCGGATCGGATGAAAATTGTTTCTCCGAGGTTCTGCAAGCCAAATCGGAGGATCGGTTTATATGGGGGCTATATATAATTATGGACCGATGTGAACCAATTTTTGCATGGTTATTAGAGACCATATACTAACACCATGTACCAAATTTCAGCCGGATCGGATGAAAATTGTTTCTCTTAGAGGCTCTTAAAACCAAATCGGGGGGTCCGTTTATATGGGGGCTATACGTAAAAGTGGACCGATATGGCCCATTTGCAATACCATCCGATCTACATCAATAACAACTACTTGTGCCAAGTTTCAAGTCGATAGCTTGTTTCGTTCGGAAGTTAGCGTGATTTCAACAGACGGACGGACATTCTCAGATCGACTCAGAATTTCACCACGACCCATAATATATATACTTTATGGGGTCTTAGAGCAATATTTCGATGTGTTACAAACGGAATGACAAAGTTAATATATCCCCCATCCTATGGTGGAGGGTATACAAATAAGATTAAGGAATTGTAGCTATGTGGGAAGATGATACCAATGGCGGTGAAAAAAAAAAGATTCAAATTGGAAGGAATAAATCTCATATGTAATTTCCTTAGGAATCATCTCACCAAATAAATTTGATGGGTATAATAAGTTTTTCATTCCGTTTGTAACACATCGAAATATCGATTTCCGACTATATAAAGTATATATATACTTGATCAGGGAGAAATTCGAAGACGATATAAGCATGTCCGTCTGTCTGTCTGTTGTAATCACGCTACAGCCTTCAATAATGGCGCTATCGTCCCCAAATTTGGCACAGATTAGTTTTTTGTTTGCAGGCAGGTCAAGTTCGGTCCAAGTTTTGATATAGTCCCCATATAAACCGACCTCACGATTTGGGGTCTTGGGCCTATAAAAACCGTAGTTTTTATCAGATTTGCCTGAAATTGGAAATCGAGAGGTATTTTGGGACCATAAAGAGGTGTGGCGAAAATGGTCCGTATCGGTCCATGTTTTGGTATAGCCCCCATATAGACCGATCTCCCGATTTTGCTTCTTAGGCGTCTAGAAACAGTATTTTCTATCCGATTTGTCTGAAATTGAAAATCTAGAGGTATTTTAGGACCATAAGGAGGTGTGTCGAAAATGGTCCGTATCGGTCGATGTTTTGATATAGCTCCCATATAGACCGATCACCCGATTTTGCTTCTTGGGCGTCTAGAAACTATATATACCATCCGATTTGCCTTAAATTGGAAATCTAGAGGTATTGTGGGACTATAAAGAGGTATGCCGAAAATGGTGCCCATCGGTCCATGTTTTGGTATAGACCCCATATAGACCGATATCCCGATTTCGCTTCTAGAAACTATATTTACAATACTAGAGGTAATCTAGAGGTATTTGAGGACCATAAAAAGGTGTGCCGAAAATGGTACTCATCGGTCCATGTGTTGATATAGGCCCCATAGAGACTGATCTCCTGAGTTTGCTTCTTGGGCTTCTAGAAACTATATTTTCTATCCGATTTTTCTGAAATTGAAAATCTAGAGTTCTTTTGGTACCATAAAAAGGTGTGCCGAAAATGGTGCCCATCGGTCCATTTTTTGGTATAGCCCCCATATAGACCGATCTCCCGATTTTGCTTCTTGGGCTTCTAGAAACTATATTTACCATCCGCTTTGCCTGAAATTCTTGAGCTGCTATAAACTGTATTTATTACCCGATTTGCCTGAAATTCGAAATCTAGAGGTATTTTTAGACCACAAATAAGTGTGCCGAAATTGAGGTATATCGGTCCATTTTCTGGTATAACCCCCATATAGACTGATCTCTCGATTTTTACTTCTTGGGCGTCTAGAGACTATGTTTTCTAGCCGATTTGTTTGAAATTCTGGAGGTATTTTAAGATCACAAATATGTGAGTAGCAAATGGTACCTATCGGTCCATGTTTTGGTATATCCCCATATGCACCGATCTCCCGGCTTTATTTCTTAGGTTTCTAGAATTCGTAGTTTTTATCCGATTTGCTGGAAATTAGTAATCTATAATGAAATTTTAGACAAACGAAATTTCCTTTTCTTATAAAGTATTTTCGTTTATTCAACTCTAAAATTCTCTAAAATAGCAGGCGCACTGATCATGAAAATTGCTTCAATCTGAAAGTAAAATTTCCAGATTTTACTCATCGTATTTATTTAAATAATGGCGGAAAAAATCTACAGATTTAAGATTTCAAATCAAGGCGTAATTTAATCATATACACGATATGTTTATAATTTCTCTAAAACTCAAACAAAATTGGTTCTCATAAATCTAGAATCTTATCTGGTCTTCATAGGTAGAATCTTTAAAGTTTGTCTGCGGGAGCTTACTGCCCTGGGAGAAGATTTGTCATCAAACCCCCTATAATTCTATATATTATCAAGTAACCCACTACGACGAAGAGTTTTCAAAGTAAACTATCATATTTGATTCATGGTGGTGGGTATTTAAAATTCGGCCCGGGCGAATTTACTTTTGTATATACTTGTTATTTATTTATTTATTTACACGGATAGTAGCAGCATACACAGAAAAAAACATCACCAAAATATTTCCAATTAAAAAGTTAATTGAGGTTGAAAATTTTTCCAATTAATAAATTAATTAATACAATTAACTTTTTAATCAATATAGACTAAGTCAGTAAAAAAAATGATGAACATTTTTTAAATTTTTAATTAAAAATGTATTTGTATTTAAAACAATCAATTGTAACTAAAAACTCTAAGCCAATTCTGAAAGTAATTGAAAATAGTTACCTTTTTTAATAAAAAAAAAATTAATTGAGTTTTGCAATCAACATCAATTAAATTGTTAATTGAATCAATTAAAAAATTAATCGAAATTTGCTAATAAAATCAATTATTTTTTTAATCAAGAATTTTTTTTATGCACAATTAAAACTGTGATTGATACTATCATTTTCGTGATTGAAGACATTTCCATTAAAAAATTAATTGGATCAATTAATTTCGTGATTGAATCAGAGAAAAAAATTTTTGTGTGTAGGTTTGCAATAATGATATTCATTATATAAGATACAAAAGAGCGCAAATGAAGCATTTGTACTAGAAACGGACACATGCTTTTATTTTGGGGACCCAAGTGCTAATTAATAAATTTAATCAGCTAGGTTAAGACATTGGGAAATCATTTCGTCAGGACTCGGGTCTAAATGTTGCCCTCTCATCAGTGTTCATCACTAATTTGGACAATATATCCCATAAATATAGAAATGATGAAAATGGTTCACCTTTGTATTTATTTACCGCCATCGTTCTCAATGACTTGTGGCACGGTGCGTTGTCTTGGTGGAACAACACTTTTTTCTTCTTCATATGGGGCCGTTTTGCCGCGATTTCGACCTTCAAACGCTCCAATAACGCCATGTAATAGTCACTGTTGATGGTTTTTCCCTTCTCAAGATAATCGATAAAAATTATTCCATGCGCATTCCAAAAATCAGAGGCCATTACTTTGCCAGCGGACTTTTGAGTCTTTCCACGCTTCGGAGACGGTTCACCGGTCGCTGTCCACTCAGCCGACTGTCGATTGGACTCAGGAGTGTAGTGATGGGGCCATGTTTCATTCTTTGTCACATATCGACGGAAAAACTCGGGTGTATTACGAGTTAACAGCTGCAAACACCACTCAGAATCATCAACACGTTGTTGTTTTTGGTCAAATGTGAGCTCGCGCGGCACCCATTTTGCACAGAGCTTCCGCATATCCAAATATTGATGAATGATATGACCAACACGTTCCTTTGATATCTTTAAAGCCTCTGCTATTTCGATCAACTTCATTTTGTGGATTTTTTTAATGTTTTCGTCGGTAACCACCTCTTTCGGGCGTCCACCGTCCACCGTGCTCATTCCACCACGCTTGAATTTTGCATACCAATCAATTATTGTTGATTTCCCTGGGGCAGAGACCGGAAACTCATTACCAAGCCAAGTTTGTGCTTCCACCGTATTTGTTCCCTTCAGAAAACAGTATTTTATTAAAATACGAAATTCCTTTTTTTCCATTTTTTTCACAATAACAAAAGTTGCTTCACAAAAGACGCTCTATATTACAAACTAATTGACTGACAGACGTCAAATTTTGACACGAATCATTTGAAGGTTGGTACTATATAAAAATAATATGCATTTAATACTAGCGACGCCATCTATGTGTCAGACCGGGGACTTATCAGCCAACCTGTTATTACCTTCGTTCTCGCGATACGTTCAGCTCACGAGCCAGTTTTCTATCATTGCGGCGGGAATTTCGATCAAATCTGGACGCGATGTAACACTGCCAGTATCACGGTAACGAGCAATGGTACCAGAAACAAAAGATTTATTCACATTTGAATGCTGATTGAATTCCACTTGTGGTTTTCCAGTCCAATAAACTATCATGCTTGAATTCCAACGCAAAGAACTTTATTTCTGAATGCAATTTAGATCTCTAAAGGCTTTTGTTAGCTTATAAACAATAAAATTAACTGTCACTGGAATAGATCTGTCAACTGTCAGACGAGAGCGGTTTAGAAAAAATAGCAAACAGAAGTTGGTGTGCTGTCCGATTCTATGTTTAACTCAATGACAAGGGACCTGCTTTTTATAGCCGAATCCGAATGGCGTTCCACATTGCGGTGTTCCACAACCGCTTAGAGAATCTTTGAAATACTCCGAAATGTAACCAACATTACTGATAGTGAATAATCCACCGCTTTATATGTAAATAATATGAACTTTCTTTTATTTATTATTTTTTTTTTAAGAAATATTAAAACTAGTTCAGTTCAGTGATTGACGGTGCTATCCCCTAGTTATCAGAAGCCATTTATGAACTTTTAATCTGTATTACAAATAATAATCGAACGTCGCCTCATCTATAGAAAATACCGAGAAAAACGCCATCAATGGATATATGTGATTTTTAGATGTTTTTACATTATGGTCACCCTACCATATTCAATTACTCCTCAACACCCACATGTGACACCATATACGACTGACAATATGCATAATCAAGCGTATAATTGCTTGATACTGAAGGGAAACGATTTTTATTACAACAAATTGAATTTTTCATCTTTTTTTTTGTGGGAACACAAACAGACTATCTAAGTGACAAAAAAGTCAATTAATCCTTTTCAAAATGAGTTCTTGTTTAGATTTTCTAAATTAAATAATCTGTATGTATTTAGATGAGAAGTAATGCTAGCTGGGTGGCCAGCCCATGTACTGACTGAAAGACGTTTTGTTCAACTGACCAAAGTGAAAATCAGGAAATTGTTATGTATCTGCATCCAGAGGAAAAATATTTGTTCTCCACACAACCATTTAATTATCATTACAAAACTTGATATATTCACAATAAATATATAGTTTTTTTTTTTTTTTTAATTTGTAATATCTTGGCTTTGGATTTTTTTTCATTGGATTTAGGAAACTGAACTTAAAAAATAGGTTCCCTCAATTAAAGTCGTACGTTTATAAAGTAAAACAAATTTCTTTAATTCAATTTTTTGGGTTTAAGATAAAAACCCTTAAACACGATCCTGGATTTAGGAAACTATTCTTAGAAATATGGTTCCCTCCATTAAATTCGTATGCCTCTAAAGTAAATCATTTTTTTTAAAGTGAAGAAAACAAATTATTTAAAGAAATAATTATATCGATTTAAGATAACAGGTTGGCTCTGTGCAAAATGGGTGCCGCGCGAGCTTACATTTGACCAAAAGCAACCACGTGTTGATGATTCTGAGCGGTGTTTGCAGCTGTTAACTCGTAATACACCCGAATTTTTCCGTCGATATGTGACAATGGATGAAACATGGCTTCATCACTACACTCCTGAGTCCAATCGACAGTCGGCTGAGTGGACAGCGACCGGTGAACCGTCTCCGAAGCGTGGAAAGACTCAAAAGTCCGCTGGCAAAGTAATGGCCTCTGTTTTTTGGGATGCGCATGGAATATTTTTTATCGATTATCTTGAGAAGGGAAAAAACCATCAACAGTGACTATATGGCGTTATTGGAGCGTTTGAAGGTCGAAATCGCGGCAAAACGGCCCCATATGAAGAAGAAAAAAGTGTTGTTCCACCAAGACAACGCACCGTGCCACAAGTCATTGAGAACGATGGCAAAAATTCATGAAGTGGGCTTCGAATTGCTTCCCCACCCACCGTATCCTCCAGATCTGGCCCCCAGCGAATTTTTCTTGTCCTCAGACCTCAAAAGGATGCTCGCAGGGAAAAATTTGGCTGCAATGAAGAGGTGATCGCCGAATCTGATGCCTATTTTGAGGCAATACCGAAGGAGTTCTACCAAAATGGTATCAAAAAATTGGAAGGTCGTTGTAATCGTTGTATCGCTCTTGAAGGGAACTATGTTGAATAATAAAAACGAATTTTGACCAAAAAATGTGTTTTTCTTTGTTAGCACATTTAACAGCTAACCTGTTAAATGTGCTTAAAATCGTAGAATGAAGCCGACCCATTTTTGTCGGCGACGACAGTTTAGTTTTATCCTCGGCAGCTTAGTTGTTGACCCGGTACAATTGGAAATAATACGAAATGGATTTCAGAATGATAATATGCCTGAATATAAAGGGTAATGGGTTAGGTTAGGTTATCACACTTCCCACCGGGCAGCAAATATTTGTTTGCAGCGGCGGTTTATCCACTGTTGCCACTCGAGCCAAAAATAAAATTTTATTCTATAGAAAATTTTGTCAAAATTTTATTTCTATAGAAACTTTTCTCAAAATTTTATTTCTATAGAAAATTTTGTCAAAATTTTATTTATATAGAAAATTTTCTCAAAATTTTATTTCTATCAAAAATTTTTACAAAATTTTATTTCTATAGAAAATTTTATCAAAATTTTATTTCTATAGAAAATTTTGTGAAAATTTTATTTCTATAGAAAATTTTGTCAAAATTTTATTTCTATAGAAAAATTTTTCAAAATTTTATTTCTATAGAAAAATTTCTCAAAATTGTATTTCTATAAAAAAAAACAGCAAAAAACATCGCAAAAAAGTAGTGAAATTTTTTTTTATTTTTATAGAAAAATTTACCAAAATGTTATTTCTATAGAAAATTTTGTCAAAAATTTATTTCAATAGAAAAATTTTTCAAAATTTTATTTCTATAGAAAAATTTTTCAAAATTTTATTTCTATAGAAAAATTTTTCAAAATTTTATTTCTATAAAAAACCAGCAAAAAACGACGCCAAAAAAGAGTGAAAATGTTATTTTTATTATACCCTGCACCACACTGTGGAACAGGTTAGTGCATATGTTTGTAACACCCAGAAGGAGACGAGATAGACACATGGTGTCTTTGGCAATAATGCTCAGGGTGGGTCCCTGAGTCGATATAACCATGTCCGTCTGTCCGTCCGTCCGTCTGTCTGTCTGTCTGTGAACACATTTTTGTGATCAAAGTCTAGGTCGCAATTTAAGTCCAACGCCTTCAAATTTGGCACATGTTCCTAATTTAGGTCAGAATAGAACCCTATTGATTTTGGAAGAAATCGGTTCAGATTTAGATATAGCTCCCATATATATTTTTCGCCCGATATGCACTAATATGGACCCAGCAGCCAGAGTTTTATACCGATTTGCTTGAAATTTTGTATTCTTAGTCGTATAGTCAAGTGTGCAAAATTTGATTGAAATCGGTTCAGATTTAGATATAGCTCCCATATATATCTTTCGCCCGATATGGACTAATATGGTCCTAAAAGCCAGAGTTTTGGTCCAATTTAGTTGAAACAGGGAGTAGATTTAGCATTGTAGCTATGCGTGCCAAATTTGGTTGAAATCGATTCAGATTTAGATATAGCTCCCATATATATCTTTCGCCCGATATGCATTTAAATGCACCCAGAAGCCAGAGTTTTATCCCGATTAGCTTCAAATTTTGCACAAGGAGTACAATTGGTAGTATAGTCATGTGTGCCAAATTTGATTGAAATCGGTTCAGATTTAGATATAGCTTCCATATATATTTTTCGCCCGATATGGACTTATATGGCCCCAGAAGCCAGAGTTTTGGCCCAATTTGGTTGAAATTTTGCACTAGGAGTACAATTAGTAATATAGTCATGTGTGCCAAATTTGATTGAAAGCGGTTCAGATTTAGATATAGCTCCCATATATATGTTTTTCTGATTTCGACAAAAATGGTCAAAATACCAACATTTTCCTTGTTAAATCGCCACTGCTTAGTCGAAAAGTTGTAAAAATGACTCTAATTTTCCTAAACTTCTAATACATATATATCGAGCGATAAATCATAAATAAACTTTTGCGAAGTTTCCTTAAAATTGCTTCAGATTTAAATGTTTCCCATATTTTTTTTACTAAAATTGTGTTCCACCCTAGTGCATTAGCCAACTTAAATTTTGAGTCTATAGATTTTGTAAAAGTCTATCAAATTCTGTCCAAATCGAGTGATATTTAAATGTATGTATTTGGGACAAACCTTTATATATAGCACCCAACACATTTAACGAATGTGATATGGTATCGAAAATTTAGATCTACAAAGTGGTGCAGGGTATAATATAGTCGGTCCCGCCCGACTTTAGACTTTCCTTACTTGTTTCTATTGAAAATTTTACCAAAATTTTATTTCTATTGAAAATTTTACCAAAATTTTATTTCTATAGAAAATTTTCTCAAAATTTTATTTCTATAGAAAATTTTGTCAAAATTTTATTTCTATAGAAAATTTTTTCAGAATTTTATTTCTATAGAAAATTTTCTCAAAATTTTATTTCTATAGAAAATTTTCTCAAAATTTTATTTCTATAAACAATATCCAGCAAAAAAACGTCGCCAAAAAAGTAGTGAAAATGTTCTTTTTGGATCCGGAAGTGGTGCAAAATTGGCACAGAAGCGATGAATTTAACATAGGCTTGTCATACCACGGATGTCCACCATTTTAACAGCTCTAGCAGTGAATTTGCATCACTTCTTAAGATGTGATCCGAATTCAGTGTTTTGGATGTGAAATAAAAAATTTTGTAATATTTTGCAAAATAAGTAATTTTAAAATTGTTTATGGTTTTTAATACATCCCAACGTTTGCTGAAACGTTTGACCCCAAAATTTAGCATTTTTTCGACAATATTTGATTTATTGATTCTTACTTTGTTTTTAACCTATCTGAAATAAAAAAGTTAAAATTACCCATTAAAATATGAAAAAAGCGAATTATAAAAATTTGAATTAAAAGAACTTCCTGTGTAGTTAAAATGAAGAACATCTTTGGTAGGACATTTTTGGAAGTGCTTATAAAGAACTTCCAATTTTTTTTTGCTGGGTAGTGAAGTACCTCTTAGTTGGAGAGGAATATTCTGCAAAATCTACCAAAAAGTAAAAAACTAAAATTTTTGGTAGAATTCTAACAACTGTGGCAACCGTGATTCCAATACGAATCTTGCTTTCATTGCCCTCCGTTCCTCCTAAACGTTCTCTGGCCTCGAATAATTTCTGAGCCCTTCCATGGATTGATGCGGCATCCGCCACAACTCCCACCATCTCAACAATTTTCCACCTCTGGTTCCTCATATTTCGTGTTTCTGTCCATTCTCGCAACAGCTTATCGCACTATAATTTTGGTGTAAGGCAGATTTAGGAAGAAATTGTGAAACCCTAGGGTCACACTTTTTCAGCAAAACCAAATAGGCCTGAAATTCAGTATTGCTTCCAAAGTTTGAAGTGGTTTTTATAGCCATAGTTATGCCAAGGAAATATAGAAAATTTCTTAAGTTAGACTTACTCTCCATTAATGTCTGTTAGACTACCGAAGCATACTTTAATTAGGCTCTCCACTTCAATTCCTCTGCTCTTCGGGACAGTGTTGATATAATGGGCTACCTTAGGGTATGGTCACATTAGTCACATATTTGGCCAAAATGAGTGTCAAACTTTTTTCCAAGACCATTTTCAAAATATCTGCGTACAATTTTGAGAAAATACTGCTAACGTTATGTTTGGTTTGACTGTCACGATAATTTTTTTTTATTTCAGTCAAATATTTGCCTAGGGTGACCATACCCTTTAGTCTACACACAAAAAAAAATTTTTCTGATTCAATCACGAAATTAATTGATCCAATTAATTTTTTAATTGAAATGTCTTCAATCACGAAAATGATAGTATCAATCACAGTTTTAATTGGGCATAGAAAAAAATCTTGATTAAAAAATTAATTGATTTCATTACCAAATTTCAATTAATTTTTTAATTGATTCAATTAAAAATTTAATTGATGTTGATTGCAAAACTCAATTAATTTATTAATTAAAAAAGGTAACTATTTTCAATTACCTTTTGAATTGGCTTAGAATTTTTATTTGGATTAACAATTGATTGTTTGAAAAAAAATTTTAATTAAAAATTTAAAAAAATGTTAATCACTTTTTTAACTGACTTAGTCTTCCGAATATGATTAAAAGTTTAATGTATCAATTAACTTTTTAATTAAAAATTTTAAAATTTTCAATCATTGACTTAATTAACTTAATGTTTCTATCTTGATTAAAAAGTTAATTGTACCAATTAATTTATTAATTGAAAAAAAATTCAACTTCAATTAACTTTTTAATTGGAAATATTTTGGTGATATTTTTTTCTGTGTATCTGGTAAAAAACGTACTTCTGTTTTCTTCGGCTTCACATTCAGGACACTGGATATAATATCATAGGTATTTTAATGATTTTTATAATTTTTTGATAAAATTCACCGGAAGGAACATAATGTGGAAATATTTTATAAAGACATCTTAGACAAGGATCACAATTTTTGAAAAGTATGGTCACATTATTGAAAATATTCTACATATTTTTATGTATATTCCAGAAGTAGAATATAGTTTGAGTTCGGATAGATTTTTTTTGCTATCGATATAGAAACAATTTAAAACACTTTAATAACATTATCAGACATACTTTGAAGTAGAAAAATATCTATAATTTGCACTATATTTAAAAGAAGTTTTAATTTCATTTTTTGTTTTATTAAAATCCGTCTTCAATAAAACATTTTATTTACGACTCGAATTGGATTAAACTGTTTGCGAGAATTTTTAATATTTTGCAAATGATGATGTCAAAACAAAAGAACATGCTTTAAACAAAGTAAATAAAATTTTTATTTAAATAAAAACAAGTAAACACTAAGATTGAGCTGATCTGAAGCTCATATACACTGCTCCAGAATGGATATGTTGCTATTATTGCTAAGCCGCTCGTCTGAAAGCTGACAATTTTATTCCACTGGCAGTTCATTTTATTGTTCATAAGCTTTCAAAAGTATTTTTGCCTATTGCATTCAGATTGTTATATAGAAAACCATTTGGACTATCGTTAGAGCCTTCCAGCATGTGAATAAACTTTTATTTCTCGTATCATTGCTCGTTATCGTAATACTGGCTGTGTTATATCGCGTCCAAAAATATAATAAATTTCTGTAAAAGTAAAGGGTGATACGGTCAAAATTTGGTCAATATAAACTTGACGTATTTCTTTCAATTTTGCATTTAAAAAACCAGAAAACCCCTCATTTTGAAGGTGTGTGTGTGCATCGCGAAAATCCGAGCTACTCACACGCAAAGCTGGCAAAATCGCTAAAAGTTGCCAAATCAACCGTTACAAATGTAATTAAAGTGTTTGGGGAACGTTTGTCGACGGCCAGGAAGTCTGGATCGGGGGGATTCCGAAAACCGGAAGCCGCTGAGACGACAAAGAGAGTTGCCGGTAGTTTCAAGCGAAACCCTAACCTCTCTCTCCGAGATGCCGCAAATAAGCTGGGTATAACCGTGCATCGAGCCAAAAAACGAGCCGGACTATCGACTTACAAGAAGGTAGTGACTCCAAATCGCGATGATAAACAAAATACGACGGCCAAAGCGCGATCCCGGAGGCTGTACACGACGATGCTGACGAAGTTTGACTGCGTGGTAATGGACGACGAAACCTACGTCAAAGCCGACTACAAGCAGCTTCCGAGACAGGAGTTTTATACGGCAAAAGGAAGGGGAAAGGTAGCAGATATTTTAAAGCACATAAAACTGTCAAAGTTCGCAAAGAAATATCTGGTTTGGCAAGCCATCTGTACCTGTGGCTTGAAAAGCAGCATTTTCATAGCTTCCGGGACTGTCAACCAAGAAATTTACGTGAAAGAGTGTTTGAATAAACGTCTGCTGCCTTTCCTGAAGAAACACGGTTGTTACGTACTGTTTTGGCCGGATTTGGCATCTTGCCATTACGGTAAAAAGGCCATGGAGTGGTACGCCGCCAACAACGTGCAGGTGGTTCCCAAGGACAAGAACCCTCCCAACACGCCAGAGCTCCGCCCAATTGAGAAATACTGGGCTATTGTCAAGCGGAACCTAAAGAAGACCAAAAAAACTGCTAAGGACGAGCAGCAGTTCAAGGCAAACTGGCTTTCTGCGGCGAAGAAGGTGGACAAGGTGGCTGTACAAAATCTGATGGCAGGTGTCACGCGAGAGGCCCGGCAATTCGGATTTGGAAAAGCGAAACCTAACTGATTATTTTTCCTGAATTTTATACTAATTGAACTTGAAAAAGAAATTTAATTTGATTTTTTAAATAAACGATTTCACCGATTTACACGCGTTTTCCCTTTACCAAATTTTGACCGTATCACCCTTTAACAATAAAATTTTGACAAAAATTTTTATTTCTTAGAAATAACATTTTGACAAAATTTTCTAATGAAATAAAATTTTGATAAAATTTTCTATAGAAATAAAATGTTGATAAAATTTTCTATAGAAATAAAATTTTTATAAAATTTTCTATAGAAATTCAATTTTGACAAAATTTTCAATAGAAATAAAATTTTGACAACATTTCCTATAGAAATAAAATTTTGACAAAATTTTCGATAGAAATACAATTTTGGCACAATTTTCTATAGAAATAAAATTTTGTCAAAATTTTCTATGGAAATAAAATTTTTACTATTTTTATGTTAATGTGGTATCACAATGGACTGAATAGTCTAAGTGAGCCTGAATCTTAATCGGGCTGCCACTTTAACCTAACCTAACCTACTATTTTTATGTTAGCCTGATATCAAATCAACGCAGTCTCAATTACTTTACCTTAATTACAATTTTAAATGGAATTTACAATTTTAAATTCCTATAGAAATGTTGACAAAATTTTCGATAGAAATAAAATTTTGACAAAATGTTCTATAGAAATAAAATGTTGACAAAATTTTCTATAGAAATAATATTTTGACAAAATTTTATATAGAAATAAAATTTTGACAAAGGTTAGGTTAGGTTAGGTAGCAGCCCAATTTATCAGGCTCACTTAGACTATTCAGTCCATTGTGATACCACATTGGTGAACTTCTCTCTTATCACTGAGTGCTGCCCGATTCCATGTTAAGCTCAATGACAAGGGACCCCCTTTTTATAGCCGAGTCCGAACTGCGTTCCACATTACAGTGAAACCACTTAGAGAAGCTTTGAAACGCACAGAAATGTCACCATCATTACTGAGGTGGGATAATCCACCGCTGAAAAACTGTTTGGTGTTCGGTCGAAGCAGGAATCGAACCCACGACCTTGTGTATGCAAGGCGGGCATGCTAACCATTGCACCACGGTGGCTCCCAAAAATTTTGACAAAATTTCCTATAGAAATAAATTTTTGACAAAATTTTCTATAGAAATTAAATTTTGACAAAATTTCCTATAGAAATTAAATTGTGACAAAATTTCCTATAGAAATTAAATTTTGACAAAATTTTCTATAGAAATAAAATTTTGACAAAATTTTCTATAGAAATAAAGTTTTGACAAAATTTTTTATAGAAATAAAGTTTTGACAAAATTTTCTATTGAAATAAAATTTTGAAAAAATTTTCGATAGAAATAAAATTTTGAAAAAATTTTCGATAGAAATAGATTTTGACAAAATTTTCTATAGAAATAAAATTTTGATAAAATTTTCTATAGAAATAAAATTTTTACAAAATTTTCTACAGAAATTAAATTTTGACAAAATTTCCTATAGAAATTAAATTTTGACAAAATTTCCTATAGAAATTAAATTTTGACAAAATTTCCTATAGAAATTAAATTTTGACAAAATTTTCTATAGAAATAAAATTTTGATAAAATTTTCTATAGAAATAAAATTTTTACAAAATTTTCTATAGAAATAAAATTTTTACAAAATTTTCTGTAGAAATAAAATTTTGACAACATTTTCTATAGAAATAAAATTTTGACAAAATTTGCTATAGAAATAAAATTTTGACAAAATTTTCTATAGAAATAAAGTTTTGACAAAATTTTCTATAGAAATAAAATTTTGACAAAATATTCTATAGAAATTATATTTTGACAAAATTTCCTGTAGAAATAAAATTTTGACAAAATTTCCAATAGAAATTAAATTTTGACAAAATTTCCTATAGAAATTATATTTTGACAAAATTTCCTATAGAAATAAAATTTTGACAAAATTTTCTATAGAAATAAAACTTTGATAAAATTTTCTATCGAAATAATATTTTGACAAAATTTTCATGGAAAGAAAATTTTGACAAAATTTTCTATACAAAACAAAATTTTCTATAGAAAATGTTGACAAAATTTTCTATAGAAATAAAATATTGACAAAATTTACTATAGAAATAAAATTTTCTATAAAAATAAAATTTTGAGAAATTTTTCTACAGAAATAAAATTTTGGCAAAATTTTCTATAGAAATAGGATTTTGACAACATTTTATATAGAAATAAAATTTTGACAAATTTCTATAGAAATAAAATTTTGAAAAAAAAATTGTCTTTATGGAATTCGAAATATTTTCACGTTTTACAAAAGTGATATCAAGCTTAATGAACCTCCATCTTAAGGGCAGGGTATAAAATATGCAACAAATATTCGAAACAATACAATGAAACCATCTAACTTGCCTCTTTGCTCTCCCTCCGGTTTCAACTTGAACTCGCGTCCAATCTAAACCCGGAGTGTTTGTAGTATAAATAAATTACCCCAAGCTAAGGCTAACTGTCATACACAAGTGTTTCCTTTATGATTTCTTTTCTAGACATTATTCTAGACATCAGATCAATCAAAAAAGAAGTATTTTCTATCAATTCGCTGCCAACAATTTAACCGACAATGTCAATAAAAGAGCGATTCTCGATGGGTATCCTCTGGTGGGTTGATCAATAAATTTATGAATAAATTATTTGCTAGTGATAACTACATAATTAATTGATTTAACAACACATGTATTGATTGATGTATTTTCTACTTTATGAATGAATTGTATTTTATGAATAAATTCCTTATATTGTTGAATACGTAGGTGATTATAATTCTCATTAACATAAATAAATATTAGTCCGAAAAGGAATGATCGATGATGATTTCATAGTATTTGTGGAGTAAACATTGTGAACTTAAAATGGGTCAATTTTTTTAAAGAAGTTCCATTACACAGTGGAAATTTAATTCGTATACAAATTTGGACTCTCGAAAAAGGAAAAACCTCTCAAAAGTGGACAATTTTTGTAAAATTATACAAATTTCGACTAATCGATATTTTATCCAAAAATGTCGAAGTCGACATTTGGACTCATGAATTTTTGAGTTTTTTGGAAAATTGAGACAAATCAATCTCGCGCGAAAATTTAACTCAATTGTATTCCACATTTTGAAAATAATCAAATCAACGAAAACTTTCTGACAGTTTTGGATATTTAACTACCATTTACGAAATGCATTCTTCTCGAAATCAAAAATGAACATTGAACTTATTTGCATGTCATTGCAATGGAATTTAGTTTATAGAATTTTTGAGACATATGTACTTGGAATAAAGAAAAATTCCTTGAGCTTGGAAAAATTTTAATAATAAACTAAAACAAACTATTTTTTTTTTTGTAATGAATATAGGTTGCCTTTTATCATTAGTTTAACAATGGAATTTTTTCTGTGTGGACCATTTTTCGCATGGTTGTTATGTGGCTATACTAACATCACCTACCAAATTTCAACTGGATCCAATGAAATTTACCCCTCCAAGAGGCACCGGAAACCAAATCTGGGGTTCGTTTTATAGAAAGGCAATTTTTCTACACATAATTATGGACCGATATGGATCACTTTTTGCATGGTTTCAACCGGGTCGGTGAATATTGCTCCTCCAAGAAGCTCCGGAAGTCAAATCTGGGAATTGGTTCATATGGGGACTATATATAATTCTGGACCGATTCAAGAGTCTCCCGAACTGAAATATGGGGTTCAGTTTATATGGACTGAACCCCAAAGTGAACCTCAAAGTGTTGCAAACGGAATGAGAAAGTTATACCCCTATCCCAGGGTGGAGGGTATAAAAATATTGATCTAATATGAAAGATTATGCAATCTAAAATTTAGGATACGCAATTTGCACACAGAGAAAAAAATTTCACGAAATTGTTTCCAATTAAAGTCTTAATTAAGTTCTAAAAAATATTCAATTAATAATTTAATTGGTTTTCTTAAAATTAAGGACAAGAATCTTTGAAATTTGCGTCCATCCCTAAAAGCCGTATGTCTTTGAAGTAAGGCAAATTTCCCTTATCGTAAATAAAAACATTTTTGATTAATGGAGATTTGCACATACAGAAAAAAAATTCACGAAATTTTTTCCAATTAAAGTCTTAATTAAGTTCTAAAAAATATTCAATTAATAATTTAATTGATTCAACAATTTTTTTTAATTGAAACAAAAATGAATAGAATCAATTAATTTTTTAATTGATATTATCATTTTTGTGATTGAAGGCATTTCAATTAAAAAATTAATTGGATCAATTAATTTTGCGGTTGAATCAGAAACAATTTTTTTTTGTGCACTATTAAAGACAAATTTCTTTAAAATAATGTATTTTTTTTATATAAAAGAATGTTCATAATCGGTTTTCTTAAAATTAAGGAGAAGAATCTTTGAAATTTGCGTCCATCCCTAAAAGCCGTATGTCTTTGAAGTAAGGCAAATTTCCCTTATCGTAAATAAAAACATTTTTGATTTAAGGAGATGATGGTTAAAATAACTGAGATATTGAATCTTTCACAGAAAAAAATTTCACAAAAATTTTTTCAATTAAAGTCTAATTGAGTTTTAAAAAATATTCAATTAAAAATTTAATTGATTCAAAAATTTTTTTAATTGAAACAAAAATCAATCACAAAAATTAATATCCAGCAAAAACTCTCATTACCCGGTAATCTTGTAGGTAAGCCTGTTTACAAATTAATAACCACTTATTAATTGGCATCGCTCCGGATTACATTTACGTACGCATGTCCTAGGAGGAAAGTACTTCTCCCCAGGCATACCTTTGGCCATGAAATAATTAGTGCTTTTAAAGCATGTAATCACCTAATATGTAATCACTTATTCGTAAATATAACAAAGCCATACACATATACAATCACGATGTTAATTGATCCAATTAATTTTTTAATTGAAATTGCTTCAATAGCAGTCACAGAATTAATTAGAACTAAAAAAATACTTGATTAAAAAATTAATTGATTTGGATCGCAAACCTCAATTAATTTTTGAATTGAAGCAATCGATTATTTATTGTATTATTATTTGTTAATTTGTAGTTGACTTGTAATTTTATAAATTATTTACTTTCCAATGAATTTTCAGATTATAATTATAGTTGGATTTTTAATTGGATTTGAATAAACTCAATTATATGTTTAATTGGAAATATTTTTATTTAATTAAATTGTTAATTGAGACAATTAATATTTTAATTGAAAACGTAAACATTTTCAATAATTTTCTTTAATTTAAGTTAATTGTATCAGTCAAATTTTAATTGATTATGTTTTAAACTTCAATCATCTAGTTAATATGAAATATTTTTGAATTTTGTTTCCTGTTTATTAACCATAGCGAAGTACATGCTTATACGTTTTGTTTTTAAATACGACGAATTTTCTCACGCACACGAGGGCACACGTTTAATTCATACAATTTCTTTTACAAATAAAGGGTGATTCTTTTGAGGTTAGGATTTTCATGCATTAGTATTTGACAGATCACGTGGGATTTCAGACATGGTGTCAAAGAGAAAGATGCTCAGTATGCTTTGACATTTCATCATGAATAGACTTACGATCTGCCACAACGTCGAATTTTCAGTGAATGGGCCCTAGAAAAGTTGGCAGAAAATCCGCTTTTTTATCGACAAATTTTGTTCTGCGATGAGGCTCATTTCTGGTTGAATGGCTACGTAAATAAGCAAAATTGCCGCATTTGGAGTGAAGAGCAACCAGAAGCCGTTCAAGAACTGCCCATGCATCCCGAAAAATGCACTGTTTGGTGTGGTTTGTACGCTGGTGGAATCATTGGACCGTATTTTTTCAAAGATGCTGTTGGACGCAACGTTACGGTGAATGGCGATCGCTATCGTTCGATGCTAACAAACTTTTTGTTGCCAAAAATGGAAGAACTGAACTTGGTTGACATGTGGTTTCAACAAGATGGCGCTACATGCCACACAGCTCGCGATTCTATGGCCATTTTGAGGGAAAACTTCGGAGAACAATTCATCTCAAGAAATGGACCGGTAAGTTGGCCACCAAGATCATGCGATTTGACGCCTTTAGACTATTTTTTGTGGGGCTACGTCAAGTCTAAAGTCTACAGAAATAAGCCAGCAACTATTCCAGCTTTGGAAGACAACATTTCCGAAGAAATTCGGGCTATTCCGGCCGAAATGCTCGAAAAAGTTGCCCAAAATTGGACTTTCCGAATGGACCACCTAAGACGCAGCCGCGGTCAACATTTAAATGAAATTATCTTCAAAAAGTAAATGTCATGGACCAATCTAACGTTTCAAATTAAGAACCGATGAGATTTTGCAAATTTTATGCGTTTTTTTTACAAAAAAAGTTATCAAGCTCTTAACAAATCACCCTTTATTTCGAATAAGGAAAATTGCATTGGACTGGGAAAAATCGCAAACAAACATATAAAATTAAATTAAAACGAAATAATTTTCTGCGCAATGAAAAATTCATTAAATTTAAATTATATAAATTATCAAATGTACCTAATACTATACATGATAAGCAACTTCCTTCGTTTACTCGTAACTTGCCCATTGAAAATGTCTTACAGATAATTTCACGCTATTCGCATGCTCTTGAACCGCAACTGTATAAAAATTATTAAATAATTGTTTGTCAATTTAACAATATTACGCTAATTGGATTGAAAGATTTGATAAATTCAATCGCCTAAATCTACATCTTGGAACAATGAAATCGGGAATATATTGTATAGAACAACTATGTGTATCTATAGAGGTGAATGCTCGACTGAACATTACATGGAGAATTACAAAAGTTTAAGGATTGTTTAAATAAAAAATAAACAAAAGGCGAAAAACAAAAACTACAATAATTTATAGCTGACACTGAACTATTTTTTATTCGTTTGCTAAAACAGCAAACTTTTTAGATTCCGGTAGAAAAATCCCAAAAATTTTAAAAATTGTCAAAATTTTATTATTTGTAATATTTATTTTTTTTTGTAGTTTTACTTCAAAAACCACCACCAACACCTACACAAAATGTTTAACTTGGCTAAAATCGAAGCATTCGTTCTTTTACACCATCCATGCAATTTAACCCCATTTTCGACCAAGAAGGCTTCAAATTCATATATTTTTATACCTTTCACCACTACTGTGGTACAGGGTATAATAAGTTTGTGCATTTGTATGTAACGCCAAGAAGGAAAAGTATGAGACCGCTCGTCTTAGAATTAAATTCTGAGTCGATTTAGCGGTGTCTGTCTGTCTGTCCACAGAAAAAAAATTTCACGAACATTTTTCCAATTAATGTCTTAATTGAGTTTTAAAAAAATATTCAATTAAATATTTAATTGATTCAACAATTTTTTTAATTGAAACAAAAATCAATTACAAAAATTAATAGTATCAATTAATTTCTTAATTGGATCAATTAATTTTTTAATTGACTTTCAATTAAAAAATTAATTGATGCTATCATTTTTGTGACTGAACACACACAATTAAAAAATTAATTGGAACAATTAATTTCGTAGTCGTGTGTCTGTACACGGATGAAAAAGACTGTTTTTCATATGTTTGGCTATAAACATTATATGTTTGGAACACAAATTTTTAAACACAATATTTTTGAGTGCAAGCATATAATGTTCATAAACTAGCATAACATGTTTGGGACATATATGTTAATATGTTAGAACATATTATGTTTGGGACATAAAATGTTTGTAAATATAATATGCTTGGATGCAAACATATATTAATTTAGAAATAGCCTATAAACATATATGTGTTTAGTAGCTTGGAGCGCTATTTAACAGGGAGCGATATTGAATTAAGTTGGTGGTTGTTGCTTGTTATTACAAAATTAACATTTTATTTTTCCTTGGGCAATTGATCAGCTACTTCTTTGATCCTTACAAACTGTGTGGTCCGCTGTTCGAATCCCCGTCCGGCAAAAGGTAAAATTAAAATAAAAAAAATCATACAATTGAATAATTTCTTCTACAATGTTTGTATTACAGAAAAAGGTGCTAAGAACTAAAAAATCTCGTGGAAGTGAGAAAGATGTGGGGGAATATACAATTGGGCAGAAACAAAATTTTGAGCATTCAGGTCGAAAACCTATGTTGTTAGCACCTATATTACCTGTTTATTTTCATAATTCATTATGATTGTAAATATATAAATAAATAAATAAAATTTTGAGCACAATATTGTTTGGGAGAATTTTTTTTAAGCATATAATATTTTTGGGTGCAAAATGCTTCCAAACATATTATATGTTCACATAATAACATATTGTTTGTTGGAAGACAACATTATTGAATTTGGATGCAAAAATACAAAATGTTTGGAACTTAGACTACCCAAACATATATTGTTTAGACCAATATGCTTTCAAACATATTATATATTGGAAGAGATCAAACATATAAATGTTTGGGCAATACCCAAAAATGTATATGCTTGAAGCAAAATATGTTTGGGAGTATATGTTACAGAAGCGATTTTTTGTGAGGGTGTATATGTAATTTTGTGTGCAAAGGACAACTCGCAGTTTAAGTCCGATCGTTCTCAAATTTGGCACAGAGTTTTACTTTGGCTCAAAGACAATCGCTATTGATTTTGGAAAAAAATCGGTTCAGACTTAGATATAGCTGTCATATATATTTATCACCGATCAGGCCATAATTGGCGTATTTATCAACGTATTTTCTTAAAATTTTGGACTGCCAAATATTTTGTGGCTCTCATAAAATATGCATAATATCAATCGGTTCAGATTTAGATATAGCTCCCATATATATCTTTCGTCCGATTTCCACTTATATATCCTCAAGAGCCAGAGTTTTGTCCTGATTTGTTTCAAATTGTGCACAAAAGTGCGTTTAATAGTATCGTTAAGTGTGCCAAATTTGGTCAATATCGGGTCGTATTTAGATATAGCTCCCATATATATCTCTCGTCCGATTTCGATTTATATGGCCTCAAAAGCCAGAGTTTTGCCTTGATTTGCTTCAAATTTTGCACTAGGAGTACGTTTAATGATATCATTAAATGTGCCAAATTTGGTTGAAATCGGTTCAGATTCAGATATAGCTCCCATATATATATTTCGCCCGTTTTACACTCATATGAACACGGAGGCCATATATATATTTATCACCGATCAGGCTATAATTGGCGTATTTATCAACGTATTTTCTTAAAATTTCGGACTGCCAAATATTTTGTGGCTCTCATAAAATATGGAAAATATCAATCGGTTCGGATTTATACATAGCTGCCATATATATCTTTCGTCCGATTTGCACTTATATGCACTCATATGACCACGGAGGCCATATATATATATATTTATCACCGATCAGGCCATAATTGGCGTATTTATCAACGTATTTTCTTAAAATTTCGGACTGCCAAATACTTTGTGGCTCTCATAAAATATGCAAAATATCAATCGGTTCGGATTTATATATAGCTGCCATATATATCTTTCGTCCGATTTGCACTTATATGGCCTCAAAATCCAGAGTTTTACCCAGTTTTGCTTCAAATTTTGCACAAAAAGTACGTTTAATAGTTTCATTAAGCGTGCCAAATTCGGTTGAAATCGGTTCAGATTCAAATATAGCTCCCATATATATCTTTCACCCGTTTTACACTCATATACACGAATGAAAAAGACTGTTTTTCATATGTTTGGCTATAAACATTATATGTTTGGAACACAAATTTTTAAACACAATATTTTTGAGTGCAAGCATATAATGTTCATAAACTAGCATAACATGTTTGGGACATATATGTTAATATGTTAGAACATATTATGTTTGGGACATAAAATGTTTGTAAATATAATATGCTTGGATGCAAACATATATTAATTTAGAAATAGCCTATAAACATATATGTGTTTAGTAGCTTGGAGCGCTATTTAACAGGGAGCGATATTGAATTAAGTTGGTGGTTGTTGCTTGTTATTACAAAATTAACATTTTATTTTTCCTTGGGCAATTGATCAGCTACTTCTTTGATCCTTACAAACTGTGTGGTCCGCTGTTCGAATCCCCGTCCGGCAAAAGGTAAAATTAAAATAAAAAAAATCATACAATTGAATAATTTCTTCTACAATGTTTGTATTACAGAAAAAGGTGCTAAGAACTAAAAAATCTCGTGGAAGTGAGAAAGATGTGGGGGAATATACAATTGGGCAGAAACAAAATTTTGAGCATTCAGGTCGAAAACCTATGTTGTTAGCACCTATATTACCTGTTTATTTTCATAATTCATTATGATTGTAAATATATAAATAAATAAATAAAATTTTGAGCACAATATTGTTTGGGAGAATTTTTTTTAAGCATATAATATTTTTGGGTGCAAAATGCTTCCAAACATATTATATGTTCACATAATAACATATTGTTTGTTGGAAGACAACATTATTGAATTTGGATGCAAAAATACAAAATGTTTGGAACTTAGACTACCCAAACATATATTGTTTAGACCAATATGCTTTCAAACATATTATATATTGGAAGAGATCAAACATATAAATGTTTGGGCAATACCCAAAAATGTATATGCTTGAAGCAAAATATGTTTGGGAGTATATGTTACAGAAGCGATTTTTTGTGAGGGTGTATATGTAATTTTGTGTGCAAAGGACAACTCGCAGTTTAAGTCCGATCGTTCTCAAATTTGGCACAGAGTTTTACTTTGGCTCAAAGACAATCGCTATTGATTTTGGAAAAAAATCGGTTCAGACTTAGATATAGCTGTCATATATATTTATCACCGATCAGGCCATAATTGGCGTATTTATCAACGTATTTTCTTAAAATTTTGGACTGCCAAATATTTTGTGGCTCTCATAAAATATGCATAATATCAATCGGTTCAGATTTAGATATAGCTCCCATATATATCTTTCGTCCGATTTCCACTTATATATCCTCAAGAGCCAGAGTTTTGTCCTGATTTGTTTCAAATTGTGCACAAAAGTGCGTTTAATAGTATCGTTAAGTGTGCCAAATTTGGTCAATATCGGGTCGTATTTAGATATAGCTCCCATATATATCTCTCGTCCGATTTCGATTTATATGGCCTCAAAAGCCAGAGTTTTGCCTTGATTTGCTTCAAATTTTGCACTAGGAGTACGTTTAATGATATCATTAAATGTGCCAAATTTGGTTGAAATCGGTTCAGATTCAGATATAGCTCCCATATATATATTTCGCCCGTTTTACACTCATATGAACACGGAGGCCATATATATATTTATCACCGATCAGGCTATAATTGGCGTATTTATCAACGTATTTTCTTAAAATTTCGGACTGCCAAATATTTTGTGGCTCTCATAAAATATGCAAAATATCAATCGGTTCGGATTTATACATAGCTGCCATATATATCTTTCGTCCGATTTGCACTTATATGCACTCATATGACCACGGAGGCCATATATATATATATATATTTATCACCGATCAGGCCATAATTGGCGTATTTATCAACGTATTTTCTTAAAATTTCGGACTGCCAAATACTTTGTGGCTCTCATAAAATATGCAAAATATCAATCGGTTCGGATTTATATATAGCTGCCATATATATCTTTCGTCCGATTTGCACTTATATGGCCTCAAAATCCAGAGTTTTACCCAGTTTTGCTTCAAATTTTGCACAAAAAGTACGTTTAATAGTTTCATTAAGCGTGCCAAATTCGGTTGAAATCGGTTCAGATTCAAATATAGCTCCCATATATATCTTTCACCCGTTTTACACTCATATACACGAATGAAAAAGACTGTTTTTCATATGTTTGGCTATAAACATTATATGTTTGGAACACAAATTTTTAAACACAATATTTTTGAGTGCAAGCATATAATGTTCATAAACTAGCATAACATGTTTGGGACATATATGTTAATATGTTAGAACATATTATGTTTGGGACATAAAATGTTTGTAAATATAATATGCTTGGATGCAAACATATATTAATTTAGAAATAGCCTATAAACATATATGTGTTTAGTAGCTTGGAGCGCTATTTAACAGGGAGCGATATTGAATTAAGTTGGTGGTTGTTGCTTGTTATTACAAAATTAACATTTTATTTTTCCTTGGGCAATTGATCAGCTACTTCTTTGATCCTTACAAACTGTGTGGTCCGCTGTTCGAATCCCCGTCCGGCAAAAGGTAAAATTAAAATAAAAAAAATCATACAATTGAATAATTTCTTCTACAATGTTTGTATTACAGAAAAAGGTGCTAAGAACTAAAAAATCTCGTGGAAGTGAGAAAGATGTGGGGGAATATACAATTGGGCAGAAACAAAATTTTGAGCATTCAGGTCGAAAACCTATGTTGTTAGCACCTATATTACCTGTTTATTTTCATAATTCATTATGATTGTAAATATATAAATAAATAAATAAAATTTTGAGCACAATATTGTTTGGGAGAATTTTTTTTAAGCATATAATATTTTTGGGTGCAAAATGCTTCCAAACATATTATATGTTCACATAATAACATATTGTTTGTTGGAAGACAACATTATTGAATTTGGATGCAAAAATACAAAATGTTTGGAACTTAGACTACCCAAACATATATTGTTTAGACCAATATGCTTTCAAACATATTATATATTGGAAGAGATCAAACATATAAATGTTTGGGCAATACCCAAAAATGTATATGCTTGAAGCAAAATATGTTTGGGAGTATATGTTACAGAAGCGATTTTTTGTGAGGGTGTATATGTAATTTTGTGTGCAAAGGACAACTCGCAGTTTAAGTCCGATCGTTCTCAAATTTGGCACAGAGTTTTACTTTGGCTCAAAGACAATCGCTATTGATTTTGGAAAAAAATCGGTTCAGACTTAGATATAGCTGTCATATATATTTATCACCGATCAGGCCATAATTGGCGTATTTATCAACGTATTTTCTTAAAATTTTGGACTGCCAAATATTTTGTGGCCCTCATAAAATATGCATAATATCAATCGGTTCAGATTTAGATATAGCTCCCATATATATCTTTCGTCCGATTTCCACTTATATATCCTCAAGAGCCAGAGTTTTGTCCTGATTTGTTTCAAATTGTGCACAAAAGTGCGTTTAATAGTATCGTTAAGTGTGCCAAATTTGGTCAATATCGGGTCGTATTTAGATATAGCTCCCATATATATCTCTCGTCCGATTTCGATTTATATGGCCTCAAAAGCCAGAGTTTTGCCTTGATTTGCTTCAAATTTTGCACTAGGAGTACGTTTAATGATATCATTAAATGTGCCAAATTTGGTTGAAATCGGTTCAGATTCAGATATAGCTCCCATATATATATTTCGCCCGTTTTACACTCATATGAACACGGAGGCCATATATATATTTATCACCGATCAGGCTATAATTGGCGTATTTATCAACGTATTTTCTTAAAATTTCGGACTGCCAAATATTTTGTGGCTCTCATAAAATATGCAAAATATCAATCGGTTCGGATTTATACATAGCTGCCATATATATCTTTCGTCCGATTTGCACTTATATGCACTCATATGACCACGGAGGCCATATATATATATATATATTTATCACCGATCAGGCCATAATTGGCGTATTTATCAACGTATTTTCTTAAAATTTCGGACTGCCAAATACTTTGTGGCTCTCATAAAATATGCAAAATATCAATCGGTTCGGATTTATATATAGCTGCCATATATATCTTTCGTCCGATTTGCACTTATATGGCCTCAAAATCCAGAGTTTTACCCAGTTTTGCTTCAAATTTTGCACAAAAAGTACGTTTAATAGTTTCATTAAGCGTGCCAAATTCGGTTGAAATCGGTTCAGATTCAAATATAGCTCCCATATATATCTTTCACCCGTTTTACACTCATATACACGAATGAAAAAGACTGTTTTTCATATGTTTGGCTATAAACATTATATGTTTGGAACACAAATTTTTAAACACAATATTTTTGAGTGCAAGCATATAATGTTCATAAACTAGCATAACATGTTTGGGACATATATGTTAATATGTTAGAACATATTATGTTTGGGACATAAAATGTTTGTAAATATAATATGCTTGGATGCAAACATATATTAATTTAGAAATAGCCTATAAACATATATGTGTTTAGTAGCTTGGAGCGCTATTTAACAGGGAGCGATATTGAATTAAGTTGGTGGTTGTTGCTTGTTATTACAAAATTAACATTTTATTTTTCCTTGGGCAATTGATCAGCTACTTCTTTGATCCTTACAAACTGTGTGGTCCGCTGTTCGAATCCCCGTCCGGCAAAAGGTAAAATTAAAATAAAAAAAATCATACAATTGAATAATTTCTTCTACAATGTTTGTATTACAGAAAAAGGTGCTAAGAACTAAAAAATCTCGTGGAAGTGAGAAAGATGTGGGGGAATATACAATTGGGCAGAAACAAAATTTTGAGCATTCAGGTCGAAAACCTATGTTGTTAGCACCTATATTACCTGTTTATTTTCATAATTCATTATGATTGTAAATATATAAATAAATAAATAAAATTTTGAGCACAATATTGTTTGGGAGAATTTTTTTAAGCATATAATATTTTTGGGTGCAAAATGCTTCCAAACATATTATATGTTCACATAATAACATATTGTTTTTTGGAAGACAACATTATTGAATTTGGATGCAAAAATACAAAATGATTGGAACTTAGACTACCCAAACATATATTGTTTAGACCAATATGCTTTCAAACATATTATATATTGGAAGAGATCAAACATATAAATGTTTGGGCAATACCCAAAAATGTATATGCTTGAAGCAAAATATGTTTGGGAGTATATGTTACAGAAGCGATTTTTTGTGAGCGTGTGACCACGGTGGCCAAACTTATTCTCCCATTTACGTAAAATTTTGCAAAGATAGCAGAATTATTATTGTAAATACGCATGTCAAAATCGGTTCAGATTTAGATATAGCTCCCATATATATGTACGCCACAGATGGGGAAATATGGTAGATTGTGTCATATTTTAGACCCATTTTCAATGGGAGTTTCCTCCAATTGACTCGATAGTTTCCACAGAGAATATATTTAATATGCTATCAGGTTTGATCTTATTTGTTTTAGCTCGAGATAAAGCTTCCATATATTTGTTCTTCCGCTTTATACAAATATGGCCAAAATACCAACATTTTACACAAAATTCTGTGATGATTTCCCCATATCCGTGTCATATCTTACACACTGTAATGTCAGACATTTCACAGAACGGTTGAGTTTTAAATAAGGCTCCGACTTATGGAAAATATCCCCGACTTGGCCAAATAATATATCACAACCCACAATTGTCCACATATCTTGGCGAGATATAACCAATATTCTTGTAAAATCGCCACTGCTAGTAGCAAAAATTGTAAATAATACTCAAATTGTCCTATACCTCGAATACATATGTATCGCCCGAATACATATGTAATGCTTTTTTGTACAATTGCATTAAAATTGCTCTAGCTTTATATATCCCATATTTTTATATCCTCCACCATAGGATGGGGGTATATTAACTTTGTCATTCCGTTTGTAACACATCGAAATATTGCTCTAAGACCCCATAAAGTATATATATTCTGGGTCGTGGTGAAATTCTGAGTCGATCTGAGCATGTCCGTCCGTCCGTCCGTCTGTTGAAATCACGCTAACTTCCGAACGAAACAAGCTATCGACTTGAAACTTGGCACAAGTAGTTGTTATTGATGTAGGTCGGATAGTATTGCAAATGGGCTATATCGGTCCACTTTTACGTATAGCCCCCATATAAACGGACCCCCAAATTTGGCTTGCGATTGCTCTAAGAGAAGCAAATTTCATCCGATCCGGCTGAAATTTGGTACATGGTGTTAGTATATAGTCTCTAACAACCACGCAAAAATTGGTCCACATCGGTCCATAATTATATATAGCCCCCATATAAACCGATCCCCCGATTTGGCTTGCGGAGCCTCTAAGAGAAGCAAATTTCATCCGATTCGGCTGAAATTTGGTACATGGTGTTGGTATATGTTCTCAAATGACCATGCAAAAATTCGTCCACATCGACCCATAATTATATATAGCCCCCATATAAGCCGATCCTCAGATTTGACCTCCGGAGCCTCTTGGAGGAGCAAAATTCATCCGATCCGGTTGAAATTTGGTACGTGGTGTTAGTAACAACCATGCAAGAATTGGTCCATATCGGTCCATAATTATATACATATAGCCCCCATATAAATCGATACCCAGATTTGTCCACCGGAGCCTCTTGGAAGAGCAAAATTCATCCGATCCGGTTGAAATTTGGAACATGGTGTTAGAATGTGGTCTCTAACAAACATGCAAGAATTGGTCCATATCGGTCCATAATTATATATAGCCCCCATATAAACCGTTCCCCAGATTTGATCTCCGGAGCCTCTTGGAGGAGCAAAATTCATCCGATCCGGTTGAAATTTGCAAAGTAGTGTTAGTATAAGGCCGCTAATAACCATTCCAAAATTGGTCCATATCGGTCTATAGTTATATATAGCCGATCCCCAATCACACAAAATTGGTCCATAATCATGGTTGCCACTCGAGCCAAAAATAATCTACCAAAATTTTATTTTTATTTAGAAAACATTGTCAAAATGTTATTTTTAAAATTTTATTTCTATAGAAAATGTTTTCCAAATTTTATTTCTATAGAAAATTTTAAAATTTTACATTTTACTTCTATAGAAAATGTTGACAAAATTTTATTTTGTCAAAATTTTATTTCTATAGAAACTTTAAACTTAATTATATACGTATTTAATCGGTCCTTTTGTAGTTTAATATATACCACGTATGGACTGTATGGTATATATTACGTTGTTAGGAAGTTTTAAGATACCTTGCCATCGGCTTCAGTAGAAGTTTCTACGCAATCCATGTTGGAGGGTACATAAGCTTCGGCCTGGCCGAACTTACGGCCGTATATACTTGTTTTTTACTAACATTGTGTTCTATTCCAGGGGGTTAGCCGATTTAAATTTTAATTCTAGAGATTTTGTAGAAGTACAAAAAATTGTCTCCAAATCGATTAAAATATATATAATTGTATATGGGTATAGAAACCTTCATAATCGGGTATGTTCTGGGTTTCACACGAAAGACTTGCGGGGAATTTTTCTTTCCCCTCACAGACGGGAAAAATTTTCACGGATTTTTTTAAATGTAATCTTTTTTATGTTATTTCCAAAAAGAAGGATTGGAAACGGAAGTAAATCTTTTATTTTCATATGCTTTCTGCATCCTTGATAAGTATTTATTGGGTGATAAAATAGCACGAAAGCCCTTTAAAACCCAGATTTAAAAATATACCACAAATTGACTAAGATTCCCCTTTCACGTGTTGCAAAAAAATTGTGGTTGCTTAAAAGCAGCTGATTTTATGTATGTTCGAAACGAGAGTGTTGCAATATTTTGAGAAAACGCATTGAAATTTTTCTAGTTGAAAATATGTGTGTTAATGCTTTTTAGATTACAACGAAGTATGTATGAATAACAGGTTGGCTGATAAGTTCCCGGTCTAACAAAGAAAAACACATTTTTTTGTCAAAATTCGTTTTTATTATTCAACATAGTTCCCTTCAAGAGCGATACAACGACCTTCCAATTTTTTGATACCATTTTGGTAGTACTCCTTCGGTCCTCAGTTTCGGCAATCACCTCTTCATTGCAGTCAAATTTTTCCCTGCGAGCATCCTTTTGAGGCCTGAGAACAAGAAAAAGTCGCTGGGGGCCAGATCTGTAGAATACGGTGGGTGGGGAAGCAATTCGAAGCCCAATTCATGAATTTTTGCCATCGTTCTCAATGGCACGGTGCGTTGTCTTGGTGGAACAACACTTTGTTCTTCTTCATATGGGGCAAACCCGCGATTTCGACCTTCAAACGCTCCAATAACGCCATATAATAGTCACTGTTGATGGTTTTCCCTTCTCAAGATAATCGATAAAAATTATTCCATGCGCATCCCAAAAAACAGAGGCCATTACTTTGCCAGCGGACTTTTGAGTCTTTGCACGCTTCGGAGACGGTTCACCGGTCGCTGTCCAGTCAGCCGACTGTCGATTGGACTCAGGAGTGTAGTGATGGAACCATGTTTCATCCATTGTCACATATCGACGGAAAAACTCGGGTGTATTACGAGTTAACTGCTGTAAACACCGCTCAGAATCATCAACACGTTGTTGTTTTTGGACAAATGTGAGCTCGCGCGGCACCCATTTTGCACAGAGCTTCCTCATATCCAAATATTGATGAATAATATGACCAACACGTTCCTTTGATATCTTTAAGGCCTCTGCTACCTCGATCAACTTCATTTTACGGCCATTCAAAATCATTGTGGATTTTTTTGAGGTTTTCGTCGGTAACCACCTCTTTCGGGCGTCCACTGCGTTCACCGTCCTCCGTGCTGATTTCACCACGCTTAAATTTTGCATACCAATCAATTATTGTTGATTTCCCTGGGGCAGAGTCCGGAAACTCATTATCAAGCCAAGTTTTTGCTTCCACCGTATTTTTTCCCTTCAGAAAACAGCATTTTATCAAAACACGAAATTCCTTTTTTCCATTTTTTTTACAATAACAAAAGTTGCTTCACAAAAGACGCTCTATCTCACAAACTAATTGACTTACAGACGTCAAGTTTTGACAGGAATCATTTGAAGGTTGGTACTATATAAAAATAATATGCATTTAATACTGGCGACGCCATCTATATGTCAGACCGGAGACTTATCAGCCAACCTGTTATGATTATGCTTAAATTTTAAATAAAAACAAACATATTTCTGACCCAGATAAGACAAATTAAAACAATATTTTTGATCATAAAATTGCTATAAACGATTGGGCGACATAACTTCTGCAAAACGTCTCACGCAAGAGTCAGTCAATTATAATAAACTGCGTTAAGAGTCGTCGCCGTCGGGAGAAAAAAAAATTCATGCCTCACAAAATTTATTCATAAAAGCATAAAAATACAAAATAATCCGTAATTTTGGATTTAAAGACGATGAAAATTCATAAATTATATTTGCATTATATTTTAGTGCGAATATCAATATAATATAATAAGGCGTTAAATGTTTTGCGTGCAGTCCTAGTTCCTCAAATATGGAGCTTGACTCAGAACTCTTACAATAGTAAACAACATTTTATTGGCCAAAAACTATTAAGAACGATTTCATGGTTTTTACAATTCGGTAGTTTTTCTTTAGATTGCAGAACATGAGTTTCTTCGTATTTCCTTACCATTTTGCCCCAAACTTAGAAATAACATAAAAGAATTGTGCCACATACACTCAAAAAAAGTTTACTTGGATCCAAAGATTTTGACCTTCCTTTAAGGATTTTGGTATTGATTCCGAGCCAAAGATGCGGGTTCTTTAAAATAAGGAAATTTTTTGTAGCGACCTATCTGGCTTTAAATCTAGGATCTATAAAATTAAAATTAGGATACAGATCTCATTTATTGAATTTTCATTATATTTTTGCGGTATATTATTAATAAAGCTATTCACGTACAAACAAATACCAGTTTAAAAATCGAAAATATGACGGATATTAAAAAAATATTTTCTTAATTCCAAAATAACTTTAAACCAAAGATGCTAAATCCTCAAAATAAGTCTTAGCCTATAACATATTTGAAGCGTTTTTATCTTAAATCTAAAGATTCAATATTTCAGTTAATTTAAGGACGATTTCTTTAAATCAAAAATGTGTTTCTTTAATTTAAAGAAAATTTGCCTTAGCTTAAAGTCATGCAACTTTAACGAAGGGATACAAATTTTCAAAATGTGTGTCCTAAATTTAATGAAAAAAATTTTTGAAGCAAAGATTATAAAGTTTCTTTTAATTAAAATTTCATTATTTTAAAGAAATTTGTCCTTAATAGTGCGTAAATTGCGCATCCTAAAATTGAGGTTGTGTAATCTTTAATATCACGTAAATATTTTTTTCAGTGTATGTAATTATATGTTTACATTTTCCTCTGCAAATCATTTGATTTTTCGGCAAGCAATTTCGAAAAATCTTGTTTCACGGGAAACCAAGAACAAACAAAAAATTTTGGGGGGAAATCAAAATGGAAGGTGAAATCTATTTGAAGGGAAATACAGAACATACACGAATAACTCCCAACAAATTTGAAGGAGTTGAGATGGTAACACAAATTTTGGTCTTCACAGAGGTGAATACTGTTAAAAACAAAAATTAGAATAAAAATCGGATCACATACTTTTTTGCACAGTGCGTCCGCTGTTTTTAACAGACCTTTTTTATATGGGTGTAATAATTTATAATGAATTATTACAAAAACTATTACTTTGGACTTTTTCAACAGACAAAAACTTCTGAAAGAAAAATTCTTTTTTACTGCTATTAACTAGATTTTCTTTTAACTGTATTTTCTAATTTCCTCAAAAAAAAAAAAATAAAGAATTATTTTTTTTTTGTATAAATTCGTGTTGTTAAAAAACATCTGCCACAGTTTAAACTAAATTATCACTAAAACTATACAAATTAGACATTTATTTCCGTTTTATATACATGCATACATAAGTATACAACTAACCATAATCCTATCCATACATATTAATAATACCCCCAATAAAATGCAAGTAAATTTTGTGACGACAACTAAAAAGAGCACAGAAAAATTTACAAAATGAATTATCTTATTATCTTGTTTAGATAAATAAGATAATGGAAATAATTTAATTGTTATTAAAGACATGTCTGACTGGGGTTAAGTATTCTCATCATCATCAGCAGCAGCAACATAGGAAGGCATGCTTTCGCAGGCAAGGCGCTAAAGAAATAAATCACCATGTGGATGAATTCTGACGTATGTGTATTTAAAAAAAAAAATAACAAATAACAAGAAAACATAAAACAATAAATTCAATTGTGAGAAAATAAAAAGTATAACATCCACTGATGGAAATACATAACCAAGATAAATTCATTTATAAAAAAGGAGATCAACGAACGAGATATTTTCGCCCAAGCTATGGGATTATTTAACTGCTAACACCTATTTCTGCCTGGAAACTTTCCAATATTTGCAATTCTTCACTTGTCAATAAATGTTTTTCGTATTCAGTAATTTGCTCCAAACTGCAAGACAAAACGAAGAAATTATTTATTATGCTCCCATGTCGTTTATCATTGAACATTACATTAGATCCTTTGCTTGTAAAGCATTTAAATCTAAGTCCTCCAGAAAAATACTTAAATTTCTTAAGGCCAGCAAGCGATTGTGTTGATTACTGACTTTTTGAACTCTTAAGCCCTTTCCGACAATTTGCAATACCAATAAAACCGTGTTGATTTTAAATACCTCCGGTGATTTAATGTTTACATTGTTATCAATTAAATGTTTGTGTTTTTTCAATACCGCCTAAAAAGAACCAGAACAATAATTTAACATTACTAATGTCATAAGGTAAGGGGATCATTTGTTTCAACTTACGATTATAATGGAAGGTTTTAAAGGCGGTTGCTGCTTATATAGATTATATATCATTACTCCATTGATATGTGTATAGATTTCGATTCGAAATGACGATAAGGTAATTAGAAGTTGTTGAAGTTCTTCATTGAATCTATTGCGTGGCTAGAAAACATTTCCAAAATTAAATATTATTAAAAAAATCTAATATGCGAAGAATGTAATTTCAGAAAGTTTTTATCTTGTCAAAACTTGTGGTATCATTGTGATATCACAATGAACTGCAATGGCCTAAATGAGCCTGAGATATCGGGCTGCCACTATACCTTACCTAATTCAAAACAAATTAATTTGTAGTACAATAATTATTTTATATTCAAGCGTCTCTTAGATGAGAGTGCTTGCGTTAAGTGTAAGAGATAAAAGATATTTTCTTAGCATTTTAGAGACCTAACCTGAACGATACCCAGTGGTTCCAAATGGTTTTTTAATAATTCTGTAACTTTTGAACGGATAAAGATATGAACATAACTTTTTCTTTGTGTGAGAGGTGATGTGTTTTCCTCTAAGGCTTCCTCTAAGTTTTTGGGTCACTAGTGGGTCCACGGGCTGTCCCGTTGGTCACCTTGCGGGTATGGAATTTTGTTGTAGCTGTCAAATACGTAATTATGAACCGATTTCGATTTTTTCTTTGCTTGTACTTGTAAAACACTGCAAAAAAGTTTGCGTGTGTGTGCGGATATCTTTTACAGTTCCCGATTTATTTTTATTTTGCAAAATTTTAATAAAGTAGGGTCAGTATTTTGCCAATATCCGGGCCGATGTTTGTTTTCTTTTCTTAACTACATTCCCTACAAAATTGTAGGCTTTTTTGAAGCAAAAATTGTGTACGTATGTGCTTTAGATTAAAAATTATAGAAATTAGATTAAAATTGCACAATTTCAAATTTAAAAAAATACCGAATTTTGACTAATGTGTGGTGAGGTTATTCAGTTTGTTCAGACGGTCAAATGCTTGGGTATTACAATTGATGCGAATTTGGATTTTGGACAACATATATCTTCCCTCTCAGCGAGAGTGACTTTGTGACTAAGGAAATTATACAATTGTGGTATATACTTGACTGAGCGTGTCAAGCGTATAGTGGCCCATGCTTTGCTGATGTCTCAGATTAACTATTGTAGCGAGGTGGTATCTTGTACGTTTCAATATAATAGGTCAAAGATTGCTCTGATTCTGAACAGGGTAGTGCGTTATGTTTTTGGGTTGCGTATTTTTGAACATGTGACAGATAAGGTAATTGATTTTCTTGGTTCTTCATTTGAACCTTACGTTTTGTCGCGGAGATTAATGTTTTTCCATAGGATGAAAAGAAATGGGTTGTTACATGAACTTCTTCAGGGATTTGTTTTTTCCAGATCGGTGAGTAATCCGCAGATAATTATACCAAGAATAAATTGTTCCCTTTTTGAGAGGGGGTTTATTGTTACTACTGCTAGGGTTTGGAACAATCTTCCTGTAGCAGTAAGGGATTTTGGGCTTCCTGAGAATCAATTTAGGAACTTGCTATTGACTAGTTTGAATGAATATATTTAATGTTGGTTGTTATTTGCCAATGGTAGGTGTTACTTTACTTTTATTAATATTAGCTTTCTATTTGACTTTGGCCAAAGTGAGGATGGTGGAGTGGTAGGCATTGTAGGGTAATTTAAGTATTAATGATTAGTATTGATAACTTTACAATTACTATTAATGTATTACTATTTTTAAGAACAATACGATTTATTGGCCACGAAGGCTTACTGTATTGTTAAATAAATGAAATGAAATTTTTTCGAATATATTCTTTTTGCCCTCAAATTTTTTTCTAGTTTTCTTTTAATTTTTTGTCTTGTTTCTTATAGAACACCTTGTTTCTTATAGAATACGTTTTAAGTGTTTATCGGTAATTTTGGTCAAGTAGTTATTTTCATACCAAAATCGTCCGTCTTTAAACAAAGAAAAAAATGTATTTTAAAAAATTCTTATTTGGAAAAGCACCGATTACTAAGCCCATTTCTTTTCCAAAAAGCCTCATGTCCACTAACTAACTGTAAAAGGTTTCAACATTTTACAGGTAAACAGCTGAGATATATGTAAATTACAAAATATAATATTTATTGAACATATGTCCCCATTTTGGGGATTTTTGATTCGAATTTTGGGAATATTTCTAAAACAATATTTCTTACAAAAATTTCCTTGAAAACTCAATAAAAATCATAACGATATCCTAAGTAGTCCAAAAGTTATACAGGTTTCAATTATTTTTTTTTTTTAATTCACAAAAATGGTACTTGGTAGATGTTACGTGCCTCAAAAACTTTAAATTTTCAGATTTGTTGTTGTTTTTTATTTCAGCTTAAAACCATACATTGACTAAACTACAAGAGTAGCTTAACCAACAGAGGAAAAGAATGTTTGTCAAATTTATTTGGGCAAAGCCCTATAGACTGCAAGATGGTTGGATGGACGCACGTTTCGGAATTACCACATTCCTCATCAGCATCCTCTACTTGCAGCAAAACTATCAACCAATTATCAGAATAAATTCAGGCAGTTTATTAAACCCAACAAAAACCACACTTGAACCCTCCGAAAAAAGGTTTTACATTGATAGCCGGCTTATGCCGAAAATAAATTCGAAACAAACATATCTCTTTTCCTATGCCACTGTCAAATCATCGATTTGAATTCACATGGCTGGGTTTATTTTGAGCGTGCCTCCTCTTCTTTTCCATTTGTTTTGTTTTGTTATTGTTGGTTTTGTTCTTTAAGCATTGTTGTTGTTTTTTATTTCAGCTTAAAACCATACATTGACTAAACTACAAGAGTAGCTTAACCAACAGAGGAAAAGAATGTTTGTCAAATTTATTTGGGCAAAGCCCTATGACTGCAAGATGGTTGGATGGACGCACGTTTCGGAATTACCACATTCCTCATCAGCATCCTCTACTTGCAGCAAAACTATCAACCAATTATCAGAATAAATTCAGGCAGTTTATTAAACCCAACAAAAACCACACTTGAACCCTCCGAAAAAAGGTTTTACATTGATAGCCGGCTTATGCCGAAAATAAATTCGAAACAAACATAAAGATAAAAGATTTTTTCGGCAATAGTGCATTTTAGAGAAATAAAATTTCTAGAGAAATAGAATTTTGACAATATTTTCTATAGAAATAAAATTTCGACAAAATTTTCTATAGAAATAAAATTTCGACAAAATTTTTTTATAGAAATAAAATTTTGACAAAATTTTCTATAGAAATAAAATGTTGGCAAAGTTTTCTATAGAAATAAAATGTTGACAAAAATTTCTATAGAAATAAAATTTTGACAAAATTTTCTATAGAAATAAAATTTTGACAATATTTTCTATAAAGATACAATTTTGACAAAATTTTCTAAAAATATAAAATTTTGACAAAATTTTCTATAGAAATAAAATTTTGGTAAAATTTTCTATAGAAATAAAATTATGACAACATTTTCTATAGAAATAAAATTATGACAACATTTTCTATAGAAATAAAATTATGACAAAATTTTCTATAGAAATAAAATTTCGACAAAATTTTCTACAGAAATAAAATTTTGACAAACTTTTCTAGAGAAACCAATTTTTGACAAAATTTTCTAGAGAAACCAAATTTTTTTACAAAAATTTCTATAGAAATAGAAGTCTAATATATACAATAAAGAAAAATACCAACTCGCGTTAAAAACTACTAATACAGTAAAAGGATTATTTAGTAAAACCAAAACAAAAATTAAGAATGAAGACCAACATAACGCAGTATATAAGATAAAATGCAACGGTGACAAATCCAACTTATGCCAAAAGACATATTGGTACAACAATGACAAAATTAAAAACAAGATTGTCTTCACATAAATCGGATTTAAAAACAACAGACAAGCCAATGGAACAAAAAACAGCACTTGCGGCCCACTGTACTTTGACTGGTCACAAACCTAACTTGAACGACGTAGAAATCCTAAACAACTACAGACGAAGATTTACTCTGGAGATGTTACTCATCATTAACACTCCAATTACCGAGAGAATAAATTATAAGAAAGATATTGAGAACTGCGCGAGAGTATATCGGCATACGATACAAAAACACAAGAGAAAGTAATCACCAATAGAAAAACAGACAGCGAAGTAGTAACAAGACAGCGGAGAAAATGTAAAATACAATAGATAGTTTGATTTTATTTTGTGAATTTTGTAATTAATTTTTGTACAATTTTGTAATTTGTAGCCTTGAAAACGGTTCTGACGAAGTCAACCGAAATATCGGAAAATAAAAAAACAAGAAACCAACAATTTCAAGTTTAATTTATAGACCTATAGCCGAGATTATGAGATAAAAAATCATAGAAATAGAATTTTGGCAAAAATTTCTATAGAAATAACATTTTGACAAAATTTTCTATAGAAATAAAATTTTGACAAAATTTTCTAAAGAAATAAAATTTTGACAAAATTTTCTATAGAAATAAAATTTTGACAAAATTTTCTAAAGAAATAAAATTTTAACAAATTTTTGACAACATTTTCTAAAGAAATAAAATTTTGACAAAATTTTCTATAGAAATAAAATTTTCTATAAAAAATATATTTTGACAAAATTTGCTATAGATTTTTTTCTATAGAAAATTTTGTATAGATTTTATTTCTATTTAAAATTTTGGCAAAATTTTCTATAAAATTTGACAAAATTTTCTATAGAAATAAAAATTTCACAAAACTTTCTATAGAAATAAAAATTTCACAAAATTTTCTATAGAAATTATATTTTGACAAAATTTTCTATAGAAGTAAAATTTTGACAATTTTTTTCTGTAGAAATAAAATTTTGACAAATTTTTCTATAGAAATAAAATTTTGAAAAAATTTTCTATTAAAATAAAATGTTGACAAAATTTTCTATTAAAATAAAATGTTGACAAAATTTTCTATAGAAATAAAATTTTGACAAAATTTTATATAGAAATAAAATCTAGACAAAATTTTCTATAAAAAAATCTAAAATAAATTATTGGCCTTGTAGGTCAATAATGTATATGTTATAGTATAACATATAAATAAATTAAATTAAAATAAAAAAATGGATTAAAAAAAATTGAAATTTTGAATATATATACTTTATATAGTCGGAAATCGATATTTCGATGTGTTACAAACGGAATGACAAACTTAATATACCCCCGTCACCACTCTATGGTGGTGGGTATAAATATGGATTAAAAAAATTTCAAATTTTTAATTACCTTGCCAAAATGTATGCAGATCTTCCATACAATATTCGTGTTTATATGAATATGTGAATATTTGTGCAATTCTATATAGTGTAGAAACATTATACGATAGTATTCCAAAGTCTGCAAGGGATGTGATTGTTGGATTTCATCTTCGCAAATATACATATTAAAATCGGAATTTGTCATGGTTTGCAAGGCTAATAAAATTTGTGTAATACAAGAATACACATTAGCCGGCAGTTGCACGGGCATGTGACAGTAGAAATTAAGCAAGCTAGAGAAATACTAAAAGAGAAAAAAATGAAATATTCCAATTTAATATTTCCAGGACAATCCATTCAATTCTTACAGCTTTTAAACGAAATGCAGGATAGGTTATAACTTTTTCGATATTTTTCAGAAAATTATACAAAAATTTACACAGTTTTTGTATATTTTTAAAGTAACTGGAAGTAAGTAGGCTAGATTGTGTTTCTCTTTTGGCAACTTTTATAATGACAGAAACACAAATCTCAACAGCATATGCATCTAAATTAGAATAAAATGGAAAACATTAGGATCATATCATCGGATTATTGTAACTCAATACTACCCATGAATGCAAAATCATCGGCAGTGTAGAGATGTTCATCTTCGACTAGAACGTATTGTTGTAGTACATTGAATATATCCATTGGAAGGTCGAAAAGTTCATATCTTGTTTTTATGACAATATTAAGGCGCTTCAGTAGACCAATAAAATTTACATAAAATTTATCGGCTAATTTCTACAAAAAGAAATTGTATGACACTAAATTAAACCGGGGTTTAGAAGAAGTTATATTGCTTACTTACCTTAGTTTTATCATCGCTATATATTTCCAATACTCTTGCTAAACGACTAAATTGTGCTGCAAGTGTACCACATAGTGACTCCATTTGCTCCCAATCTTTTGTGATATTTATACTTTTATTCAATATGCTAAATATATTCATAAGCAATGGATATTGAAATTCATTTTCCACATCCTGGAATATATTTATACCATAGCTAACAATATGATCCAGAGTCTGAAAAACAATGATATCGTACACTAATACAAAAATGTCTACTAAAGATAACGGCATGTATTTTTGTACTATATGGTCCAAAAAAAAAAACATTTAATTTATTTATTTATTTATTTATTTTGAAGCCACTTAGCGGTCAATTTATATAAATTACAAATTTGTACCTTTAAAAATTTTAGCCAACGTAATTTCAATAACCCAAATTAGTGTTTTCTTGCATATGCCTGCCCTCCGATACCCTTAAATCCTCCGATATCCTTAAAAGCTCCTAAATGCGATAACTAAATATTTTGTTTGCTATTGTGCTTTTATTTGAGAAATATCCAGCTTTTTAGCCCTTAGTTTACATTTTTTATTTGTTTCAGCCATACTAAAGCTGCCTGCATTTTCAGCAGTTCCTGCTTTACCCTTTTCAGCAAACTTTTCTGCTATTTTAGCACATTTTTTCGGCTGTGTCTACTAACAAATTTCTTTGGGTATAAATGCATGTTATTAAGTAATATTGGAGTGGAGGTTATAAAAACAAGTATTAAACATTGAAAGTAACTTTATTGTCTTTCAAAATATTCCCCATTAACAGGTTGGCTGATAAGTCCCCGGTCTGACACATAGTACCAACCTTCAAATGATTCGTGTCAAAATTTGACGTCTGCATGTCAATTAGTTTGTGAGATAGAGCGTCTTTTGTGAAGCAACTTTTGTTTTTGTGAAAAAAATGGAAAAAAAGGAATTTCGTGTTTTGATAAAATACTGTTTTCTGAAGGGAAGAAATACGGTGGAAGCAAAAACTTGGCTTGATAATGAGTTTCCGAACTCTGCCCCAGGGCAGTGTTGCCAGGTGATTTTTGATTCTTCCCCCCAAATCTTAAGAAAAAAGCCCCTAAATTGGTCTAAGCTTTTTTCAAAAAACCCCAAACAATTTCAGAATATAAAAGTACAAAAAGTGGTCCCAAAATTACGTGAAAAAATCCTGTAGTGATACACTTTAAAAATTAAATTTAACACAAATATATATCCTGAAAGAAGAGTTCTTTCCTGAGAAACGAAATTTTAGAAAAACTAAGTTTTCTTTTGATGCTAAATTTTTTTTTTCGTTTGAAGTAAATAAAAAATAAAATTTGCTATTTAGGAAAATACTTTAAAACAAAAGAGATTCTCGTTTGTTTAAATTTCATCCCTGAGGAAATTATTTTTTTTATGGATGTAATAATACAATATGTATATCAATTTAAAAAGCGGGCTTACTCTTAAAAAGCTTTCATTCTTTTGATTCTTTTTAATTTTGTCAAATATTAAAAATGCCCTTTCAACAGAAGAGTTTAAAAAAGATAACGAAATTAATGCTATTGGATACTTGTTTGTATTTAGGATCTTCTTGTTGACTTTCCGCATCTTTTTTGTCATAACTCATGCTAGAATTGTTCCGAATTTGCTTGAGAATTGCTCCACTTTATAAGGTCTGAAATAATTTTTTACCCCCAAAAATCTCCCCAAATAAATTTTACCCCTAAAAATCCCCCTAAACGTGAAAAAACCCCCTAAATTTGGGGGGAAAACCCCTAACCTGGCAACACTGCCCCAGGGAAATCAACAATAATTGATTGGTATTCAAAATTCGAGCGTGGTGAAATGAGCACGGAGGACGGTGAACGGTGAACGCAGTAGACGCCCGAAAGAGATCCACAAAATGATTTTGAATGACCGTAAAATGAAGTTGATCGAGATAGCAGAGGCCTTAAAGATATCAAAGGAATGTGTTGGTCATATCATTCATCAATATTTGGATATGCGGAGCTCTGTGCAAAATGGGTGCTCACATTTGACCAAAAACAACAACGTGTTGATGATTCTGAGCGGTGTTTGCAGCTGTTAACTCGTAATACACCCGAGTTTTTCCGTCGATATGTGACAATGGATGAAACATGGCTCCATCACTATACTCCTGAGTCCAATCGAGAGTCGGCTGAATGGACAGCGACCGGTGAACCGTCTCCGAAGCGTGGAACGACTCAAAAGTCCGCTGGCAAAGTAATGGCCTCTGTTAATTTTTATCGATTATCTTGAGAAGGGAAAAACCATCAACAGTGACTATTATATGGCGTTATTGGAGCGTTTGAAGGTCGAAATCGCGGCAAAACGGCCCCATATGAAGAAGAAAAAAAGTGTTGTTCCACCAAGACAACGCACCGTGCCACAAATCAATGAGAACGATGGCAAAAATTCATGAATTTGGCTTCGAATTGCTTCCCCACCCACCGTATTCTCCAGATCTGGCCCCCAGCGACTTTTTCTTGGTCTCAGACCTCAAAAGGATGCTCGCAGGGAAAAAATTTGGATGCAATGAAGAGGTGATCGCCGAAACTGAGGCCTATTTTTTATTTATTTTATTTATTCATTCAGAGCATGTAATTCTAGGCCTATTTGGCCAAAACAGGGCAATTACAATGGACTACTCTCTAGGTTTTCATACAATATTCATATACAATAATACGTAAGGGTGTAAAAAAAAAATGTTCAATAATTAGATTAAGTAAACATTTACACTAAACTTAGAAATGTATAAATAAATAAGATACATAAAAAGTAACTCTCATGTGTAAGTTAATAGGAATACTTGCTTATATAAAAGGAAGAATAAAAAAGAAAAGAAAAAAAATATAACAAATATTCTTAATCGTAGCTAAAAATTATGTAAAACAAAACAAGAAAATTTTGAGGCAAAACCGAAGGAGTACTACCAAAATGGTATCAACAAATTGGAAGGTCGTTATAATCGTTGTATCGCTCTTGAAGGGAACTACGTTGAATAATAAAAACGAAATTTGACAAAAAAAATGTTTTTTTCTTTGTTAGACCGGGGACTTATCAGCCAACCTGTTAAGATCTAAACACTTTTACTTGCGTTTGAACCAAATGTTGAAGCCCTTTGGCGCTCTGATTCAAGAATCTCCAAAACATGCATTCTGCATGCATTCTTGTAAGACTACTGGCATACAAATACTTGTGTAGCACTCAGAATTGATTTGCAATATCAGTTGGCGCAAAGCATCAAGAACAGATTTTATACGACCTTTACGAGTGAACTACGACCTCGACTGAACTCACCATACAATCGATAATAACTGGTCCTAGAAAGAGCTTCATCGCCAAAAATTGAATTAAGTTCATCGATACACTGTTGTTGAGTTAAATCACCTCGAAAGTAGTAAAAAACAACCACATGAAAATGTAACCGATTTAATTCCATTTGTTTGGGCGAGATTCACTGTGGTATCACAATGGATTGAATAGTTTAAGTGAGCATGAAATATGGGGCTGCCACTATGCCTAACCTAACCTGACATCACATGTAGCTAAAGGCATACCATACCAACACGTTCTTCTAGAATATGTAAGGTACTTCTTACCAAGCAAAAAGTTTGGAAGTACTTCCAAAGGCACAACTTTAAAATCTCTTCCAAAAATGTGATTCCAAAGATGTTCCTTATTTTAACATCTCAGGAAGTTCTTTTAATTCACTGTTTTCATATTTTTAAAGAGTAATTTAAAAATTGTTTTGTTTCAAATAGGTTAAAAATTTAAATTTTGTCGAAAAAAATCTTAAATTCATTCTAGAAAAATTGCGAAATTTTGAAAATATTTGAGGTCAAGAGTTTCAGACAAGCATTAGATGCATTAAAACATTATTTATCAAAATATCGCAAAGTTTTTTTTTTAATCATTGTGTTCCGTTGTTGCATTGGATATAGCGAAAGCATTCAATAGTGTTGATTATAGTAGACTTTTGATAAAGCTTAACAATCAAATTGGATTTTCGGTGTCGGCATGCAGGCTTATTTTTTCTTATGTAGCAGGACGCACACAATATGTTAATGTGGGTGATAAATCGTCATCGCTACGAGCTCTTTATTCGGGTGTCCCTCAAGGTTCCGTATTGGGTCCTCTTTTGTTCATTTTATATATGGATGATTTCCATCACAGTTTACCAAATAGACAATGCGAAATTTTCTGTTTTGCTGATGATGTTTTTCTTTTATTTTCTGCAAGTCGGGAATCTCCACAGTTGTTGGTAGACAACATTAATGCATCGTTGGAACGGGTGGTAGATTGGACCACGAATAATTCTTTAAATATCAATTCTTCTAAAACGAAGGCAATGTTGTTTGGATAACCTGAGCGAAATGATTTTTAATTAAATATTTTTTTTTATTTTTTTTTTAATTAAATATTTTTAGTAATTTATTTATTTTATTTATTTATTTATTTATTTGATCATAGTTCAACATAGTAGTTTAGGAACACATAGTCATAAGATTTATATAAAGTATAAGTAAATATTATAGTATAGTAAACAAGACTAGATATATAATAAATAAAAGAAAATATATTTTTCCAAAAACAAAAACACAAAAGAAGAAGCAATAGCGAAGTTAACAATACCAAAAAAATATATATAATGACCACCATATATTATAGAATTTAAGAAACGTACAGAGAGAAGGAGCTGAGATTTTTTTTTTTTAATGAATAAGTAATTTTAGGCTGCGCTAGTTAAAAAGCTCTTTACGGTTTTTTTTTAAATTTGTCAATATTAATTAAGCATCTAACATTGTAAGGTAAATTATTCCATAGTCTTACAGCATTAATGAAGAACATTCTACTAGAGTTCACATATTTGAAGCGTGGTATAATAAGAGTCAAGCAGCGATTTGATTGACCAAAGATGAGCTTATCAAACAAGTAACAAGGCAATTTGTTCACTATAAGTCTATGAAGAAACGTCATATTTCTAAGTTTCAAGTAGTCTATAATGTCAATTCCTAGGACCTTGCTCCCCCATGACGTCATGCTGTCAAATCTCGATAGGCCATAGACATATCGCGTAGCATTATTAAATGCTACTCGTAACTTGTGCATCGAATGAGAATCCAATCCACTATATAATTCAGCAGCATAGCTAATCACGGGAACAATAAGTTGTACTACAAGTCTCCTCTTAATTTCCACCGGCGTGAATGCTGATGTCACCCGAAGATTGCGTAGTGTAAGGTAGATCTTCCCAATAACTGAGCTGACATGATCAGAACACGACAGTCTAGAGTTTAGAATGAAGCCCAGGTACTTGGCCTTCATAGTAAATTCTAAGCTAGTTTCCCCTAGAAGGATTCTCGGAAAGAAACCCAGATTGTATTGAGTATAGCTAATAGGGAGGATGCATGACTTAGACGGGTTCAGTTTAAGTCTATTCTTGGAAGCCCACCTATTGACACACTCAAGGTCTGAGTTAAGTTTCCACCCAAGATCCTCCAACAGTCCAACACGACTCGATATGTATAATTGAATATCATCAGCGTAACCATGCACATTAGCATATCTACATGCGCAGAATATGTCATTAATAAACATGCTAAATAGCAAAGGTCCAATTACTGATCCCTGTGGAACTCCAGACTCAATATAGCTAGGTCTTGATGATCTATCTCCTATGCTAACTTTGTGTGACCTGCCAGAGAGATAGCTCCGTATAAGTCTACAAGAAGGGTCGGTGAATCCAAAAAGGTGCTTCAATTTAGCACACAATATCCCATGGTCGACAGAGTCGAATGCTCTGGAGAAGTCCAGAAGACATACAAGTGTAACGTTCCCTCTATCATACTGTAATCGTATGTCATCAAGGACCTTCATAGCTGCAGTGGAACAGCTATGAGAAGGACGGAAACCGGACTGAAATGGTGACAAAAGTTCATGATCCGTTAAATGAGACCGTATCTGCCCCGACAACAAAGCCTCGAACACCTTACTGAATAGTGGGAGTATACTAATTGGTCTATAATCGCTTAGAGAAACTGCAGATGACTTCTTTGGAACAGGAATTACCTTCGCAATTTTCCAGGACTCAGGAAAACAGGAAGTAGTTACACAGTGATTGTATATATGAGTGAGAGGACCAATTAATACTGGAAGTAAGAGTCTAACAAATCTTATCGATATACCATCATTACCTATAGCGTTGGACCTAACCGAATTAAGAGCTGCAAGCACTTCCTGTTCCGAAAAATGCGAGAAGCTGAATAAATGGTGAGAAGCAGGAACATCCATGTCCAAATTCACCGGTTCCACCGAAGATTGCTGGCTGCTGCAAAAATACCGATTAATTTCATCTGGGTCAAAGGTACATGTAGAGTTATCCCGTGAGTGTATACCCAGACTCTTTATATTCTTCCAGAGTTGCTTAGAAGACTTGTGAGATCCAAGCTTCCTAGAAAAATACGTGATTTTAGCGACTACCAAGTTTGCTCGATTGCGAGCTACCAAGTTTGCTCGATTGCGAGCTCTGGTGTATGCAGCCCAATTAGAGTGGCACGATCTACGTTTCCAAACATTATATAGTCTATTACGCTCCCGAATACTTTCCCGTACGGTATCATTATACCATTGACATGAATTATTCCTAACAACGATGGACCTAACCGGCACAAATCTGTCATATATCTCACGTAAAAATGATACAAGAACTTCTAGTTTAGAATCTACACTTGCTTCAAGCCAACAATTCCGTAGGTCATACCTCAATGCTTCTGCCATTAGGAGATCAGCATTCACATTCTTAAAGTCCCTCACCAATATGACTCTAGACTGTTCTTCCCTAGCAAGCCTTATATCAACTGAGAAAAAAATTAAATCGTGATCAGAAACAAATGATATTTGATCAAAAAGGAGAATAAGACTTGGATCTGATAAGAATAACAAGTCCAGTAGACTGGGACTGGAAATGTTAGAGAACCTGGTAGGATAGACGTTATTAACTAACGTCAAACCTATAGAGTCAGAGAGTTCAGTCAATTCAGCGGTCCGCCGGTCAATATTAAGAAAATTAATGTTAAAATCACCACAAGTAATGTATGTATTATACTCAATCAGACGACTATTGAGATCAGCAAAGAAGGGTTTGAGATCACAATTTCTATTGGGATTATACACACACGAAACTAGAACCTTCAAAGATATATCATATAACTCAACATTCACGAATTCAATATCTGAGTCTGTTGACGTACTAACAAGTCTAGATTTAATGCTAGATCTGCAATATATAGCAACTCCGCCACCCCTACGTGTCGATCTATTATGACAGTACAGTTTGTAACCCGGTATGTTGTAAAAATTCTCAAAAACATCATCTTTAAACCATGTTTCTGTCACACAAATGACATCAACCTTTGAATTTCCAAACGTATGTCTCACATGATCAAGTTTCAAACCATTTAGACTACGCGCATTGAAGTGAACAATATTCAAGCCATCTCTTTGATTGCATAATATGTTAATAATAGTAGAATGGTTCTCATCTATGCTATTTTCCATTGATTGCATAATTGTGCCTATTAATATCGACAAATTTGCGTTTGCGCCAGTATAGAAGAAGGAAAGGAAATAGAAAGTGAAAAGAAAAATAAGATGGTCTTACAAAAATTAATAAAAATGAGAGATAAAGTGTTAAAAAACTGAAATCAATAAACATAGTTGGATTTAAAAATATATATACTATTAAATCAATTTCTAGTGTAAAAATTATTGAGGACTGCTTCATCAGCAAGTAGTGGTTCAGAATTATTCTTCTCTCGGATATAAACTTTTCCGCCAATAGTAAAAACGTTCCTAATTTTGCCCTCTCGCTTAAGTTTGAGTGAACTTTGAAACAATTTGCGGCTGTCTTTTGGCAAGCTTTCATAAATGCGAAATGTGGAATCCCACTCAAAGCCGAGGGAACGAAGGCAAATGTTAGATTTAGTTTTCTTACGCTGTTCGGAGAATTGCTTTAGTACACGGTTACGATCAAATGGAGTATAGAATTTAACTATTATAGCCGAATTTTTGTTTTCAGCATTAGACTTAATGCGAAATATATCCCTTATTTGGGGTGGAAGAAAGCCGATTTCATGAGCAATTCGATTAAAAATTGTTTTAAGATTCTCAGAATGCTTAAATGGAATACCAAAAATCACTGCATCAGTTGAAACGTCGATTGGTGGTTTTCTGTCCTTAACTTCAATTTCACAGATACGTCTTTTCAATGTTTCAATCTCTTGGGTGAGAGCAAATGTAGTACTCATTTCGCTCTCAATGGACGAAATTCGGTCTTCAATGTCATTAACTCTAGATTGAATATTAAAAATTTCCGTGTCAATTTTTGCTTCAATGGCGTTGAATTTTTCAGTAAGAGTAGAAGTCAGGTTGTCCATTCGATTAATCATGCGTTCTTCCATTTTTCTCATTTCAGTCAACAGACTTTAGGGTATGCGATCCATCATCCAATTTTAATGACTTAACGGCAGGAGACATAATCTTACTATTACCCCGAGGTGAAATATCTTTACGTTTCTTTGATGGAGATGCCATGACAAATCACAAATAGAATCCAATAAGACAATGATACGTTGCACTAGTTTCCAAGCCAAGTTCAAATCTGCTTGCTTAGAGTTATTCACAGTTGGGTAATTTGTTATAGCAAATATATGCGGCAGGGATGGAAAATACAATTTTTAAGAAAGTACAAAAAAGGTATTTTTTGAGCGGAAAGGTACTTTTTACTAAATTTCAACAAAAATTTCACTGGATATTTATTGTCAAGAGACTAAATTTTAAAGAAAATAAAATTTTGACAAAATTTTCTATATAAATAAAATTTTGCAAAAAATTTCTATAGAAATACAATTTTGCAAAAAAAATCTGTAGAAAAAAAAATGTTGCAAATTTTTTTCTATAGAAATAAAATTTTGCAAAAATTTCCTATAGAAATAAAATTTGTACAAAATTTTAAATTGAAATAAAATTTTGACAAAATTTTCTATAAAAATAAAATTTTGCAAAAATTCTATATAGAAATAAAATTTTGACAACATTTTCTACCGAAATAAAAAATCGATAATATAGAATCGCATTCTTTTTTCGACTAAAACATTCTTGAAGTTCAATAAAATCCTGTTTTTGACTATGTCTTTCACAAAATCGAGATTTTCTTCCCATATGAACATGACTGTTTTGCAATATTTGTAAAAGACTATTAGCAAATAAGGTTGATAAAGACTTTCTCAAAATATTAAAATATTTTGTCAAAGCTATTGTACCATAAATCTGATATCGACTCAAAAATGTCTACACAAAAGGTACTAAATCATTCGCGGGGGTACTACGGTACTGACCGGGGTGAAAAAGTATTGAAAAAAGTACTATAGTACTGCATTTTCCATCCCTGATATGCGGTATAATTTAAGACAGAAGCTTTGAAATATTGTCTACGCTGAATGTTTGAGATATATCCGGTTGGTGTCAACAGTAACTGTGTTTAGTATTGCATTTATTAAAATATATATGTAATCTATGTTATTGATGTCCACAGTGAACGTGTTGAGTTCAACATAAATTCAATACGCCGGTTCGTATCCACACTGATTTTGTTGAGTATTGACTTTGCTTGTGAGCTCGATCGTTGTGCTAGAAATTGGCATACAGATGGCGGTATGGTGTAATTAAAATATGCAAAGTTTTTCTTGTGGAATGAAATTGGCATACAGATGGCGGTATGGTGTAATTAAAAATATGCAAAGTTTTGATGCACCGTGAATTGATTGAGTTAATGTGAAAAAATTTTGTCATTTAATATATCTATTTCTAATAGTAATATTGAGATTGTGGAGAGGATGAAATGTCTTGGTATTGTGATTGACTACAAACTTTCATTTAGTGCACATATTGACATGATTTGTGGTAGGGTGTGGAGTACTTTGAGACGAATTTATTCGGCTAATATTTATATGCCTCTTTTTGTCAGGCGAACTTTTGCACATTCGCTATTGATGTCGCAGATTTTATATGGCCTGGAGATTTTCTCTGGCACTAATGAGAATTTTGTATTGACTATTAAAAGGCTGGTGAATACAGTTGTTCGTTTTGTATACACGGTGCGTCGAAGGGACCATGTATCTGGGTACGTTAAGAAGTTTTTGGGTTGTTCTTTTTCTGACTTTGTGAATATTCGTTTACTTCGACTATTCTATTGTACTATAAAAAGTGGAATCCCTGCAGAACTTTACCAAATATTTATTCCGAGAATTCGGAATTCAGTCTATGCGAAATCTTTTGTTGTGAGAGATGCTGGAACTATTTACCACATTATCTACGCATTTTTTCCCATGCGAATAATGTTTTCCGTCTTAAGTTAGTTGAACATTATAATACCTTAGCATCATAATATATGGATATCTGAGCATGAACTATCTGGACCTTTTACTATTAGTTCTTGTAAATTTATATCTAGAAATTTTAGGTGCTGTTACTTGTTTGTTGTTGGTTGGGGAACCAAAACTGAATCTATCACTTATTGATTTATTTATATATAAATTTATATATTTATATTTTTTTTTTTGGTATACAAGGAATTGTTATTTTATATTACTTAGGTATATAGTTGCTTTGTAATACGTTATTGGCCAATAGGCTTTTGTATTATAATGAATAAATAAATAAAAAAAAAAAAAAAACACTGAATTCGGATCACACCTAAAGAACTGATGCATATTTAGTGCAATGGCTGTTGAAATGGTGGCCATCCGTCCTATGACAAGCCCATGTTAAATGCATCGATTCTGCGCCAATTTTGCACCATTTCCGGATCCAAAAATAACATTTTCACTACTTTTTTGGCGACTCTTTTTTTGCTGTCTAGTTTTGCCAACTCAAACGCTTTACACTTCCCCAGTTACATTCCTCTGATCAAACAACCACATCAGGTGAATATTAAACTGGTCAGGCGTCTAGTGAAGAAATTTGAGGCAATCGATTTAAAGATCACAGAGTCCCCTGCTTTTTAACGACTACAAGGATGGCAGCCGTATTCTCATTATGCAATAGATGTAACCAGGGCTGTGGAGTCGAGTCAATTTTGCTCGACTCCGACTCCAGCATTTATTCTTAGCCTCGACTTTGACTCTGGGGTCGACTCCAGGTGGTGTACCTAAATCTCATTATAACAGTATTCCAATTGTAATTGTAAGGTGTAGTGTTCCAAAAATAGACCGATATAAGTATTCTATTTTGCCATATGTGTTTATATGTCAAAAAGAAATCTAAGTTTAATTTTTGATAGGACTCGACGACAAATTTCAGCATTTTAGCGATGTAAAGAACTCTGCATTTTAATTTCAGGACAATAAATTAAAATACGACACAAGACTATATAGAGACCATATCAAAATACGGGTAGATAACAACAATCTCCAGAATATGCATTTATAAAAACACAAAATTTCAAAAAATAATTAGGCTTCCAGAAGTTTAGGAAGTAAAAAGCCTGGTTTTAATCTATATAGGCATTTTATAAAAAATAAATCTATATAAAAAAGAAAAATACACAAAAATCAAAATGTCGGGCTAATCAGATAGAAAGTATAGATGTTAAAAAATGTAATGTGTCGGATATATAAAACAAACATAAACTGCCATAAATTATGACGAACGGAATTTTAAATAACCACTACCATACAACAGATGACGGGAATAGCTTGACAATTACGAATATTGTTTCTATAGAAGTAAAATAGTGAAACATCGATTTATTAATATCTATCAGTTATGTAAAGGGTGATTTGTTAAGAGCTTGATAACCTTTTTTTAAAAAAAAACGCCTAAAATTTGCAAAATCTCATCGGTGCTTTATTTGAAACGTTAGATTGGTCCATGACATTTACTTTTTGAAGATAATTTCATTTAAATGTTGACCGCGGCTGCGTCTTAGGTGGTCCATTCGGAAAGTCCAATTTTGGGCAACTTTTTCGAGCATTTCGGCCGGAATAGCCCGAATTTCTTCGGAAATGTTGTCTTCCAAAGCTGGAATAGTTGCTGGCTTATTTCTGTAGACTTTAGACTTGACGTAGCCCCACAAAAAATAGTCTAAAGGCGTCAAATCGCATGATCTTGGTGGCCAACTTACCGGTCCATTTCTTGAGATGAATTGTTCTCCGAAGTTTTCCCTCAAAATGGCCATAGAATCGCGAGCTGTGTGGCATGTAGCGCCATCTTGTTGAAACCACATGTCAACCAAGTTCAGTTCTTCCATTTTTGGCAACAAAAAGTTTGTTAGTATCGAACGATAGCGATCGGCATTCACCGTAACGTTGCGTCCAACAGCATCTTTGAAAAAATACGGTCCAATGATTCCACCAGCGTACAAACCACACCAAACAGTGCATTTTTCGGGATGCATGGGCAGTTCTTGAACGGCTTCTGGTTGCTCTTCACTCCAAATGCGGCAATTTTGCTTATTTACGTAGCCATTCAACCAGAAATGAGCCTCATCGCTGAACAAAATTTGTCGATAAAAAAGCGGATTTTCTGCCAACTTTTCTAGGGCCCATTCACTGAAAATTCGACGTTGTGGCAGATCGTTCGGCTTCAGTTCTTGCACGAGCTGTATTTTATACGGTTTTACACCAAGATCTTTGCGTAAAATCTTCCATGTGGTCGAATAACACAAACCCAATTGCTGCGAACGGCGACGAATCGACATTTCACGGTCTTCAGCAACACTCTCAGAAACAGACGCAATATTCTCTTCTGTACGCACTGTACGCATTCGTGTGGTTGGTTTAATGTCCAATAAAGTAAACTGAGTGCGAAACTTGGTCACAATCGCATTAATTGTTTGCTCACTTGGTCGATTATGTAGACCATAAATCGGACGTAAAGCGCGAAACACATTTCGAACCGAACACTGATTTTGGTAATAAAATTCAATGATTTGCAAGCGTTGCTCGTTAGTAAGTCTATTCATGATGAAATGTCAAAGCATACTGAGCATGTTTCTCTTTGACACCATGTCTGAAATCCCACGTGATCTGTCAAATACTAATGCATGAAAATCCTAACCTCAAAAGAATCACCCTTTACATTAGAGGCCATTAATTTAATGTAAAGAATTTCGAGTGACTTTGATGAAACAAACAAAAGGGCCGGCTCAGATAGCACGTTGGCAGACCTTTAATTTAAAATTACAGCTTCCAAGGACATCGGGTGTATATGGAGATTTCTCAAGTAATTATCTCCATATACAAAATCTGGGCCGACGGGATTTATTTATGGATCTCAAATAACTTAAAATTTCTGACAAATCTAATGAACATTTTTGACTGGGAAAAAAATCGAAGATGACTTTATATGTAGGTGCTATATCACAAAATTGTCCGGTATGACCCGTCTTCGAACTCGACATGCCTGCAAAAAATTAGAACGTTAGGTTCTACTGCTATATTGCCTTAAAATTGTACCTTTATCAAGAGTATATAGGGTCAAAAATCGATATTTTAACATTAAAAAAAAATGGACAATACAATTGATCAATTCAGTCCATATTCTAGTAAAACCTGCTCTTGATATCACCGTGACATTTCACCCATATAAATACACTTTGAATGGCCAGAAATCCAGTTCTTCGTTTTTCGTTGTTCGAAAAACTAATTACTGGATGGAATCCAATTTATCGAACAATTTCTTTAGTTACAATGATATGAAGTATTTTTCAAATTTTGTTTGGCCGGAGTCGGAGTCGAGCAAATTTTCTACGACTCCGGCTCCGACTCCAGCAAAATCTTCAGACTCCGACTCCACAGCCCTGGATGTAACTTGGCATAAAGGGGATTTATTCTTGACTTACTAAATACATCTGGGAACACAAAGATACACGCTTCGCCTTTCGACTTAGGAAGTGCCGGCCACAAAATCACGACACCATATAGCATTTTTTCGCTACTGCTTTCTTTTAAGGGTTCCAAGCTTTTGTCGCCCTACTCTAATATTTCCATTAAAATCCAGCTTCCAGTCTAATATACCTTTGTGGTATGTATTTGGCACGCTCGCCAAAGGAAATTTCAATGGGCTTGTTCTGTCTTTGCAGGGTTTACTTCTAGACGATCACATTTCGCCCATTTTTATCTATGTCTGAGAATTATTTACTATTTGCTAACGTACGCCACAACATTTATCCTCTCTTGCTGTTTAAATCAATCTTCCAAAGGATAGGTGATAGAACTCATCTTTGGAGAATGCGCACGTTCATATTTATTAGAATTTTTCTTGCCCTTAAGGTGGCTAAAATTCGCCAACTTTTTTTTAAATTTCCCAGTATTCTTTGATCAATCGTTCAAAACAAATCGGTAGTATGCTAATGATTGCCCATTCAATGTATGGTGAAACCATAATATGTGATACAACCATAGAAGTCCGTACACACAAAAAAATTTTTTTCTGATTCAATCACCAAATTAATTGATCCAATTAATTTTTTAATTGAAATGTCTTCAATCACGAAAATGGTAGTATCAATCACAGTTTTAATTGGGCATAGAAAAAATTCTTGATTAAAAAATTAATTGATTTTTTCAGCAAATTTCAATTAATTTTTTAATTGATTCAATTAAAAATTTAATTGATGTTGATTGCAAAACTCAATTAATTTATTAATTAAAAAGGTAAATATTTTTAATTACTCTCTGAATTGGCTTAGAGTTTTTATTTGGATTAACAAATGATTGTTTGAAATACATTTTTAATTAAAAATTTTAAAAAAATCAGCACTTTTTTTAAACTGAATTAGTCTTCCGAATTTGATTAAAAAGTTAATTGTATCAATTAATTTTTTAATTAAAAAATTTAAAATTTTCAATCATTGACTTAATTAACTTAATGTTTCTATCATGATTAAAAAGTTAATTGTATCAATTAATTTATTAATTGAAAACATTTTCAACTTCAATTAACATTTTAATTGGAAATATTTTGGTGATATTTTTTTCTGTGTAGATGCAACAGAAAAAAATTAGCTAAATCAGAAACAAATTCTGCTGAAATATGAAATTTTTCGTTATTTGTTTATTTTACACCCAAAGAAATTTGTTAGTAGAAACAGTAGAAAAGTTTGCTGCAAAAGGAAAAGCAGTCACTGTTTGCCAACAAAATAATCATCTTTTTCTGCTATTTTTAGCCACCATGGTAATGGGGATGTAATAAGTTTGTCATTCCGTTTGTAACATATCGAAATATCGATTTCCCAGTATATAAAGTATATATATTCTTGATCACATTGAAATTCTAAGACGACATAACCTTCTGTCTGTTGTATTCACGCTAATACCTTCAATAATGGCGATATCGTCCTGAAATTTGGCACAAATTCGTTTTTTTTTTTGTTTGTTTGCAAGCAGGTCAAGTTCGAAGATGGGCTATATATCGGTCCACGTTTTTATATTGCCCCCATATAAACCGATCTCCCGATTTGGTGTATTGGACTTCTAGAATTCGTAGCTTTTATCCAATCTGCCTGAAATTGGAAATCTAGAGGTATTTAGGGACCATAAAAGGGTGTGCCGAAAATGTTGAGTTAAGAAATTTGATACATGTTTTAGTATGTTATAGCCTCCATACACACAAAAAAAAATTCTGATTCAATCACGAAATTAATTGATCCAATTAATTTTTTAATTGAAATGTCTCCAATCACGTAAATAATAGTATCAATCACAGTTTTAATTGGGCATAGAAAAAATTCTTGATTAAAAAAATAATTGATTTCATTAGCAAATTTCAATTAATTTTTTAATTGATTGAATTAAAAATTTAATTGATGTTGATTGCAAAACTCAATTAATTTTTTTGATTAAAATAGGTCAATATTTTCAATTACTTTCTGAACTGGCTTAGAGTTTTTATTTGGAATAACAAATGATTGTTTGAAATACATTTTTAATTATAAAATAAAAAAATGTTCATCACTTTTTTTACTGACTTAGTCTTTCGAATTTGATTAAAAAATTAATTGTGTCAATTAATTTTTTAATTGATAATTTTAAAATTTTCAATCATATACTTAATTAACTTAATGTTTCTACCTCGATTAAAAAGTTAATTGTATCAATTAATTTTTTAATTAAACATTTTAAAATGTTCAAGCATTTACTTAATTAACTTAATGTTTCTACCTTGATTAAAAAGTTAATTGGATCAATTAATTTATTAATTGAAAACATTTTCAACTTCAATTAAGTTTTGAATTGGAAATATTTTGGTGATATTTTTTCCTGTATATAGACCGATATCCCAATTTTACTTCTTGAGCTTCTAGAATCCGAAATTTTTATCCAATTTGCCTGATATTGGAAATCTAGAAATATTTTAGAACCACAATTACACACAAAATTTTTTTTTCTGATTCAATCAGGAAGTTAATTGATCCAATTAATTTTTTAATTGAAATGTCTTCAATCACAGAAATGATAGTATCAATTAAAAAATTAATTGGCAGTCAATTAAAAAATTAATTGATCCAATTAAAAAATTAATTGATACTATTAATTTGTGTGATTGATTTTTATTTCATTTAAAAAATTTGTTGATTCAATTAGATTTTTAATTGAACATTTTTTAAAACTCAATTAAGATTTTAATTGGAAAAATGTTCGTGGAATTTTTTTCTGTGTAGGTGTGCCGTAAATAGTACGCATCGGTCCATGTTTTGGTATGTTAGGTTAAAGTGGCAGCCCGATTAAATTTCAGGCTCACTTAGACTATTCAGTCCATTGTGATATGTTTTGGTATAGCCCCCATATAGAAACCGTATCCGGCTTATAGAAATCCGCCGGCTTAGAAACCGTAGTTTTTATCCAATTTGTCTGAAATTAGAAATCTAGAGGTATTTTAGGACCATAAAAAGGTGTGCCGAAAGTGGTGAGTATCGGTCTATTTTTCGGTATAGACCCCATATAGGCCGATATCCTGATTTTTTCTTCTTGGTCTTCTGGAAACCGTAGTTTTTATCCGATTTGCCTAAAATTGGAAATTTAGAAGTATTTAAGGACCACAATTATGTGCCAGTGTGCCAGTATTGGGGATTTTTCTCCAAAATCGGGAATATTTTTTCGTGGATGGGGACGAAATTTTTGAGTTGGGGACTTAGGGATTTGGTGGGAAATTTCCATAAATTTTGGATTTTTAGTAGGGAATTTTCGAAATATTCAGTATAATAAATCAGATTTAGAATTATGGTTTATGTGAAAATTTGTGCTTCTACTTAAAAAAGTACAGAGTTTAAGTACAAAAAAAGTACAGAGAAAAGTACAATGCTTAAAAAAGTACAGAGAATCTCAAAAATTTTAAAAATAAAACTTTCCTCCTTTTTATTTTACGTCATTTATTTGGTGGTCTAGAACTACTTTGCAATTTTTCTGTTTCCTAAGAAAATTTTTACTATTGTGAAATTATTCCTATTCCTCTACTTTTTTCAAAAATTTGCCAAAATGTATTGGGGTTTTTTGAGGGGAATATTAAATTAAACTGGAGATTTTTGGAGATGAAATCGTTCCATTTTGGGACACGAGCCTGGAAAATATTGGCAACACTGATTAGGAGTGATGAATACGGTGTGTATCGGTCCATGTATATACCGATCTCACGATTTAACTCCTTGGGCTTCAATAAACCGTAGTGTTTACCCTATTTGCCTGAAATTGTAAATAGACTGGTATTTTATACCCTCATCTAGGAGGGCATAATTGATTTTCAACGTTCGAATTATGCTTCTGTGGAGCCTATTCGTAGGAAGTGCATTAATTTTAATTCAATCTATCATCTAGTTGACACTAACTTAAGTATTGATATGGTGAAGTCCAGAATTTTAGCATATTTTGATAACTAATACATTTGTTTTATTGAATAACCTAATATTTGGTCTTGTGTTGTAATATATCCGGCTGATGAGTCCTTCTCTGTAGCTGGTTAAATCCCTCTGCCACCACCCCGACATGGTCCGGCTCATAGTGTGTATGCTGTCCCTACATCATGGGGACGAGGCCCTCACGGTCGGAAGGGGCGGGAATGTGGGCGATGGGACCTTTCGATTAAAAAAGCCTGTATTGGATTTGCTTTTTTTCGGTCCATTTGGTAAGGCCTACATACAGAGCGATTTAACTTCTTGAGGGTATAGCATACTCACTGATCATGAAAATTGCTTGAAACTGAAAATAAAATTTCCAGATTTTACTTCTCGTAATAATTTAAATAATGGAGGTAAAAATCTGTTAGGGGTATTTCATAATTTTCTTGCACACTTACACGAGATGTTTATCAATCCTCTTAAACTGAAATATAATTGGTTCTTATAAATCCAGAATCTGATCTATTCTTCATAGGTAGAATCTTTAAATTGATCTTCGGGAAACGTACTGGTTGAACTGATCTGCTTGGGAGAATATCCGTCATCAAACCCCATCTTTTATATATGATCAAGTAACCCGCTACGGCGAAAAGTTTTCAAAGGAAACTTTTACATTTGATTCATGGTGGTGAATGGACTGAATAGCCTAAGTGAGCCTGAAATATCGGGCTGCCACCTAACCTAACCATGGTGGTGTGTATTTAAGATTCGGCCCGATTCGGCCGAACTTCCTGATGTATATACTTGTTTAAGCTCAATTTGGCTGAACACAACAATTAAAACTATATTTTTTGAATATTTCCAAATTGAGGCATAACCAGGGTTGTGGAGTCGAGCCAATTTTGCTCGACTCCGACTCCGACTCCAGCATTTTTCATCAGCTCGACTCCGACTCCGGGTAATATAACTAAATCTTATTTTAGTACCACTAATTTGTAGTTCTATTGTGGGGGTATATATGGGGTATATATATGGATCGATATAAAGTATCGTATTTATTTATGTGTGCAAGAAAGGTCTTAATTTCGCATTTATACCAATTAAACTCTTTATTTCAAATTTAGGGCAATGTTTAATAAATAAAATAATGATATAAATACCCATCATAATATGAGAAGATACCGACAGTATATGTATTTGTGGACGAAAATTATTATAAAGGGTTATATTCCCATATGCATGAATTTGAATCTGAATCGATTTAGACAAAATTGTATATACTTCTAGAAAATCTCTGTACCTAAAATTTAAATCTAACGTTATGGGACGTAACACAATTATAGCAAAAAATAAAAATGCAAAGAAAGTCTAAAGTCGGGCGGGCCGATTGTAACATACTTTGTATTTAGATCTATCTACATTTTGATAAAATCTGAAATCAGACTTCTACAAAATCTCGTGCAATATTTGGGAAACATTCATAATTTTTTATATAGCAAAATTTGAGTCACTTTTACCAGTTTTCGACTTAGCAGTGAGTATCAGTAAGAAAAAAATTTGAGAAAATTTGCTATATAAATAAAATTTTGACAAATTGTTTTATAGAAATAAAATTTTGAAAAAAAATATAAATAGAAATTTTGGAAAAATTTTTGTGTAGTAAATAAAAGTTTGCAAAATTTTCTATAGAAACAAAATTTGAACTAAATTCTCTATATAAATAAATGTTTGAGAAAATTTTCTATATAAATAAATTTTTACCAAATTTTCTATAAAAAAAAACTATAGTAAACAAATTTTGACAAAATTTTCTATAGAAATAAAATTTTGAAAAAAATATCAATAGAAATTTTTGGAAAATTTTTTGTGTAGTAAATAAAATTTTGCAAAATTTTCTAAAGAAATAAAATGCTGCAAAATTTTCTATAGAAAGAAAATTTAGACTAAATTTTCTATAAAACAAAAATGTTGACTAAATTTCCTATCGACATAAAATGTTGTATAAATTTTGTATAAAAAAAATCTAAAATAACAAAATTTTGGCACAATTTTCTATAGAAAAAAATTTGAAAAAATTATTAATAGAAATTTTGGAAAATTTTTTGTGTAAATAAAATTTTGCACAATTTTCTATAGAAGCAAAATTTTGGCTAAATTTTCTATAGAAATAAATTTTTGACAAAATTTTCTACATAAAAATATTTTTATACCCACCACCATAGAATGGTGACAGGGGTATAAGATTGTCATGTCGAAGATGAGCTAGATCGGTCCAGGTTTTGATATAGCTCCCATATGAACCGATCGCCCGATTTGGGGTCTTGGGCTTATAAAAACCGTAGTTTTTATCCAATTTGTCAGAAATTGGAAACCTAGAGATATTCTAGGGCTATAAGGAGGAGTGCTGAAAATGGTGATTATCGGACCCGATTTCCCGATTTTATTTCTTGAGCTTCTAGAATCCGTAGTTTTTATCTAATTTGTCTGTAATTGGAAATCTAGAGGTATTATAGGACCATTACAAGGCGTGCCGAAGATGGTCATTATCGGACGAAGTTTTGATATAGCCCCCTTTTAGACCGATGTTACGAGTTTACTTCTTGGACTTCTACAATCCGTAGTTTTTATCCAATTTGCCTGAAATTGGAAATCTGGAGGTATTCTAGGACCATTAAGAGGTATGCCGAATATATTGTGTATCGGTCCAGTTTTTGATATAGTCCCCTTATAAACCGGCCCTCCGTTTTGGGGTCTATATTCTAGAACTACAATAGATGTGCTGAATACTGTACGTATCCTTCCATGTTTTTGGCGTAGCCCCATTAGTCCGATTGGACCAAAATAGACCCAAAAAATTATTGAAGTTGGTCCGATGGTCAGACCAAATGGAATTTTTCTGCAGAAATAACATTTGGACAAAAATTTCTATAGAAATAAAATTTTAACAAAATTTTCATAGAAATAAAATTTTAACAAATTTTTCATAGAAATAAAATTATAACAAAATTTTGTATAGAAATAAGCTTCTTAAAAAATTTTGGGATACAATATTATGCAAAAATTTTGTACAAATTTTAAGAAAAAATAAAATTTTGCGATAACTTTCTATAGAAAAAGATTTCTGCTAAATATGTAATAGAAATAAAATTTTGGCTAAATTTTTTACAGAAATTAAATTTTGGCTAAATTTTCAATAGATCTATTGAAAATTTAGCCAAAATTTAATTTCTATAGAAAATGTAGCCAAAGTTTAATTCGAATTAAACTTTGGCTACATTTTCTATAGAAATTAAATTTTGGCTAAATTGAAATTTTGGCTAAAATGAAATCTATTGAAATAAAATTTGGACCAAATTTTCTATAGAAATAGAATGAGGTCGAAATTTTATATAGAAATAAAATTTTGAAAAAAATTTCTTTCGAAGAAAAATTTTAGAAAAATTGTAACTTTTAAATTATATTAATTTAAATTAGAAAACTGGTCCCCTGGTACGAATTTTGGAAAAATTTGGTCCAAAATAAAAATTCGTTGTTGCAACGCTGGTAAGGCCTCCATATAGACCGATTTCAGATATTGAGGGTACATAAGGTGCATTTACCATAAATGTAAATTTTCCAGATATTACTTCTCGTAATCATAAAACAGTTGATGTACTATAGATTTTAGGGCGTTTTCGATTCGCAAAAAATATGTTGCCTTGGTGTTACACTACTTTTTCCCTAATTGACATTTCGCCCAAATGATAGTGTAATTCTAAAGTTATTGTTAATTTATAATATTGTGAGGTATGAAGGATCCAAAATCTATGACAGTGTCCTTGATATGTTGCAATCAATTTCGAGAATGTTGCACCTTTTTTCCCAATCGAAATCGCCATTAGATTTCAAATCGAGGTATTTTTTCTTAATTTTCTTGCACATTTACAGGATATGTTTATGATTCCTTTAAAACTTAAACAAAAATAGTTCTTATAAATCCGGAATCTGATAGGTAAAATCTTTGCATTTATTTTCGGGATGCGAACTGGTTAAACTGATCTGTCATCAAACCCCCATGAAATTTTCTAAGGAAATTAGTATATTTGATTCATGGTGGTGGGTATTTATGATTCGGCCCGGACGAACTTACTGCTGTATATACTTGTTTTATTTTTTATTTTCTATAGAAATAAATGTTGACTTAATTTTCTATAGAAAAAATATTTCTATAGTAATAATATTTCGAATAATTTTTTTATAGAAATTAAATTTTGACAAAACATTCCATATAAATACAATAGTGACAACATTTTCTATAAAAAACAGCTTTGACAATTTTTTCTGTCATATGTGTGTAGGTATATAGCCTTAAAATAAAATTAAAAACAATAAATTCGAATTATTGTTCGAATTATTTCAAATAAATTGACATGGGGATTAAAAGGGATCGATCCAGCCCATTTGCTAGTCTAACATTCTAGGAAACATAAAATGATAGCCGTAATTGGAAGTTGATTTTCATTTCCAATCATGGTGTACATTGATCGAATGCATAACGCATTGGAAACTAATTTGCGTAAAAACTTTTTTAGTTACAAAAATGTGAAGTGTTTAAAAAAATTTGGTTTAGCCGGAGTCGGAGTCGAGCAAAATTTTTACAACTCCGACTCCGACTCCAGCCAAATCTTCAGACTCCGACTCCACAGCCCTGGGCATAATAACAAACAAAGTTTTCGCTGATCGTATTTAGGAGCTTGTATGGATATTAATATACCAAAAACTACTTTTGGTTCTTAAATATGCTTTGGGGAAATTTTTATAACCTAAATATTTTGTTGTTCTTTAGACACTGAAATAGAAACATATACCAGCTGTTTTTGCAGACTTTTTTCTATGAGTACATGACAACGGATTTTTGTTGATGATCACATTTATGTTTGAAGCTTAAAAATTCCTCATTTTAAATAAATGGCTAACTAAATACTTTTTTCTAATTTTTCTGATAATTTTTGAAGACTTACCTGCCTTTGTAACGTTTCCATGGACACATATTTGAATATACTCAGTAATATTCCTATGCATTGTTGACTTGGCATATTTTCAAGCATTTCTGGTAAAAATTGAAGTACCGGTTCAATCTCATTCAGTGGAGATTCTAAAACGACAAAGAAAAAATATTTAATAGGTATCGATATAGGCTTTTAGCCATCTAAAAAAAAATCTAAGCTTTTTTTCTTGGGGCCTACAACTCTGCTGTCTAAATTTTGTAGTTAATTAATTTATGCTTAATCAAATTCCCTTAATATATTCAAACAATTTTTGCTTACCATTTAATTCAACAAAAATTCCAACAACTGTTACTGCCACATGAGAAACCAAACAACGGAATTCTTCTGTGAGTTGATTATTTGAAATGATTTCCATTAAATTATAGACATTACTCATGTAAGAAAATTGTTTAAAAAACGGATATATATAATTCCCGAGTAGGTTTCTAGAAGGCTGAAAAATGAATAAAAGTGAAAGGGATTTTAATTTTTCAAAAAACTATCATACCATACCACATGATCGAAATAAAACTCTAGTATATGCATTAGGATATTTTTGTCATCCAATATACGTTTACTTATTGCCAAATACACTTTGCAAGCCAATGTAGATATATTCGTTTTTGAAGACAGAACTAAATTCAATATAGCTTCTACAAAATCTCGTGAAAAACAATCTATTGCCAAGAGTTTGCTGGAAAGAAAACGAAACCAAAGTTAAAACCATTCTCAAGTAAAGGAAATAAAAATAACCTCTCCTAAGTGAAAACCACCTCTGAGAGGTTTCTCTGCATACCTTTGTAACATATATAAAAATTCCAAAATTTCCATTTGTTGTTTGACTATCTCTTTATTTTGAGTAGTTACTAACATTGTAAAGTAGACATTTTGCAATTTTCTATTTATAAGAATATCCGTTAATATAGTCAAACGAGTTTCATCATATTCTTCCAGCATTTCTTTTAGGCTTTGCAACAGTTTTGATTTCGAAGAAAAATACTGTAAATATTGTCATGATTAGTCTTAATCTTGGAGAAAGAATGATGATTTATAGAGTAGTATTTACCTGTATACTAAAGACTTGATAAAAGAAATCCATGGTTTCATTCTTAAATAGCTCAATATCCTGAGAAATGAGGTCCAGAAGACATGTAAAGATTTTATCGCATGATTGTTTATAGCTACATAATAATATAATAAATTTTATAAATAAAAATATAAGCTTTTCGTTGTCATAAAAATGGGAAAAAACCATTTAAATTATCACACAAAAAGTAATTAAATATTTTGACGTTGGTTATTGCTCAATGAGGTTCTAAATTCAAGCAACTAATATTGGTTTTCTGTGTAGAAGTAAAAACGGGACCTAAGATCGTCTTAGGTTGTCCATTTGATTAATAGCAAAAATTTAATCTTGAAGAAAAAACGAAAATGAGTAGACATGGAAAATTAGATGTTAGTAGAATTCTACATAAATGGTAGTTTGGTAATGTTTTTAATGTTTTGGAAGATTTTGCAAAATATTCATCTACAACTAAAGGCTACTTCATACATTTTCAATAAAAATAAAATGTTGGCAAAATTTTCTATAGAAATAAAATTTTGACAAAATTTTCTATGGAAATAAAATGATGACAAAATTTTCTATAAAAATAAAATGAAATAAAAATTTTCTATAGAAATAAAATTTTGACAACATTTTCTATAGAAATAAAATTTGTACAATATATTCTATAGAAATAAAATTTTGACAAAATTTTCTATAGAAATAAAATTTTGACAAAATTTTCTATAGAAATAAAATTTTGACAAAATTTTCTATAGAAATAAAATTTTGACAACATTTTCTATAGAAATAGAATTTTGACATAATTTTCTATAGAAATAAAATTTTGACAAAATTTTCTATAGAAATAAAATTTTGACAAAATTTCCTATAGAAATTAAATTTTGACAAAATTTTCTATAGAAATAAAATTTTGATAAAATTTTCTATAGAAATAAAATTTTGATAAAATTTTCTATAGAAATAAAATTTTTACAAAATTTTCTATTGAAATAAAATTTTTACAAAATTTTCTGTAGAAATAAAATGATGACAAATTTTTCTATAAAAATAAAATGAAATAAAAATTTTCTATAGAAATACAATTTTGACAACATTTTCTATAGAAATAAAATTTTGACAATATATTCTATAGAAATAAAATTTTGACAAAATCTTCTATAGAAATAAAATTTTGACAAAATTTTCTATAGAAATAAAATTTTGACATAATTTTCTATAGCAATAAAATTTTGACATAATTTTCTATAGAAATAAAATTTTGACAAAATGTTCTATAGAAATAAAATTTTGACATAATTTTCTATAGAAATAAAATTTTGACAAAATTTTCGATAGAAATACAATGTTGACAAAATTTTCTATAAAAACAAGTAAGGAAAGTTTAAAGTCGGGAGGGGCCGACTATAACAGGTTGGCTGATAAGTCCCCGGTCTGACACATAGATGGGGTCGCATGTATTAAAGGCATATTATTTTTATATAGTACCAACCTTCAAATGATTCGTGTCAAAATTTGACGTCTCTAAGTCAATTAGTTTGTGAGATAGAGCGTCTTTTGTGAAGCAACTTTTGTTATTGTGAAAAAAAATGGGAAAAGGAATTTCGTGTTTTGATAAAATAATGTTTTCTGAAGGGGAAAATACGGTGGAAGCAAAAACTTGGCTTGATAATGAGTTTCCGGAATCTGCCCCAGGGAAATCAACAATAATTGATTGGTATGCAAAATTCAAGCATGGTGAAATGAGCACGGAGGACGGTGAACGCAGTGGACGTCCGAAAGAGGAGGTTACCGACGCAAACATCACAAAAATCCACAAAATGATTTTGAATGACCGTAAAATGAAGTTGATCGAGATAGCAGGGGCCTTAAAGATATCAAAGGAACGTGTTGGTCATATCATTCATCAATATTTGGATATGCGGAAGCTCTGTGCAAAATGGGTGCCGCGCGAGCTCTCATTTGACCAAAAACAACAACGTGTTCAGCGGTGTTTGCAGCTGTTAACTCGTAATACACCCGAGTTTTCCGTCGATATGTGACAATGGATGAAACATGGCTCCATCACTACACTCCTGAGTCCAATCAACAGTCGGCTGAGAGGACAGCGACCGGTGAACCGTCTCCGAAGCGTGGAAAGACTCAAAAGTCCGCTGGCAAAGTAATGGCCTCTGTTTTTTGGGATGCGCATGGAATAATTTTTATCGATTATCTTGAGAAGGGAAAAACCATCAATAGTGACTATTATATGGCATTATTGGAGCGTTTGAAGGTCGAAATCGCGGCAAAACGGACCCATATGAAGAAGAAGAAAGTGTTGTTCCACCAAGATAACGCACCATGCCACAAGTCATTGAGAACGATGGCAAAAATTCATGAATTGCACAGAAAAAAATATCACCAACATTTTCCAATTAAAAAGTTAATTGAAGTTGAAAATTTTTTCAATTAATAAATTAATTGATACAATTAACTTTTTAATCATGATAGAAACATTAAGTTAATTAAGTCAATGATTGAAAATTTTTAAATTTTTAATTAAAAAATTAATTAATACAATTAACTTTTTAATCAAATTGGGAAGACTAATTCTGTTAACCCTTTCACTACCGAAATAAACCTAATGTTAAAAACTTTAATTTTTCTTCTGTTTTTACTTGTACTACCAGCATGTAGAACAAAAATTGCCATTTTGAAAACCTACTTCAAATACTTCAAGAGCTATATGAGCTTGTTTTGAAAATTTGATTCTTGAATTGTGACCAAGTGCCCTTACGAAAATAAGCGCTATTTGGCCTATAATGTCCTTCAAAGTGTGAACAAAAATACAAAAAAGAACCCGAAAAAGTGTCAGCTATAGTTTTCGTATGAATGTCCATTTACTAGAAACATACAGTAGAAAAATTGTCTCAAATTTTCGTATTTTTCCTTTATTTCTAAAGAAGTTTACAAAAATGTATTTTGGACCTCACCAATATAGAAAATATTTATAGGTTATTTAGATTAAAGCCTCTACTTTAAAATAACATCGAGAAATAAATCAAAACTAAGTGGAAAAATAGAAATTGGTGTCTTTTTCGAATGTCCTTCAAAGCGGACATCGGTAGTGAAAGGGTTAAAAAAAGTTCTGATTTTTTTTTAAATTTTTAATTAAAAATGTCTTTCAAACAATCATTTGTTAATTCAAATAAAAACTCTAAGCCAATTCAGAAAGTAATGAAAAATAGTTACCTTTTTTAATTAATAAATTAATTGAGTTTTGCAATCAACATCAATTAAATCTTTAATTGAATCAATTAAAAAATTAATTGAAATTTGCTGAAAAAATCAATTAATTTTTTAATCAAGAATTTTTTCTATGTCCAATTAAAACTGTGATGGATACTATCATTTTCGTGATTGTAGACATTTCAATTAAAAAATTAATTGGATCAATTAATTTGGTGATTGAATCAGAAAAAAATTTTTTGTGTGTGGGCTTCGAATTGCTTCCCCACCCACCGTATTCTCCAGATCCGGCCCCCAGCGACTTTTTCTTGTTCTCAGACCTCAAAATGATGCTCGCAGGGAAAACACATACTTGTGCCGAATTTGAAGTCGATTGGACTAAAACTGCAAAAATGTGTTCACGGACTGACGGACATGGCTATATCGACTCGGGAGCCCACCCTGAGCATTTTTGCCAAAGACACCATGTGTCTATCTCGTCTCTGGGTGTTGCAAACATATGCACTAACTAATAATACCCTGTTCCACAGTGTGGCGCAGGGTATAATAAAATGTTGACAAAATTTTCTATAGAAATAAAATGTTGACAAAATTGTCTATAGATATAAAATGTTGACAAAATTTTATTCAGAAATAAAATGTTGACAAAATTTTCTGTAGAAATAAACCATCTGCAGTCTATAGGGCTTTGCCAAATAAATTTGACAAACATTCTTTTCCTCTGTTGGTTAGGCTACTCTTGTAGTTTAGTCATTGCAATGGTTTTAAAGCTGAGATCAAAACAACAAATATGAAATAAAATTTTGACAAAATCTTCTATAGAAATAAAAATTTGACAAAATTTTCGATAGAAATAAAATTTTCACAAAATTTTCTAGAAAAATAAAATTTTGACAAAATTTTCTATAGAAATAAAATTTTGACAAATTTTCCAGAGGAAAAAAATTTTGACAAAATTTTCTATAGAAATAAAATTTAAAAAAAAAAATTTCTATAGAAAAAAAATTGTGACAAAATTTTCGATAGAAATATTTCTATATATACTGTTATATCTATTAATAGATTTATTAAAAAAACATACTTTTATAATTGTTATTATACATATCAACTATTGATAACTTGTTTGTATATAGTTTATCGGCCCATTGGGCTTATTATATTACTGTGTGAAATAAATGAAATGAAATAAAATTTTGACAAAATTTTCTATAGAAATCAAAATTTGAAAAATAAGATTGTTTGTTTGGTAGTTTTGTGGTAACATTTTTGCCAAGTTTTAAGAATTGTGTTGATGAGAATTTCATGTTGATTTGAGAAAGGAAAGACAGGTAAAATAATTCCGGCGTTCCTCATGCAAATATAGAACGAAAAGAGGCTTACGGCGATTATTTTTTACTAAAACAACGATAGAAAAATGGATCCTATACCCAGCGTAGGTATGGTTGCAGTTCTCTATTTCATTCATGAACTTCTCTCCTAGCAAACAGCTTGCAAAAAAACCTACCTTAATCCCTGTTGTGCACTTATGTATAAACGACTACAAATTGCATCTAGAACCGGAAATACAGCGCGATATTCTTTGCGGAGACAATGGAGACCTTGAAGCAAGCAAATATCTGTAAAAAAACATGATTTCAATATCTTACTTTCCAAGTTTAAAAACATACACACTTATTCTAGCCAAGGGTTCCTCAAACATTCGAGCTGTACCCCAAGTGTTCTCCTTGAGCAAATGTTTATATACAGTACACCAAACTGCTATTAAATGCATCAGTAATTCTACAGGCGAGCATATATTTTCAATATCTTCATCTTCGGAATTCAAATTCTCAACAAAGACTTTGTTCTGTTCATGCATTTCATGACACAATGCCACCAAAAAGTTTTCAACTCTTTCGAACTCGAATTTGTTACAATGAAAGCTATAGATCTGCAATTGTTCCATGGGCCATTGAAAATTAACAGTGCCATTATTTGCATCGAACACTTGTTGAGGTGTTATAAGCCCTTCAATACCAATGAAGCGTAGGGTGTCGTTGACAAAACTAGAAGCCAAATCTAAAGATATTTCCCCATTATCAAGTGGCGCCAACACAATTTGTTGAGCTAAATCTTTTGCAACAATCTGCAATGGAATAATTAGAAGCAGTAGGTACAATAGGGATTTCCACATATGGACTCACCTTTGGTTCTATACCAGCTTTTAATGTGGATATATAAGACATATTGCTCGAAAATTGTACCCACAAAAAGTAATTTATAATGTTTTCAATTTTTGTAACGAATTATAACAATGTTGCCAATTAGAATACGAAATCGCGTTAGAGTGGCGTCGATAATTATCGATATCTTTACAGGGTGACATTGAAACACGATGAATGAGTTTTTATATGAATCACTCTGTTGTTTGACAGCTGTGCTAAGCGGACCTTAGACGGTCGGATAAACACTACGGCAGAGGTTCGCCTATTTGTTGTATGTTCGCTCAAGTTTTACCCTCACACTGCACGAACAATTATGAAAACAACATGAAGAAATAAGAAGAAGCATAAACTCAAACAATAAAGATGGACGAAAAGTTAGGTGTAAAGCCATTTTTTAGTAAAAATGGAAGAAACAATAAAAATTCCAAGCTGAATTAGCGATCCGTCATTAATTTCATTGCAGAAATGCTTGTTTTAATTATGAAAATAAATTTGTTTTTGATAATGTTTGGCTAACATCTCCTTACACGTGAAGATTTGTGCCTCCCAACCGGAAAAAAATCAAAGTTGTTTTGATTTTATGCCAACACGTCCCTGCAACTCGCGAACATGGCCTTATACTAGCGGATTTGTCGCCGCAACGTGTTGTGTCGCAGGGTTTATCCGACCGTATAAGGTGCCCTTTAAGCGGACATTACATGGTCGGATAAACACTACGACAGAGGTTCGCCTATTTGTTGTTTGTTCGTTCAAGTTTTGCCCTTACACTGCACGAACAAATATGAATTTCAAAATACTTCTCGCCTAGTTTTCCATTGAATGGAAGTGGAATTTTTCTAAGTTTTTGCCACAATTCAGGTTTAGACTTATTTTTTCTTAAATGTCCAACCAGAATTGGCGAACTATCATTATTTCATTGCAGAAATGCCTGTTTTTAGTGTGAAAATAAATTTGTTTTTAATAATATTTGGCGATCATCCCCTTATGCGCTTTACAGACTATCAGTTATTCCGGACGACAGTGCTCGTGTCGAACATATCCCATATATTGTGCCCATAATGCGCTTTATGCGCTTTAAGGACTATCAGTTATTCCGGACGACAGTGCTCGTGTCGAACATATCGCATATATTGTGCACATTATAAGTTAAGTCCGAAGGCATAATCGATACTGCTGCATGTTTATGGGATCGATAACACATTTACCGATTATTTAGTAATCGCCGACAAGTCGTATCGATCCGACACACTGTAAGATTCTTTACAAACACCGACATTCCGTCCGGAATAACTGATAATCTGTAAAGCGCATTACAGACTATCAGTTATTCCGGACGACAGTGCTCGTGTCGAACATATCCCATATATTGTGCACATTATCAGTTACGTCCGATGGCATAATCGATACTGCTGCATGTTTGTGGGATCGATAACACATTTACCGATTATTTAGTCATCACCGACAAGTCGTATCGATCCGACACACTGTAAGATTCTTTACAAACACCGACATTCCGTCCGGAATAACTGATAGTCTGTAAAGCGCATAATAAGATAAGTCCGAAGGCATAATCGATACTGCTGCATGTTTATGGGATCGATAACACATTTACCGATTATTTAGTCATCGCCGACAAGTCGTATAGATCCGACACACCGTAAAATTCTTTACAAACACCGACATTCCGTCTGGAATAACTGATATTTTGTAAAGGGCATTATACGTAAAGACCAGAAAAAATCAAAATTGTTTTGATTTTATGCCAACACATCCTCGCAACACGCGAACATGACTTTATACTAACGGATTTGTCGCAAGGTTTATCTCTTTAAGGCCGGTATGCACCTCTAGCGAAATTTTCGGTAGCAAAAATTTATTTAAGTCTACAACAAAAAAAACAGGGCTGTGTACACAAATTTTAAACCATCTAATCGCTTTTAAAAATTGTTAATATATGTTCCAAATAGTCCTCAAATAAATTGTTTATTATTTACAGACCTTTTAAAACTTTTACGCACACAATGATTGTAATAAATTAAATGTTTGCTGCCAAAAATATACTTTTGACAACCCTGTTATTTTCATTAGAGGTGCGTACCAGTTTACGAAATTGAACGCTACCGAAAATTTCGTTAGCACAAATAGCAATGCATTTCTTATGGGAATGAAATTTTTCGCTAGAGGTGCATACCGGCCTTTATGCACTTTACAGTTATCAGTTAAGGCCGGTACTCTTTTCGGTTTTCGCGTTGAAACTCCATACAAAATCAAAAAATGCGAAAAATGCGAAAAATTTGCGAAATTTTTTCCATTTGTGATACTTTGTTTTTTCGTGTTGAAAAACTGACGTTTATAGCACGGCGCCATTTGCAATGTGAATTAAGAAATAATTTATTTATTAAAAACTATTTGTGCGGGTTTATAAATCAAACACGGACCATATTTTTGTTCCGAAACTATACAAAGGATCAAAGGAATAGCAGATCAATTGCCCAAGGAAAAATAAAATGTTATTTTGTAAAAACAAGCAACAACCACCAACTTAATCCAATATCGCTCCCTGTAAAATAGCGCTCCAAGCTACCTAAAAAAACGCCGCTTTCTATGTGCGAAATAATGGTTTCCATAAAAATTTTTCGCAAGAATGAACATAGTACCGGCCTTTATTCCTGACGGAATGTCGGTGTTTGTAAAGAATCTTAAGGCCGGTACTATGTTCATTCTTGCGAAAAATGTTTATGGAAACCATTATTTCGCACATAGAAAACGGCGTTTTTTTAGGTAGCTTGGAGCGCTATTTAACAGGGAGCGATATTGGATTAAGTTGGTGGTGTTGCTTGTTTTTACAAAATAACATTTTATTTTTCCTTGGGCAATTGATCTGCTATTCCTTTGATCCTTTGTATAGTTTCGGAACAAAAATATAGTCCGTGTTTGATTTATAAACCCGCACAAATAGTTTTTAATAAATAAATTATTTCTTAATTCACATTGCAAATGGCGCCGTGCTATAAACGTCAGTTTTTCAACTCGAAAAAACAAAGTATCACAAATGGAAAAAATTTCGTAAATTTTTCGCATTTTTTGGTTTTGTATGGAGTTTCAACGCGAAAACCGAACAGAGTACCGGCCTTTACAGTGTGTCCAATTCTTTATACTCTTTGGTAAAGTCCGAAGGCATAATCGATACTGCTGCATGTTTTTGGGATCGATAACACATTTACCGATTATTTAGTTACCGATTATTTAGTTCGAGTTTAGCCGCTAAAAACGTCATTTTTCACGATTACTTTTCTTTAATAATCCATTTTAAGGAATACAAACTTTCTGAAAATTTGCTTTGGGCTGTTCCCCATCGAGTTATAATAAAATTTGCAACAAATACGTATAATTTCATGCATTTTTCTTACTGATTTAGTTTTCACTTTAGCGATTTTAGCGGCTAAACTCGAACTTAATACTCACCTTATAACGAAAATACGGATCATATTTTGTTCCGAAAATATACAAGGGATCAAAGGACTAGCAGATCAATTGTCCAAGGAAAACTAAAATGTTAATTTTGCATTAGCAAGCATCAATGTGGTATCACAATGGACTGAATAGTCTAAAGGTAAAATTACATACCATACGTTCAATGCGTTAAATGCGTCCGATGATTGAAGAGTTGAAATTTCTCTTTGAAATCAAAAGCTCGAATACTCTGCCACAAACAGAAAATATCAACCCTTCCATCAACGCACGGATTGACGCATAGTGTGTAATTCAACCTTAAGTGAGCCTGACACATCGGGCTGCCACCTAATGCGCTTTACAGACTATCAGTTATTCCGGACGGAATGTCGGTGTTTGTAAAGAATCTTACAGTGTGTCGGATTGATACGACTTGTCGGCGATTACTAAATCGATAACATATTTACCGATTTTTAGTCATCGCCGGCAAGTCGTATCGATCCGACACACTATAAGATTCTTTATGCGCTTTACAGAATATCAGTTATTCCGGACGACAGTGCTCGTGTCGAACATATCCCATATATTGTGCACATTATAAGTTAAGTCCGAAGGCATAATCGATGCTGCTGTATGTTTATGGGATCGATAACACATTTACCGATTATTTAGTCATCGCCGACATGTCGTATCGATCCGACACACTGTAAGATTCTTTACAAACACCGACATTCCGTCCGGAATAACTGATAATGTGTAAAGCGCATTACAAGCACCGACATTCCGTCCGGAATAACTAAAGCGCATTAGACACTTTACAAACACAGACATTCCGTCCGAAAAAACTTATAGTCTGGACGGCGCGTAAATCCCCTACCGACAGCCGCTGCATATAAATTAGCATACTTGTGTGTTTGTCCAACAAGTTGTTCCCAATTTGTTGGAATGTATAAGGTTCTGCCAAAATTCAAAAATGACAGCTGATATTTGTTTGGATTGAAGCACAGGACAAGAGCTTGTTGGAAAGAATTGTGTTTCTTGGAAGGATGGAGGATTTAAAGGAATCTATAACAGATGATAATTTGAAATTGGTAAGTCCATTTAAATTCTTCAACTTCTCCAGGCATCTGGATTTTATTTTACTTATTTTTTGAGGGGGATTTGAAATCATATTCGTGTATGTATGATTTTATCTCCAAAAATTTGGCTGGTTATATCAAATATCGTATTAATACAATTAAATAATTCATTTGTTCTCTTCTGTTGTTTCAAGGTGGAAAGCATAAATAGTCGTGTCAATAGCATTTATAAACAATTGTGCGAATTCGAAGATTGTATTGATCCCAATACCTCCGAGGATTTTGGTGATTCATACAGCAAAATAATGGATATATTGGAAACTCTCGAATATATACAAGAAGGAGCACAAATGATAAGGCCATGTAATTTAAGTTTACACTCCCATCAACAAAGCCTAGACGAGCAAATCAAATGCTTGGAACAATCTGTTCATTTATTGAAACTTTCCAAAAAACCCGAAGATATGGGAGAACAATGAACGATTAGAATGTTGTTCAATATATTCACAACAGTGTCATATTCCATAGAGAGATAAGACTACAAATATCGTTTTTATAAGTCTTCATGAAGTATTTGGGTAAAATTAACTACCGAATGCTACTACTGCCAGTAAAATATTGAAATTTTTTATTTTTGTAATATCTTTTGTATTTTTTTGTATAAAAATTGTATAACAATCCCTACGTAGCATGTAAAAACATAATAAATGAATTAATCGATCTTTTAAAAAATATACGTTACGTGTAAGGGTGGGTATTAAGTTCGAGTTTAGCCGCTAAAATTGCTAAAGTGAAAATTAAATCAGTAAAAAAAAGGCATAAAGTTATGCATATTTGTTACAAATTTAATTATATCTTGATGGGGAATAGCCCAAAGCAAATTTTCACAAAGTTTGTATTCCTTAAAGTGGATTAATTAAGAAAAGTAATCGTGAAAAATGGCGATTTTAGCGGCTATACTAGAACTTAATACTCAGGCGGGTACTAAGTTAGTGTTTCACTGGTGAACTTGAATATTTTGTCATTCCCTTTTTTCGAAATTTGGAAAATCGGGTTTCTTGGTCATTCGACATTTTTAAAATTAGAAAGAGTATTAAAAAGAGTATCGGTTTTTAATTTTGAGCTGCATTTAAATATGATTTATTGGAGATTTGGGGAAATTAGACTTTTTTAAAAATTTGGAAAAAGCTGCTTTTCAACCATTCCGTATTTTTTAAGTTCGGAAAAATCCGCTTTTCGATTATACGACATTTTGAAAAGCGACTATTAGAGTTTCCGAATTTTTCAACATTTGGATAAATATCATTTTCCGGCCATTTGATGTTTTAAAAATTTGGAAAAGTTAATACTTTGAGTTTTTGGCTTTTTCAAAATTTGGTAATATCAACTTTTCAATATTATAAAAATTTAAAAAGTCAATTTTTGAAAATTTGTAAAATTAGGGGTTCGACAATCCTATGTTTTACGACATTTTCAAAACCGACTATTCGAGTTTCCGAATTTTGTAAAATTTGTAAAAATAGGGGTTCGACAATCCGATGTTTTACGACATTTTCAAAAGCGACTATTCGAGTTTCCGAATTTTTCAAAATTTGGAAAAATCTACTTTATCGAGTTTTCGACTTTTTAAATGTGAGCTGCGTTTAAACCTGATAATTTAAAGATCTATTAAAACTATGGAAATATCGAGTTTTCGACATTCTTAAAGTTTGTAATTTAATTTAAAATTTGGAAAAATCGGCTGCAGTTAAAACTAATAATTTAAAAAGGAAAAAAATTTCAATATTTTTAACATTCGAAAAAGACGATTTTCAAGTTTTTGACAATTAAAAAATTGAGAAAAATCTTTTTTAAAATTTTTGAGCTGCTGTTAAACCTGACAATTAATATAGCTTTTTTTATAGAGAAATTTAGAACTATCGAATTTCAAAATTTGAACAATTGGCATTTCGAATGGTCGAAACATTTTAAACATTTTGGAAAAAGTTTACTTTTCGAGTTTTCGACTTTTTCAAAATTTGGAAAGTCAGGTTTATAAACTGAAAAAAAAAACATTCATCATTTAAAAAAAAAATAGAAAATGTAGATTTTCAAGTTATTGACTTTTTCAAAACTGAGAAAAACCGGCTTTTCAAGTCTTTAAAATTTTTGAGCTGTCTTTAACACGTTCGCTGCCGTGTGACCCACCGGTGGTTCACACGATTTTTTTCCGTGAATCCATGTGCACCACCGGTGGTTCACACGATTTTTTCCGTGAGGCCATGTGTACCACCGGTGGGTCACACGCTACATAATATTATAAGACCGGTGGTCACATTCTAAAAACACATAAAAAACAACACAAACGTGAAACTAAAGACACATAACGGTTCACTAACACTTAACAAACACTTAAAAAAAAAAACACTTTTGGCATACTGGTAATTTTTTTTAACATACGACGGCAGCGAATGTGTTAAGACTGATAACTTATAAACCATTTAAAAATATATAAAATATCGATTTTTCGACTTTTTAAAAATTAGAAAAATCGGGTTTTCAAACATTCGACATTTTCAAAATTTCACTTTTTAAAATTTTTGAGTTGTGTTTAAACTAGATCTTCATAAAATAAATAAATACCGAATTTTTTTATAATTTGGAAAAGTAGACTTTTCAAATTGTCGGACATTTGAAAAAATCGGGAAAGTCGACATTTCAAGTTTTTAAAGCTGAGAAAAATCGACTTTTCCACTCGATACAATTTTTGAACTGCGGTCAAACTTGATAATTTATGGACCATTTCAAAACAATTGAAATACCAACTTTTCAAAATTCGAAAAAATGGCTTTGGAAAATTTGAAACCCAGTAATTTATACACCCAAAGAAATTTGTTAGTAGGGACAGCAGAAAAGTCTGGTAAAACAGCAGAAAGTCTGCTGAAAAAGGGACAGCAGTCACTGTTTGCTGAAATAGCAAACATTTCCTGGTATTTTTTAAGCTCGATTACACTAAACATGTTTTATTTTGGCAAAATGTCAACATTGAAGCTATTCTAACAGAATTAACACAATATTTTATGAATATCTATAGTATTTGACCAAAAATCTGAATATTTATCGGAATATTAACAGCAAACAAAATGTTTGCTGATCGTATTTAGGAGCTTGTAAGTATATTACAGAGCAAAAATATACCAAAAACTACTTTTGGTTCTTAAATATGCTTTGTGGAAAATTTTATAACCTAAAAGTTTTATAAATTGTTGTTCATTAGGCCCTGAAGTACAAAAATACAACAGCAGACATCGACTGCTGTTTTTAGCAGACTTTTTTCTATGAGTGTAGACTTTTGAAATTTTGGAAAAATCGCTATGTTACATTTTTAAAATTTTGGAAATTCCATCTTAAGTTTTTGACTTTTTCAAAATTTGGAAAAGTCGAATTTATACATTAGCGTAGCTAGACAATTTTCCTAGGGGGGGCTATAGCCCCCCTAGCTAAAACTTTATAGACTGAACTTATAGGTTCAACTAATGTTTTATTTCATAAAATTTAATAAAAAATAGACATCAAAATAACTCGAGAATCAATTTATAATAAAGCAACTAAAAGTACCCTACGGGAAATTGGTGCAAGTTGTGAAATAAAATTTAGTGAAATAAAATTATCAGAATAACCTTTTGTTCGATATATTTCAAATTTTTTTTTCATTTCGGGTTCCTTTAGGAGCCCAAATTGAAAGAGATTTCTAAGAGTTTGTCCGAGACTGGTTCCTGAGGACCTGTTTATGGGTTGCTCCTGCTAAATTGTTCCAGAATATGTCCTTTGGGGTGAGTCCAAGACGCGTCCTAAAATGTAAGTTTACTCCGTCAATGACAAACCCATGTAAAGGTGGACGGTCCCTTCCATACGTTTTGATCAGAACTGGGACTGGTCCATACACACCAGGGACTAGTCCTGTACCAGTTCTGTGGTTGATCCATTTCCCGTAGGGTAGTTCCACACTTTTCCCAGCAAAAAATTGGGAGTTGTTCTAAAGGCACAACTTTAAAAGCACTTCCAAAAATGTCCTCACAAAGAAGTTAACTATTTTAACTACACAGAAATTTTTTTTACTTCATTTTTTTATATTTTAATGCGTAATTTTTTGTTTTCTTTTTTCAAATAGTTTAAAAAAAAGAGTAAAAGAGTAAGTAAGAGTGTACCACTTCCAGACCCAAAAAGAACATTTTCATTTTGGCGACGCTTTTTTGCAGCATTATTAAGATACTAATTTATGAAAGAATAGTTCTAATATCAATTACTATTTTTATTCAACTAAATCATAAGTTCAACCACAGCTTTATTTCATAAATATCAGACTTCTACCACAACCCAAGTAAAGGGTGATTCTTTTGAGGTTAGGATTTTCATGCATTAGTATTTGACAGATCACGTGGGATTTCAGACATGGTGTCAAAGAGAAAGATGCTCAGTATGCTTTGACATTTCATCATGAATAGACTTTCGATCTGCCACAACGTCGAATTTTCAGTGAATGGGCCCTAGAAAAGTTGGCAGAAAATCCGCTTTTTTATCGACAAATTTTGTTCAGCGATGAGGCTCATTTCTGGTTGAATGGCTACGTAAATAAGCAAAATTTCCGCATTTGGAGTGAAGAGCAACCAGAAGCCGTTCAAGAACTGCCCATGCATCCCGAAAAATGCACTGTTTGGTGTGGTTTGTACGCTGGTGGAATCATTGGACCGTATTTTTTCAAAGATGCTGTTGGACGCAACGTTACGGTGAATGGCGATCGCAATCGTTCGATGCTAACAAACTTTTTGTTGCCAAAAATGGAAGAACTGAACTTGGTTGACATGTGGTTTCAACAAGATGGCGCTACATGCCACACAGCTCGCGATTCTATGGCCATTTTGAGGGAAAACTTCGGAGAACAATTCATCTCAAGAAATGGACCGGTAAGTTGGCCACCAAGATCATGCGATTTGACGCCTTTAGACTATTTTTTGTGGGGCTACGTCAAGTCTAAAGTCTACAGAAATAAGCCAGCAACTATTCCAGCTTTGGAAGACAACATTTCCGAAGAAATTCGGGCTATTCCGGCCGAAATGCTCGAAAAAGTTGCCCAAAATTGGACTTTCCGAATGGACCACCTAAGACGCAGCCGCGGTCAACATTTAAATGAAATTATCTTCAAAAAGTAAATGTCATGGACCAATCTAACGTTTCAAATAAAGAACCGATGAGATTTTGCAAATTTTATGCGTTTTTTTTTTAAAAAAGTTATCAAGCTCTTAACAAATCACCCTTTAATTCGATTGTGCATGAAAGTCTTTAGTGGAACTTTGTGCGTTGTACGAGTATATACTTGCTTAATTTTTATAAAAATGTAAAATCGTAAATAGGTTTTCAAATTCTGGGGGGGGCTAAAATTTTTCTGGGGGGGTCTAAGCCCCCTCCCCAGAGGCCTTCCTACGCTTATGAATTTATATAATTTTTGAGCTGCGGTTTGACTCAATATTGCGACATTTTTAAAATTTGGAAAAGTAAATTTTCAAGCTTTTGAATTTCCTGACTATAGTGCTATTTGTCCCATTTCCTTGGAAAGTGCAATAGATTCATGTTTATTTGGTAGTATGTATTTAACGTCTGATGTTGATGTGCAATTGTCTGTGTTGAATGCTAATCTTCGTCAAATTCATGCTATAGTTCCTGTTAGAAGGTGCTTGGTGAAGGATGGAATTGATGATTGGTTCCATTGCGATGAAATACAGTATCATATTTCACTAAGGGTTATGGCCTTTAGGAATTATATGCAGGACAAAAGTTTGGTTAACTGGCAGTGCTATTGTCGTAGTCGGAACCGGCCGAAGCGTGTCATTAGGAGGATAAAAAGGGCGGAACATAATAAAAGGTTTGATAATAAAACCTCGCGGGAGATATGGGGAATTCTAAGGAAGAATGGTGTTTGTGATGATAATGACGATAATAGTGTTATTTGTGATGATGTTGAACGTCTAAATCGAGAATTTGTATCTAATCAGTCTAATGATATAGTTGATGTCTCATGTGTTCCTCGTGATGTTTATGAAGGTTTTTCTTTTCGTACAGTGACTTTCCTGGAAATGACTGAGGCATTTAATATGATTAAGTCTAATGCTGTAGGTCACGATGGATTCAATTTACGTTTTTTGGGCATTGTTTTTCCCCTTGTTGGTAAAAACATTCTACACCTTGTCAACACATAACTGACAACGTCGAAGTATCCCCGGGAATGGAAGATAGGCAAGGTAATTCCTATACCAAAGGGCAAATATGTGAATGAATTTAGGCCGATCTCTATTATGCCGATTGTATCAAAAATGGTTGAGCATGTAATGAAAGTGCAACTTCTTGAACATGTGGAGAAATTGTCTTTGTTACATGACAGCCAATGTGGGTTCCGGCGTGGTCGTAGCACAACAGCTCTCCTTGTCGGGTTGACTGATAATGTAAGAGAGAGGGTTAGCAATGGGTGCTGTTGTGTTCTACTATCACTTGATTTGGAAAAGGCATTTGATAAAATCAATTATGGTATAATGATCGAGAAGCTACATGGTGAGCTTGGCTTTTCTACGCCTTCTACAAGCAGGCTTTCTTATTTAAGTGATCGGACACAGTATGTAAGTTGTAGTGGTTCTGTGTCTAGCGTTTGTCCCGTCTATAGTAGTGTGCCGCAAGGTTCTGTTCTGGGGCCTTTATTGTTCATAGTGTACATAAATGATTTGTTTAGTTGTATTAGTTCCAGGAATTGCTTAACCTTTGCGTTTGCTGATGATGTCCAGATTTTGTTCAAGGGTGACCCAGTCTTTGTGGATGTTTTACAAAGCACCATTTGCAGTAAATGTTTTAGTTACCTGGTTGGGGGAAAATAAGCTTTCTATTAATGTCAACAAGACAAAGGCAATGTTCTTTGGTAAGATACCGTCCGATGCTATTAATGTTTCCATTTATAGTGTACCTATAGATGTTGTAAGCAAAATTAAGTGTCTTGGGGTTTTACTTGATGGGGAACTGAGTTTTGAGGCGCATGTAAACTCGTTAATTTCAAGTGTCAACTTTACTTTGAGGTAGTTGTACAATTTGGATTTTTGTTTGCTACGCAGTTATGTATGGTCTTGAAGTGTTTTCTGGTAGTCGCGGTCATGTTATTCGTAAGTTACGTCTATTTCATCGTGTTTTGATTTTCTGGGTTGTACTTTTGAAGAGTATATTTGTATAAGAAGTTTGTTGTTGTTTTATAGGGTCACTAAATCTGGTTCACCAAGATTTTTAGCAGATTTATTTACCTTCTCCAAATCGTCGAGGAATCCGCAGATTATGATTCCGAAACTAACATCTGTATTAGAAAGATCATTCCAAGTGAGAATCGCCCGTACATACAACCGCCTACCCCTCTTTTTGAAACTATTTAATTGCAACTCGAAAACATATAAAAGTAAACTCCAAGAATACCTTATTCTTAATGATTTGTAATTGATATCTCATATTTTTTTAGTAGTTGTTATCTGGGATTAATAATAAATAAAATTAATTCATTTCATTAAATCGGTAAAAGTATTAGTACAAATATAATTAAATTCATTATCTTCAAAAGTAATTGCCATAATTCTTTCATGTACACAATTGTTATTTATGCCCAATAATTTTTTAAATAAATTTTTAAATTTTTAGTTTTAGTTTATTAATGATTTAATTGTTTTTTTTTTCAATTTTTTATTAGTTTAATAATTTAGTGTCATGTAATCAAAATTTTTGTTTGTATTTTTATTATCATTGTTATTATTTTTAATTTTAGAAACTTTGTAGTTTACATTAACGGTCTCATTGCATTTTTATACCCTTCACCACGACTGTGGTACAGGGTATAATAAGTTTGTGCATTTGTATGTAACGCCAAGAAGGAAAAGTCTGAGACCCATCGTTTAGTATACCGATCGTCTTAGAATTAAATTCTGAGTCGATTTAGCGATGTCCGTCTGTCTGTCTGTCTGTTGATGTATTTTTGTGTGCAAAGTACAGCTCGCAGTTTTAGTCCGATTGTGCTAAAATTTGGTATAGGGTCCTGTTTCGGCTCAAAGACGATCCCTATTGATTTTGGAAAAAATCGGTTCAGATTTAGATATAGCTGCCATATATATTTTTCACCGATCTGGTCATAATTGGCGTGTATATTAACCGATCTTCCTAAAATTCCGTATATCCGAATATTTTATGAGTCTCGAAAAAACTTGCGAAATATCAGCCAAATCGGTTCAGATTTAGATATAGCTCCCATATATAGCTTTCGCCCGATTTACACTCATTTGCCCACAGAGGCCAATTTTTTACTCCGATTTAGTTGAAATTTTGCACAGGGAGTAGAATTAGCATTGTAGCTATGCGTGTCAAATTTGGTTGAAATCGGTTCAGATTTAGATATAGCTCCCATATATAGCTTTCGCCCGATTTACACTCATATGACCACAGAGGCCAATTTTTTACTCCGATTTAGTTGAAATTTTGCACAGGGAGTAGAATTAGCATTGTAGCTATGCGTGCCAAATTTGGTTGACATCGGTTCAGATTTAGATATAGCTCCCATATATAGCTTTCGCCCGATTTACACTCATATGACCACAGAGGCCAATTTTTTACTCCGATTTAGTTGAAATTTTGCACAGGGAGTAGAATTAGCATTGTAGCTATCCGTGCCAAATTTGGTTGAAATCGGTTCAGATTTAGATATAGCTCCCATATACAGCTTTCGCCCGATTTACATTCATATGACCACAGAGGCCAATTTTTTACTCCGATTTAGTTGAAATTTTGCACAGGGAGTAGTATTAGCATTAAAGCTATGCGTGCCAAATTTGATTGAAATCGGTTCAGATTTAGATATAGCTCCCATATATATGTTTTTCTGATTTCGACAAAAATGGTCAAAATACCAACATTTTCCTTGTAAAATCGCCACTGCTTAGTCGAAAAGTTGTAAAAATGAAATTTTACTAAACTTCTAATACACATATATCGAGCGATATATAATAATTAAATTGTTCCTTAAAGTTTCCTTAAAATTGCTTCAGATTTAAATGTTTCCCATATTTTTTTACTAACATTGTGTTCCACCCTAGTGCATTAGCCGACTTAAATTTTGAGTCTATGGGTTTTGTAGAAGTCTATCAAATTCTGTCCAGATCGAGTGATATTTAAATGTATGTATTTGGGACAAACCTTTATATATAACCCCAAACACATTTGACGGATTTGATATGGTATCGAAAATTTGGATCTACAAAGTGGTGCAGGGTATAATATAGTCGGCCCCGCCCGACTTTAGACTTTCCTTACTTGTTTTAAGGTAAAATTGATTTGTCAGTATACGTTATAGATATCATATTTATTTAATTTTTAATTATTGGTGTTTAAGAAATATTTGAAGTTTAACCAATAATATATTTTGTAACGAATAGGGCCTCTATGAGGCTATGTTACTAATAAAGTTGAAATAAATAAAAAAACAAAACAAAATTATTTTCCATTTGAAGGCCTCCTTCGTCAGCCGAAATCGTCTATTGAGCCTCCAAAGGTGACCTTCTAACAGTGCACACCATTTCAAACCCATGTACTTACACCAATAACAATATGCACTTTTATTTCTTATTTGTCGCCGAATTATTTTGTATTCATCTCATCCTCCAATTAGGAAGGAATTCGGAGGAATGTAAAAAGACAATACAATTTACTTTTTACTTTGAAATCTTGAAAAACATGTGTTTTTCTACATTCTATTTTGTGCCGCTAAATTAATTTTGTCATTTCATTTTGTTCTTCTTCGTTTTTTGCTGTTGACAATGCTAGAGAAATTGCATCAAATTTCGATACGATTATGAATTCTATATCGAATGCCGTGATTAGCCCCCTGGTCATTTTACTCGTTTATATTTGTATTTATGTAGGCCTATTTAATGTATTTTTTTTTTTAAATAAGTCGTTTGTCGTTTTGACCACTAGTTGACTGATTGATCCTTCATTCAAAGAACAAAAACGACACAGTTTTAATATCATTCCTTAGTTTATTTTTTTTGCAATCTTTCAATTTCATATTTAATATAAAATAAAAAAAGTATTTTAAAAATACACAGAAAGTTAATACAACACATTTAATACATGATATTATATTCTATGAGACATAACATACATGCTGCTTAAAGCATTTAAAAAATTTCATATTTTGTTAGGATAGTACATACATATGTATAAGAAAAGTTAAAAAAAAGAAACAATTTCAATTAATTAATGGAGAGACTTAATAAATATATAAGGGTATAATAAATCAGGAAACGAGTAGTTTTGTTATTTTCTTTTTTTTTTTTTGTAATTTTGATATATCTTTTAGAATAAAGAAATTCTTAATCGTTGCTTAAAAATGTGCTCTATAGATACACACCCACATACATACACATATAAATACATAGATGCCATACATTTTTGTACAAATAAATATTCGCTTGATACATAATAAAAAAAATGTAAAAAAAATTAATAATAACATATATAATCCAATACACATTTTTATGATCATAAACATTCGAGACTCATTCGATCATTACATTACTTATGCTATTACGGTGTTAGGCAGCATTGTTGCTGTTGCCCTTTTGTAGCCAAGCCAATAGGAAACGTAAAGCAGGCTGTAATAACACCAATTTTCAGATATCTGTATTAATACTTATACGTGTTAAGAATTCACCATGTGAATCGGCCACCGCCCGTATGATTTCCAACAGCAATTCACGCGAGAGACATGCGATTTTCGGTAGCCGGGCCACTCGAGCAAAATCCTTAACAATTAATTTGAGAGCATGCTCTTTGATATCGAAAATTTTTGTGTAATCTGAAGCCTCCAAAGTCTGCAGGACATTCTCATAGGTGATATTGTGCTCTAGGGAATATTTGCAAAACGAATGCAAACGATTATTGGATAGACCATAAAAATGTGGTGCTTGGAATAGATAGAGTGCATCTTGGGGTGGTAATTTTGTTTCACCATAGTAAATGTAACGTAATAAGGATTGAAATGCTTCGACGGAGGGTAATATGTCACCAATGGATATCTGAAATTAAAGAGAGAGAGAAATAGTAATAATAAAAATTATAATAATTGGAATTAAGTTGCTAAGACTAATATTGAATATTACTATGGACGATATTGGTACCTCGAAGTCAATACCAAAACATACAAATGATTGGTCTGAGCTGATATTTAAATTGGTATGTTTACTTCTTCTAGAAAGTTTCGTTATTTTTTAATCCAACCGATAGCTTGCCGGAAAAGTCAATGTGATATACACAGAAACAAATTTCACGGAAATTTTTCCAATTAAAATCTTAATTGAGTTTTCAAAAATATTCAACTAAAAATTTAATTGATTCAACAAAATTTTTAATTGAAATAAAACTCAATCACAAAAAATAATTGGATCAATTAATTTTTTAATTGACTTTCAATTAATTTTTTGATTGATACTATCATTTCTGCGATTGAAGACATTACATTTAAAAAATAAATTGAATCAATTTATTTCGTGATTGAGTTAGAATTTTTTTTTTTGGATGTACCTTAGGAACAGAAATTGAAGCCGCCAACAATTTTTGACTACAGATATCCCTCGATTTACGTCGTCTCGGTTTACGTTGTTCCGATTTATGTCGTCAAATTTTTTGTTCCATCAAACTTCGATTTTCGTCGCCATTCGATTTACGTCGTCGATTTTTTTTGCCCACTTTATCAGGAACGCCTTCCATAAGTAAAGTAAGTATCAACTATGATGACATCGTAACATTTTTTTCTGAAATTCTTACCGAAATTACTGAATTACCTTTATTTTTGACGTTTTTTATTATGTACATGCACATACATACATAAATGGACTTAGGAGTAAGTACACCCAAAGAAATTTGTTAGTAGGGACAGCAGAAAAGTCTGCTAAAACAGCAGAAAGTCTGCTGAAAAAGGGCAGCACACACTGTTTGCTGAAGTAGCAAACATTTCCTGCTATTTTTTAAGCTCGATTACACCAAAACATGTTTTATTTTGGCCGAATCAAATAAATATGTCAACTTAGGAGCTATCCTAACATGATTAAAACAATATTTTATAAATATCTATAGTATTTGACCAAGGTTAGGTTAGGTTAGGTTATGTGGCAGCCCGATGTATCAGGCTCACTTAGACTATTCAGTCCATTGTGATACCACAGTGGTGAACTTCTCTCTTATCACTGAGTGCTGCCCGATTCCATGTTAAGCTCAATGACAAGGGACCTCCTTTTTATAGCCGAGTCCGAACGGCGTTCCACATTGCAGTGAAACCACTTAGAGAAGCTTTGAAACCCTCAGAAATGTCACCAGCATTACTGAGGTGGGATAATCCACCGATGAAATACTTTTTGGTGTTTGGTCGTAGCAGGAATCGAACCCACGACCTTGTGTATGCAAGGCGGGCATGCTAACCATTGCACCACGGTGGCTCCCTAGTATTTGACCAAAAATCTGAATATTTAGCGAATTGACCTATAACAGCAAACTAAATGTTTGCTGATAGTATTTAGGAGCTTGTAAATATATTACATTGCAAAAATATACCAAATACTACTTTTGGTTCTTAAATATGCTTTGGGGAAAAATTTATGACCTAAAAATTTTATAAATTGTTGTTCATTAGCCCTGAAGTACAAAAATATAACAGCAGATATCGACTGCTGTTTTCAGCAGACTTTTTTCTATTAGTGTATGAGCAGTTTTTAATTCGGTTTACGTCGTTTCAATTAACGTCGTCAAATTCCGGAACCAATCACGATGTAAATCAAGGGATTGCTGTATTTTCATACCGGTTCGAAAACTTGTATTTTAACTTTGTAGTGAATAATGGACCGACACTGCGACGACAGTTTTACTCTCTCTGGATCATTTTTACTGGAAAATAACACGAACAGACAGATCTATTATGTGATGTTCTACATAACACCATTGCAGAGGTAAAATTCGTGCTCGTCATCATTTCATTGACTTAACTTATTATTCTCTTCTTTGTACATTTCCTATAATAAACTTCCTTAACTTGCATATTCACCAATGGCACTTATTTCCATCTCCTGTAGCCGCTGACTAGTACTGCTGAATACTTCAGATGTCATATTCTGACAACTCTGAATAATTGAATGATGCGGCGAAGCTATATTTGTGTTCCATTTTTACCCTCTTGCAAAATTTCTCTATTCCCTTCTTTGTAATTTTCCTATAATAAGCCAATTTTCCCATCGGCCGTCTTCTTTAACTTGCATAGTCACCAAAGACACTTATTTCCATCTCCTGTAGCCGCTGACTGGTAAATACTTAGGATCTCATACTTTGCCAACTCTAAATAATTGACTGATGCGGCGAAGGCATATTTGCGTTCCATTTTTACCCCTTGCAAAATTTTAGTGGATACCTTTTTACTGGAAAAGAACGTGTACAGACCTATTATATCATGTCCCAAATAACACGGTCTTGTGATTTTTGCCATGCCATACCATATGTCAACTCTTGTCCTTATTTAGTTGCTGGTCATCATTCCATGGGTTTAACTGATTCTTGTAACTTTTCCTATAATGAGCCCATTTTTCCATCGGCCGTCTTCCTTATCTTGTATAGTCACTAATGACATTTATTTCCATCCCCTGTTGCTGACTGGTACTGTTGAATGCTTCAGATCTCATACACTGAGATCTCTAAATAATTGACTGACGCGCTTTTACTCTTTTCGATAATTTTTAATGGATAATTCTTACTGAAAAAAAAAACGCGAACAGACCTATTATTTCATGTTCCAAAGACCATGATCTTGTGATTGCAAATCAAGATTGTTGCCATACCATACCATATGTCAACTCATCTCTTATCTGTATTTAGTTGCTCGTCATAATTCCATTGGCTTAACTTTCCCATAATGAGCCCTTTTTCCCATCGGCCGTCTTCATTAACTGGCTCGCATATATATCTCCCAAAGCCGCTTGCGCGTACTGCTTAATACTTAAGACCTCATACTCCGAATGGACTCATTTACTAATGCTATATATTCCATAACTCAGATGGCATAGCTTGTAGAGACTTCCAATTTTATTTTATGTAGCCCGTGCCGATCGGAGTCTAATTTCAAGTCATTCGTTATTAATAAAAAAATAATGAAAAAATATTTGCATCATATAAACATTGCACACCCACACACGCTATCCACATATTCAAAACCTATTGTATAGCCCAAAAAAGATATAATTATAAAAATCACTTACATTTACTGTATTATCAGGTGGCATAAATGACCGAAACATAGCTTGGAAATATTCTGTTCTTGCTGATAGTATGGACTTGTGAGCTGCTATAATTTGACCATCTAATACCAGGTTAATATCACAAAAATCCTTTCCTGTTGATTCCAAAAACACGGCCATATCACTTTCCAATGTAGTGCCTTAAAAATAGAACAGAATAAAAAATGCCAGAAAGTCATAGCAAATATATCTACATCGCTCTCGTGTCAAACTATGTACATACCCACATTCTTATCCATATTGGGATCGGCTACAATTATTTTACTTGGACTTAATTTCTTGCGAATTATTTCCACTAGTAAAGGTTTATCCAAATCACTAAACTCATTGGACATAACAACATCGGTAAAATTTTCCTCTTTCACCAGAAAATGCATACAATGATCCTTGACTATTTGTATTCTGAAAAAAAAAGAAAAACAATGTCAATAAGGAAAATACTTCCTCCTCTCCTGGTAACTAAACAATACTTACTTTTTCTTATCCGCATTATAGAGAGCTTCCAAAACATTATTTTTATTGATTTTAAAATCTAAATACTGTATACAACCATGAGCAAGACGTGGCATTTGAAACAATCCAGCCAGCTGGTATATGTCCGTTATTAAAATTATGATATTTTTATTGTAGGATTCTTTAAGGTCAATACGATCGGTGTAAATGTAATTTAAAATGATCTCAAATGCCTCGGGATTGGCATTTGGCAAGCGTACCTCTAGCAAAGGCTCTTGATTAGGCCCCGAGGGACAAGTGCGTACCTCAATGCAACTCGAACCGAAAACTTTTTCCATTTGTTGCTGCCTTGCATCACGGGCCGCTAATATTTTCGTTCTCAAATATTTCGATCTGGCTGCCACAAAGGCAATATGAGCCATAATTTTTATTTCTTCAGGTCCCAATATAAACTGTATATCACAGAATTGTTTTTCGTTGAAAAATTTACCATAATCGTCACGTAGTGTACATTTTGGATAACTGGAGAATTGAAAACGATAGGTGTCACCACGGCGAACGCTGTTATCGACAGTACCTCCAAAAATATACATGGCATCGCTAATAACAGCACTAGCATGAAAAACTCTACCCGATGGTATATCGGAATTGGGTTCTGGTTGTATAATTGACCAAACCTGGGTATCCAAATCGTAGTAATGCAAATCATTGGGTAAGGTGGAATCAGCAGAACCACCAAAGACATAGAGAAATCGATCGTGATGAACCATTGTGTGGCCATAGCGTCGTGATGGCGGCTGAGATGCAACTCCACGTAAAACATTTTCATTGCCAATACGACGCCAGCTGAAAGTAGTAAGAAGTAAATATTTTTAATATATATTTTTTTAAATTTGTAGTGATAAAAATTGGATTATGACAATTCTACAACACCCGTAGAAGTTTTTTTTTAAGAATTGCAGCATCTTTCAATTGGAAATTTAAAAAACAGTCGTTTGAATTTTTTTTTGCTGTGATTACTAACCACGGTAGTGCAATGGTTATTGTGTCCGGCTGGTATATATAATGTAATGAGTTCCATTCCAGTTTCCATTGGACAATTAGACATTTTCTCAGTAGTGCAGACGACATTTCTAAGGCCTTAAAAGCTTCTTCAAGTAGTTTTTAAATGTGCCTTTACTTACGTTTTGGTTTTGAAATTAAACTCGAACAAGGAATTTGTGATCTGCATTCCACTTTGACCAGAAAACACATACATACAATCCCTAGCTACAGCAACAGGAAAATTGCAACATGTTGGGGGACGATCGCCTTTTTGCTCAATTTCTTCCCATTGATGATTTTCTCCCTGAAAATAAAAATTGATATCAAATGTGCGGTAAAGGGATATTTTTGAAATCCAAGTATTTAGAAAGTATGGCTTTTAAAATTCCATTCTACTACAAGTGAAATAAAAAATACGATTTTTCATACATACATACCGTCAAATTTAATGTCCACATATCATTCAAGCGAGCATTCCCATCATATCCAGCATATATCCACATTTTGTTATCATATACTGCTGCGCCATGAGCTGACCGGGCAACCGGAATTCTGAAACAATTTTAATTTTGTTTAGATATCTTCATATACCATCACCCAGGAAGAATTTTTGACATACTTTCCAGAAAATTTCCATTCCACCCACATTGCGCGTTGAAACTCATACTCAAAAAGATCATTTTTGTTGGTTAAATTTGAATTGCTATGGATATCGCCAGTATATCCACCGAATATAAACATCGAATTGCCAAATACAACAGCTGAATGATGATAACGTGGAGCCGGGGGTGTTCCTGTAGCACATGCACGGCCCCACGATTTATCTTTGACACCAAAGCGTATCAGATCGTTTAACATAGTTTTTCCATTATCTCCACCAAAGACATACATGGCATCTTTATAGGCTACCACTGTGTGCTTGGAACGTCTGCAAAAAGAAAATACATTACACAACAATTTATTGGCAATTGATTCAATTATTGTTTCCCACTTACTTGGCTCCTACAAATTCAGCACATTCTAGCATTTTTGACCATTGATGTGTCGCCGTGTAGGTACTGAAATCTACATTTAAAGCATTGCAACTAAAGCTACCCGGAGACACCGATTTGGAGCTATTCGATAAGCATCCCCGTGAAGATGTGCCTCGCATACTAGAGCTGGAATGTGACATTCTGCTGCGACGACTTTTTCGCTCTCCTTCAGTGTGATGTTGATGATGTTTGTCAGCTTCGCATGCCATACATACACCAGGAGGTGTTCCTCCGTAATCGTAACTCGACGAAGAGTTACTTAAAACTGCACTGGATGATGTGGAGCGACTAGAGGGGGCAGGGTTAACTGAAAGTAAAAGTAGTATATAAAATAATCTCATATAAAATAGTCTCCATCAATCACTTTGTATTTATAGGAAGATGGAAAGACATCAAGACATCACATTCCGAAATAGTTTTAGCAAATTGGAAATTATTAACACGTAGAAATTTTCTGATTTGCATTCCTTTGTATTAATTGCCATACACTTACCCTGTCTGTCTTCCTGGGAAGAAGAATCGGCCAAAATAGCCTTTAGCATGAACGTCTCATAAAATTTTAAACTTTGATGTGGCTTAATTCACTATCTTTGAAATGCGATTGGCCCAAATGAAAACTTCCGTGAAAATTTGATATCCTTCTTCACTGAGTATTAATAGAGTTGCCAAATTGTGTGGTGGTAAATTTACACATTTGTTGTATCCAACAATGTTGTCAATATGGCCTTTTTTGATACGTTAAAGCTCAAATGTTTAAACGTAATAGCAGCTGTTCTTTAGTTATTATGCGCTTTAAGGGCACCTTATACGGTCGGATAAACCCTGCGACACAACACGTTGCGGCGACAAATCCGATTGTGTAAGGTCGTGTTCGGCTGTCGCGGGGACGTGTTGGCATAAAATCAAAACAACTTTGATTTTTTCTGGTTGGGTGGTACAAATCATTGAGTGTAAGGGGATGTTCGACAAACATTATCAAAGACAAATTTATTTTTACATTAAAAACAGGCATTTCTGCAATGAAATTAATGATGGATCGCCAATTCTGGTTGAAAATTAAAGAAATACATAAATCTAAACCAGTATTGTGGCAAAAACGTGGAAAAATTCTACTTCCAATCAATGGGAAACCAGGCGACAAGTATTTTAAATTCATCAAGTAATTTGTAATATATTAAATGTGGATTACTTCAGGAATCATTGTTTTGACACATATACCAGGATTTTTTTATTATTTTCTTCCATTTTTTCAGTAAAAAATGGTTTCACCCATAAATCTTCGTACAACTTCATTGTTTGTTTATGCTTCTTCTTATTTTTTCATGTTGTCATCACATTGTAAGGGCAAAACTTGAACGAACACACAACAAATAGACGAACCTCTGTCGGAGAGTTTATCCGACCGTCTAAGGTCCGTGAGCGTGACTCACGCGTGAGTCACGAAAATTTTCGTGAGTCACGACAATTTCGTGTCACGTGCACACCTCTAAAAAGCCAAATTTGGCTTGCGATTGCTCTAAGAGAAGCAAATTTCATCCGATCCGGCTGAAATTTGGTACATGGTGTAAGTATATGGTCTCTAACAACCATGGTCCATTGGTCCATATCGGTCCACTTTTACGTATAGCCCCCATATAAACCGACCCCCAAATTTGGCTTGCGATTGCTCTAAGAGAAGCAAATTTCTTCCAATCCGGCTGAAATTTGGTACATGGTGTTAGTATATGGCCTCTAACAACCATGCAAAAATTGGTCCACATCGGTCCATAATTATATATAGCCCCCATATAAACCGATCCCCCGATTTGGCTTGCGGAGCCTCTAAGAGAAGCAAATTTCATCCGATCCGGCTGAAATTTGGTACATGGTGTTGGTATATGTTCTCTAATGACCATGCAAAAATTGGTCCACATCGGCCCATAATTATATATAGTCCCCATATAAACCGATCCCCAGATTTTACCTCCGGAGCCTCTTAGAGGAGCAAAAGTCATCCGATCCGATTGAAATTTGGTCCGTGGTGTTAGTATATTGTCTCTAACAACCATGCAAAAATTGGTCCATATCGGTCCATAATTATATATAGCCCCCATATAAGCCGATCCCCGGATTTGACCTCCGGAGCCTCTTAGAGGAGCAAAATTCATCCGATCCGGTTGAAATTGGGTACGTGGTGTTAGTATATGGTCTCTAACAACCATGCAAGAATTGGTCCATATCGGTCCATAATTATATATAGCCCCCATATAAATCGATGCCCAGATTTTCGGTCTATAGTTATATATAGGCGATCCCCAATCACACAAAAATTGGTCCTTATTGGTTCATAATCATGGTTGCAACTCGAGCCAAAAATAATCTACCAAAATTTTATTTTTATAGAAAACATTGTCAAAATGTTATTTCTATAGAAAATGTTGTCAAAATTTTATTTCTATAGAAAATTTTGTCAAAATTTTATTTCTATAGAAAATTTTGTCAAAATTTTATTTCTGTAGAACATTTTGTCAAAATTTTATTTCTATAGAAAATTTTGTCAAAATTTTATTTCTATAGAAAATTTTGTCAGAATTTTATTTCTATAGAAAATTTTATCCAAATGTTATTTCTATGGAACATTTTTTCCATATTTTACTTCTATAGAAAATGTTGTCAAAATTTTATTTCTATAGAAACTTTAAACTTAATTATATACGTATTTAATCGGGCTTTTTTAGTTTAATATGTACCACGTATGGACTATGTGGTATATATTACAGTGTTAGGAAGTTTTAAGATACCTTGCCATCGGCAAGTGTTACCGCAACCCAAGTAATTCGATTGTGGATGACAGTCTTCAGTAGAAGTTTCTACGCAATCGATGGTGGAGGGTACATAAGCTTCGGCCTGGCCGAACTTACGGCCGTATATACTTGTTTTTTTTTTCATTTGTTACAGAAAATTTTGTAGTTTGAAGGAAAAAATTGGAGTTGAAAATTGCAAGAATGTCTTCAGTGCCATATGAATTATATATGTTTGTTTATTATATTTGTTATAGGGTATACTTTATAACTCCCTTAATAGTACGTAACTGTTGTTATTTTCTTAGATGCTTGGGTAAAAAATATCTAATAAATGAACATTGATATTATCAAATATTTTAGTAAATATATCCCTTATGATTTGATGGAATGGGATATCATTAAGCAACATCAATACTTTAATACTCCCAATGGATAAATCTGAGTTTTATAAAAAATGCTGTCATAGTGATTCGCGTAACCTATAAGGCCATTATATTAATTTTTCGAGTAATATTTTTAAATACATTTTATAATATAGCATGAAATAATAATGTACCATTACATCTCCTGGGCCTCGTTGACGTTTTACTGTCAAAAATTCACTTCAAATATTTTGCATATCTTTTGTATGGGGAGTATATCCACTTAGTTTGCTGGCATATATTTGAAATAAACGTTCGTAGAGATAAAAAGTAAGGTTTTTTTCCGATGAGAAGCCATTCCAAATTGAGCAGTTTGTAAACAAACAAAATGACCGGGTTTACTTGCCCAAAAAGGTCAGCTGAAAATTTGCACATTCAATTGGACATCAGACATTAAGTGCCGCCGATGGTAATGATGTGGTCCGCCTTAATGGCCGATGATCCCTACCAATATGAACTAATTTTCGCATGGTAAGTAGAGGACCAAGTTTCAACTCGATCGTAGAATCTAATTATTAATTATAATATAATAATAACCATACCGTAATTTTTCTTCCAAGAGGCTTCGGAGGTCAAATCGGAGAATTTTTTAAATTGGTAAAAATTTCTATAGAAATAAAATGTTGACAAAATTTTGTATAGAAATAAAATGTTGACAAAATTCCTTAAAGAAATTAAATTTTGACAAAATAGAAATTAAATTTTTACAAAATTTCCTATAGAAATGAAATATTGACAAAATTTCCTATAGAAATGAAATTTTGACAAAATTTCCCATAGAAATAAAATTTTAACAAAATTTCATATAGAAATTAAATTTTTGACAAAATTCCCTATAGAAATGAAATTTTGACAAAATTCCCTACAGAAATTAAATTTAGACAAAATTTTCTATAGCAATAAAATTTTGACAAAATTTTCTATAGAAATAAAATTTTGACAAAATTGTCTAAAGAAATAAAATGTTGACAAAATTTTCTAAAGAAATAAAATTTTGACAAAATTTTCTATAGAAATAAAATTTTGACAAAATTTTCTAAAGAAATAAAATTTTGAGACAATTTTCTATAGAAAGGAAATTTTGACAAAATTTTCTATAGAAAAAAATGGAGAAAATTTTCTGTAGAAAAAAAATGGAGAAAAGTTTCTGTAGAAAAAAATGGAGAAAATTTTCTGTAGAACAAATTTTCTAAAGAAATACAATTTTGACAAGATTTTATATAGAAATAACATTTTGACAAAATTATCTATAGAAATAAAATTTTGACAAAATTTTCTATAGAACTAAAGTTTTGAGAAAAATTTCTATAGAAATAAAACTTTGAGAAAATTTTCTGCAGAACAAATTTTTTTAGAAATAAAATTTTGACAATATTTTTGACAAAATTTTCTATAGAAATAAATTTTGAAAAAATTTTCTGTAGAAATAAAATTTGCTATAGTAATGAAATTTTGACAAAAATTCTTAGGAAGTGAAATTTTGACAAAATTTCCTGTAGAAGTGCAATTTTGACAAAATTTCCTGTAGAAGTGAAATTTGGACAAAATTTCCTGTATTTTTTTTGATAAAGTTTTCTATAGAAATAAAATTTTGACAAAATTTTCTATAGAACTAAAATTGTGACACAATTTTCTATAGAAAAAAATTGGAGAAAATTTTCTGTAGAAAAAAATGGAGAATATATTCTGTAGAACATATTTTCTAAAGAAATAAAATTTTGAGAAGATTTTCTATGGAAATTAAATTTTGAAAAAATTTCATATACAAAGGAAATTTTGATAAAAGTTTCTATAGAAATTAAATTTTAACAAATTTTCCATAGAATTAAAATTTTGGCAAAATTTTCCATAGACATAAAATTTTGACAAAATTTTATATAGAAATAAAAATTTGACAAAATTTTCTATGCACAGAAAAAAATTTCACGAAAATTTTTTAAATTAAAATTTTAATTGAGTTTTAAAAAATTTTCAATTAAAAATTTAATTGACTCAACAAATTTTTTAATTGAAACAAAAATTAATCACAAAAAATAATAGTATCAATTAATTTTTTAATTGGATCAATTAAATTTTTAATTGACCTTCAATTAATTTTTTAATTGATACTATTATTTCTGTGATTGAAGACATTTCAATTAAAATATTAATTGGATCGATTAATTTCGTGATTGAATCAGATTTTTTTTTTGTGTGGAAATGAAGTTTGGAGAAAATTATTTATAGAAATATAATTTTTATTGTTGTTTTTGATTTCAGCTTAAAACCATGCATTGACTAAACTACAAGTGTAACAGGTTGGCTGATAAGTCCCCGGTCTGACACATAGATGGTGTCGCTAGTATTAAATGTATAGTAATTTTATATAGTACCAACCTTCAAATGATTCGTGTCAAAATTTGACGTCTGTAAGTCAATTAGTTTGTAAGATAGAACGTCTTTTGTGAAGCAACTTTTATTATTGTGAAAAAATGGAAAAAAAGATTTTCGTGTTTTGATAAAATACTGTTTTCTGAAGGGAAAAAAATACGGTGGAAGCAGAAATAAAATTTTGATAAAATTTTCTATAGAAATAAAATTTTAACAAAATTTTCTATAGGAATAAAAGTTTGAGACAATTTTCTATAGAAAGGAAATTTTGACAAAATTTTCTATAGAAAAAAAACATTGGAGAAAATTTTCTGTAGAAAAAAAGTGGAGAAAATTTTCTGTAGAAAATTTTCTGTAGAACAAATTTTCTAAAGAAAAAAATTTTGACAAGATTTTATATAGAAATAAAATTTTGACAAAATTATATAAAATTTTGACAAAATTTTCAATAGAACTAAAGTTTTGAGAAAAATTTCTATAGAAATAAAACTTTGAGAAAATTTTCTGCAGAACAAATTTTTTGGAAATAAAATTTTGACAATATTTTCTATAGAAATATAATTTTGACAAAATTTTCTATAGAAATATTTTTGACAAAATTTTCTATAGAAATATTTTTGACAACATGTTCTATAGAAATAAAATTTGCTATAGTAATGAAATTTTGACAAAATTTCTTATAGAAGTGAAATTTTGACAAAATTTCCTGTAGAAGTGAAATTTTGACAAAATTTCCTATAGAAATTAAATTTTGATAAAGTTTTCTATAAAAATAAAATTTTGATAAAGTTTTCTATAAAAATAAAATTTTGATAAAATTTTCTATAGAACTAAAATTGTGACACAATTTTCTATAGAAAAAAATTGACAAAATTTCCTGTAGAAGTGAAATTTTAACAAAATTTCCTATAGAAATTAAATTTTGACAAAATTTTCTATAGAAATAAAATTTTGATAAAGTTTTCTATAGAAATAAAATTTTGACAAAATTTTCTATAGAACTAAAATTGTGACACAATTTTTATAGAAAAAAATTGGAGAAAATTTTCTGTAGAAAATAAATGGAGAACATTTTCTGTAGAACATATTTTCTAAAGAAATAAAATTTTGAGAAGATTTTCTATGGAAATGAAATTTTGCAAAAATTTCATATAGAAAGGAAATTTTGATAAAATTTTCTATAGAAATTAAATTTTGACAAATTTTCCATAGAAATAAAATTTTGGCAAAATTTTCCATAGACATAAAATTTTGACAAAATTTTCTATAGAAATAAAATTTTGACAAAATTTTCTATGGAAATGAAGTTTTGAGAAAATTATTTATAGAAATATAATTTTGACAAAATTTTCTATAGAAATATAATTTTTATTGTTGTTTTTGATTTCGGCTTAAAACCATGCATTGACTAAACTACAAGTGTATTAGCTTAACCAACAGAGGAAAAGTACACCGAAAAAAAGTGAACTGTTTTATAGGAAGAATGAACTATCTCGCACGAAAATTGAACTAAATTTTACTCCACAGTTTGAGATTTCCACAAAGCGTTGTTAAAAGCAGGAAATTTGAATGTTGTACTTTTTAACTTCAGTTCACGAAATTACATCATCTCATATCACAATGGACTGAATAGTGTAAGTGAGCCTGAATCTTAATCGGGCTGCCACTTTAACCATCATCTCATAGAACAAAAAATTAACCAAAAGTAAAGAAGAAAATCATTGGCGCCAAATCATGACCATACAGTAGTTCATTCTTACTATTTTTGACAATCGTACGAAAATCTTATTTTGCTTTAGTTCATATTGAACTTATGTGTACGGTCATTGAACTTTATACTCACGTTTAGTTCATACAATTTTTGAGACATACTTAAAAAAAGTAAGATTTTATTAAGCAGTGGAAAATTTCGATAAAAATAATAAAATTTAACTACAAGCAAATAAATGTTTACCAATAAAAATAAGTTATGCTTGTCAAATTTATTTGGGCAAAACCCTATAGACTGCAAGACGGTTGGATGTACAGCTGTTTCGGAATTACCACAAGTTGAACTACACTTGAACCTCCCGAAAAAAGGTTTTGATAGTCGGCTACTACCTAACTACTGAGTTTGGCAAAGGAAAAGAAATAGGCTTGCAAATTTGTTTAGGCAGTAGCCGACTATCAAAACCTTTTTTCGGGAGGTTCAAGTGTAGTTCACTTTGGGTTGAGTGAATTGCCCGAATTTATTCTGCAAGTATGTTAGAGTAGAGAGGAGCCGACTATCAAAACCTTTTTTCGGGAGGTTCAAGTGTAGTTCACTTTGTGGTAATTGCGAAACAGCTATAACATTTTGACAAAATATCGTATAGAAATGAAATTGTGACAACATTTTTTTAGAAATGAAGTTTTGACTGAGTTTCCTATAGAAATGAAATTTTAACAAAATTTCCTATAGAAAAAAAAATTGTGACAAAATTTTCTATAAAAATGAATTTTGACAAAATTTCCTATAGTAATAAAATTTTAACAAAAAATTTTTGATAGCAAAAAAAAATTTTTTGGTATAGAAATGACATTTTGAAAAAATTTCATATAGAAATAAAATTTTGAAAAAATTTCATATAGAAATAAAATTTTGACAAAATTTCCTATAGAAATGAAATGTTGACAAAATTTCCTATAGAAATGAAATTTTGACAAAATTTCCTATAGAAATAAAATTTTCACAAAATTTTCTAGAAAAATGAAATTTTGACAAAATTTTCTATAGAAATTAAATTTTGAAAAAAAAAAATCTACAGAAGTAAAACTCTTCCCCTTCTGGATTCAACACATTCCGATTGTTTTTTTTGTTTTCTTTAAATTTATTGTAATTGAAATTTCATTTCCCAAAGATCTATATTTTGGATTCTAAGCAAAATTTGTACGAAGATAATTCTTTGTTACAACCAAAGTAATTGGATACCGAATGCCTCTATATTGCCTTTAGCCATAAAAATTGAAATCAAATGTTATGCTCTTCTGCTGTATCACAAGGATTTAAACAATGAGCCATCCTTTCTATTATTTGCATAAAAACAAATAAATCATACATTGCCACACTTCGGGCATGTTTGTCCCCAAAGGATTCTTTGGGATAAATATATGGTTTCTATGTTCTAGATTTTCATGTTTCCATAGTTTGGTCTAAGAGAATTACAAATTACAAACAAATTAAGAATAACAATTGAATTTATGTTTCCTAATCAAAAATACCGGACAAAAATAATATAGGAAATAAACATAAACATTCATAAAATGCTAGAACTTTTATTGAACATACCCTAAGGGAAAGCAGAAGAAGAAGAAGGAGTATTAGGGATCTTCTTGATGCTGAGGGAAGGGAGGCAATATATTTCCATTATATAGAACTTTTGCATTTCATGTAATGTCCTTAGTCTTCATGTCTAAGGCAGACATAACACAATTGCTCCAAGACATCGAACTGACCAAAATGATTTGCATCATAGAGCTAGCCCCTTGGTAGACACCCCGGGGATTGATATATGAAAGTGTTGGGTAAAGGGACAACGTTTGTCCTAGGTATACATATCGCATGTCTGTCCGATTCGGTCCGGCACAAGTTACAAGTTTAAAATTGATACTTGACTCTGGTGCCATAGCCATTGTCATATGGATATGGTAGAGATGATGTTTGCATGCAATCTGACATGACAGTAAATCAAGCCTTTTGGTCAAGATTTGGTTATGGGTTTGGAGCATAAGGATGATACCAGATACCAAATATTTGCAATTACTTCAAAATATTGCACTTCATGGCATAGGAATTCTTGTCAGATTTTATGACAAGGCCAAATATCAAGTGCAAGGCAATCTAACGATATATTTGCTACACTACAAATTGACACTAACACACACGCATGGTGCGTGTGTGTCTATATCCATCTTATAAGGAAATTATGAAAAGGATGTGTCCGAACATCTTTTCGTTTTGTGATTATTACTTTAATTCTCCTTTGCACACACATCACATTGGTATTTATGATAGTCAAGTTGCTTGCCTTGCCAGTAATGGAGTTGGAGTATCCATTTAATTTCCATGTGTCAATAAAAACTGGCCATTAGTCCCTTGTCAATGTCGTAGAATTGCGAAAAAAAACTAACTATCCAATATTTGCCTTATGTTATGACCATTTTTACCCATTTAAATGCTTTAATGTTAGCCGCATGATGCTTGTCATCTGGTGGGATTTATGGTGGATATTGGTCCCATCGATATATAAAATCTAAACCCTTTATCTCGAAATTGAGAGAAGTTGGGAAAGTTAATTGTGTAGCTAGCCGCTTCATATTATAATATTATAACGCCGTTAAGGCTTGCCTGCACTGAAAAAATTATTGACCTAATATGAAACCTAAATTTTCTATAGAAATAAAATTTTGACAAAATTTTCTATAGAAATGAAATTTTAACAAAATATCCTATAGAAATGAAATTTTAACAAAATTTCCTATAGAAATAAAATAATGACAAAAATTTCTATAGAAATTAAATTTTGACAAAATTTCCTATAGAAATGGAATTTTTATAAAATTTCCTATAGAAATGAAATTTGGACAAAATTTCTTGTAGAAATGAAATTTTTACAAAATTTCCTATAGAAATGAAATTTTAAAAAACATTCCTATAGAAATTAATTTTAACAAAATTTCATACAGAAATAAAATTTTAATTTGTCTAAGAAATGAAATTTTAACAACATTTCCTATATAAAAGAAATTTTAACAAAATTTCCTATAGAAATGAAATTCCAACAAAATTTCCCATAGAAATTACATTTTAACAAAATTTCCCATAGAAATTACATTTTAACAAAATTTCCTATAGAAATGGAATTTTTATAAAATTTCCTATAGAAATGGAATTTTTATAAAATTTCCTATAGAAATAAAATTTTAACAAAATTTTCTATAGAAATGAAATTTGGACAAAATTTCCTATAGAAATGGAATTTTTATAAAATTTCCTATAGAAATGGAATTTTTATAAAATTTCCTATAGAAATGGAATTTTTATAAAATTTCCTATAGAAATGGAATTTTTATAAAATTTCCTATAGAAATGAAATTTGGACAAAATTTCCTATAGCAATGGAATTTTTATAAGATTTCATATAGAAATGGAATTTTTATAAAATTTCCTATAGAAATGGAATTTTTATAAAATTTCCTATAGAAATGAAATTTGGACAAAATTTCCTATAGAAATGGAATTTTTATAAAATTTCCTATAGAAATGGAATTTTTATAAAATTTCCTATAGAAAAGATTTTTAATAAAATTTCCTATAGAAATAAAATTTTGACAAAATTTTCTATAGAAATGAAATTTTAACAACATTTTCTATATAAAAGAAATTTTGACAAAATTTCCTATAGAAATGCCATTTGGACAAAATTTCCTATAGAAATGGAATTTTTATAAAATTTCCTATAGAAATGGAATTTTTATAAAATTTCCTATAGAAATGGAATTTTTATAAAATTTCCTATAGAAAAGATTTTTAATAAAATTTCCTATAGAAGTAAAATTTTGACAACATTTTCTATAGAAATGAAATTTTAACAACATTTTCTATATAAAAGAAATTTTGACAAAATTTCCTATAGAAATGGAATTTTTATAAAATTTCCTATAGAAATGAAATTTGGACAAAATTTCCTACAGAAATGGAATTTTTATAAAATTTCCTATAGAAATGAAATTTGGACAAAATTTCCTATAGAAATGGAATTTTTATAAAATTTCCTATAGAAATGGAATTTTTATAAAATTTCCTATTGAAATAATTTTTAATAAAATTTCCATATATGTGTATCGCCCGATTTTTCCAAATTTGGTCATATGGGAGCTATATCTAAATCGATTTCGATGCACACTTGAACGTTGCGCGAAAATTGACGACGTTCGATTAGTAAAGAAGACGAATATGACGCCATTTGTCGAAATCGGACGATACATATATATGGGGGCTATATCTAAATTTTAAACGGTGGTTTTTAATAGCGTCGCATAAAATCGTCATGTAGCAAATTTCGTCAAAAAGCGGTTAATAATTGCGACCCGTATCCTGCGAACAACAAATACATGGACAGACAGATGGACGGACACCAAGGGCTAGATCGACTCAGGAGGTGATTCTGAGTCGATAGGTATATATTTTATGGAGTCTTAGACCAATATTTCTCGTAGGCAAAATTTTTGGGCAGATCAAAGTTATTATACCCTGTGGTTTTGGGTATAAAAATTTTATCTTTGTGGAGAACATGGAAAATGTTTGCTGCAAGAATTTATTTTTTTTTGTCACGCGGCTAGCGAATTTTAAAAAGGATGTTAATTTTCTCTGCTCAATGGCCTCCAAAATCAGCGGATATCAATGTGTTGGACTTTTGCACCTGGGGCATTTTAGAGAGCAAGGTTGGTTCTAAAAAAATACGAAAGTGTTGATCATCTCAAGACCATGCTTCTTCGGGAATGGGCAAAAATACTTGCCAAAGAGTTCTGATGAACGTTCACACCTTCGATTTGTCATCAGAACTGAAGCACCGCCGATTGTAATGTTATGGGCCGCCATAATGGCTGATCGTCCTTACCATATCGTATTCATCGACCGTGAGTTCAAAATAAATGTCGAACATTATCGGGAAAATGTCTTAAAGACAATATTGAAGCCCAGGGCAAACAAACATTTCGCTCGCAGACCTAGCACAAGACTTATAACTGTCGCACTCAACACGCATCAGCCAAAAATGGCTTAAATAGGACGATCCTCGCTTCATTTCTATTACACAATGGCCACCCAAATCTCCGGATCTCAATCCGTTGGAATTTTGGACCTGGTGCATTTTGGAGTGTGTAGTTGGCAAAAAAAAATTTACCGAAGTATTGATCATATCAAGGCCACACTTCTTTGGGAATGGACCATAATAAAGGGTGATTCTTTTGAGGTTAGGATTTTCATGCATTAGTATTTGACAGATCACGTGGGATTTCAGACATGGTGTCAAAGAGAAAGATGCTCAGTATGCTTTGACATTTCATCATGAATAGCCGAACGATCTGCCACAACGTCGAATTTTCAGTGAATGGGCCCTAGAAAAGTTGGCAGAAAATCCGCTTTTTTATCGACAAATTTTGTTCAGCGATGAGGCTCATTTCTGGTTGAATGGCTACGTAAATAAGCAAAATTGCCGCATTTGGAGTGAAGAGCAACCAGAAGCCGTTCAAGAACTGCCCATGCATCCCGAAAAATGCACTGTTTGGTGTGGTTTGTACGCTGGTGGAATCATTGGACCGTATTTTTTCAAAGATGCTGTTGGACGCAACGTTACGGTGAATGGCGATCGCTATCGTTCGATGCTAACAAACTTTTTGTTGCCAAAAATGGAAGAACTGAACTTGGTTGACATGTGGTTTCAACAAGATGGCGCTACATGCCACACAGCTCGCGATTCTATGGCCATTTTGAGGGAAAACTTCGGAGAACAATTCATCTCAAGAAATGGACCGGTAAGTTGGCCACCAAGATCATGCGATTTGACGCCTTTAGACTATTTTTTGTGGGGCTACGTCAAGTCTAAAGTCTACAGAAATAAGCCAGCAACTATTCCAGCTTTGGAAGACAACATTTCCGAAGAAATTCGGGCTATTCCGGCCGAAATGCTCGAAAAAGTTGCCCAAAATTGGACTTTCCGAATGGACCACCTAAGACGCAGCCGCGGTCCACATTTAAATGAAATTATCTTCAAAAAGTAAATGTCATGGACCAATCTAACGTTTCAAATAAAGAACCGATGAGATTTTGCAAATTTTATGCGTTTTTTTTTAAAAAAAAGTTATCAAGCTCTTAACAAATCACCCTTTACTTGCCAAAGAGGTTTAGTTGAAAATTTACACCAGAATATTTGCCACCAGAACTCAAGCTACAGGTGTGCACGTGACACGAAATTGTCGTGACTCACGCTGATGGCAACGGCTTGAGTGTGCGTGAGCATGATTAACAAACCAAATGTCCTGCGTGAGTCACGAAAATAATTTCTTCGTGAGTGTGCGTGAGTAGCGAATTTCGGAAAAAACGCTTACGAAAATAAACCCGCCCACGGACATAAAACGCTTACAAATTGAATTCATTTACAATTTTAGTGACACCTGGGATGTCAAGATTTTAATAACGCCCTTGGTTTTAATCATGCTCATGTTTTCAGACACGTCCCTAAGGTAAATTACTCATAAAATTATTCGTGAGTCACGACATTTTCGTGCGTGAGTAAATTTTTTTCGTGAGTGTGCGTGAGACCCATCAAACAATATCGTGCGTGAGTAAGTGAGTTTTCCGTCGTAAAATATTACTCACTTGCACACCTCTAACCCAAGAACCATCGATTGTAATTGTATCAGTCAATGGTCGCTTCCAGCTCGTATTCATCGATCGTGTTCAGTGCTGCCAGTATTTTCTGTCCCCAAAATGGAACACTTTCATCCCCAAAAATCCCCAATAATTTTTTTGGCAAGCTTTTTGATAGAATCATTTACATAGACTGCTGTAAAAAAATCCGAAATAAATTGAAAATTCAAATAAAGAATATCATATAAACCATAATTCTAAATCTGATTTATTTTACTGAACCGATTTCGAATTTCCCCACTAAACCCCTCAAGTTCGAAAATTCCCCACAAAAATCCCCAAATTTGTGGAATTTCTTAACTAAACCCCAAGGTTCTCAATTCAAAAATTATCGGCGAAATGTTGTAAAGGCAATATGGAGCATTTTACTAAAAATCCTAAAATTTCGATCATCTCATGAGGGCGCTTCGCCAGGAATGGCGCGAAATATCGCAGAGCCACGTGCAGCGTGTGATGGTTTTGTCGGCTACCTTGGGCATATGTCGTATAGATATCAGCTACTTTTGTTTAGGTTGTCAGCTGAAATTAAAAAAAAAAAAATTTAAAAGTCTTTAAACGCCGTCATCATAAATTCTATGGACTTTGTACTTTGCCCTCGTTGTTATGGACTGACCAAGCCTCCTTGTCAAGCAAAACTAATAATCACAATTAGAATGACCCTTATTTTATGCTTAGATAGACACTACATAAATTTTCCAATTTTCGCAAAGCATATTCCCTTTCATACCCAACCCCATCTCCGAGTCTATTTGAAATTTCCTATGATTTTATCTGTTAACCCTTTTCCATGACTTCGTCCTAACATATGCGGATATGTAACCAGAATCCACATCGATTAAGGGGCTTCACCACACACAAAGAAAAAGGATGTGCTATTGCGAAAATACGAAGACTTGAAGGTGACAGTAAATAAATTTAAACATGGGGTTCTTATGTCCAAAAATCCCTGGATCTTTGCTTATGGACACTGACATGGTATGGGATTCTTAGCGTGTTCATAAATTTGACCCATTTCCCAATTATGTATGGGGACCAAGAAAATTGAAGATATTGTGGAAATGGCATGAATTGGCAAAGATTAAAAAGATTGAATGAACTTTACACATAGACATGAAATATTATTTTTGGAATGGTAGGTGCTGAGTGCACAGAAAAAAAGTATTGAGTTAATAAAAAAATGATTTTTTTACTTAAGTCTACACTGAAAAAATATAGAACCTAGATTTAATTGTCAAAAGGGAAGATTAAACTTTAGGAATTCTGGAGCCTCTTGGAGGTAAATGCATAGTGCCATCAAGAGAGAATTTATTTGAATAAAACACAAAAAAACAAGTAAGGAAAGTCTAAAGTCGGGCGGGGCCGACTATATTATACCCTTCACCACTTTGTAAATCCACATTTTCGATATCATATCAAATCCGTCCAATGTGTTGGATGCTATATGCACCCATACACATTTAAGTCGGCTAATGTGTTGAGGTGGAACACAATGTTAGTAAAAAAATATAGGAAACATTTAAATATGAACCAATTTTGAGGTAACTTCGCAAAAGTGTATTTATGATTTATCGGTCGATGGATCTGTAATAGAGTAGTAGGAAAATTTGAGTCATTTTGATAAGTTTTCGACTTAGCAGTGGCGATTTGATAAGGAAAATGTAGGCATTTCGGCCAGTTTTACCTATATAGGGAAACATATAAAGGGTGATTTGTTAAGAGCTTGATAACTTTTTTTTTAAAAAAACGCATAAAATTTGCAAAATCTCATCGGTTCTTTATTTGAAACGTTAGATTGGTCCATGACATTTACTTTTTGAAGATAATTTCATTTAAATGTGGACCGCGGCTGCGTCTTAGGTGGTCCATTCGGAAAGTCCAATTTTGGGCAACTTTTTCGAGCATTTCGGCCGGAATAGCCCGAATTTCTTCGGAAATGTTGTCTTCCAAAGCTGGAATAGTTGCTGGCTTATTTCTGTAGACTTTAGACTTGACGTAGCCCCACAAAAAATAGTCTAAAGGCGTCAAATCGCATGATCTTGGTGGCCAACTTACCGGTCCATTTCTTGAGATGAATTGTTCTCCGAAGTTTTCCCTCAAAATGGCCATAGAATCGCGAGCTGTGTGGCATGTAGCGCCATCTTGTTGAAACCACATGTCAACCAAGTTCAGTTCTTCCATTTTTGGCAACAAAAAGTTTGTTAGCATCGAACGATAGCGATCGCCATTCACCGTAACGTTGCGTCCAACAGCATCTTTGAAAAAATACGGTCCAATGATTCCACCAGCGTACAAACCACACCAAACAGTGCATTTTTCGGGATGCATGGGCAGTTCTTGAACGGCTTCTGGTTGCTCTTCACTCCAAATGCGGCAATTTTGCTTATTTACGTAGCCATTCAACCAGAAATGAGCCTCATCGCTGAACAAAATTTGTCGATAAAAAAGCGGATTTTCTGCCACTGATTTTGGTAATAAAATTCAATGATTTGCAAGCGTTGCTCGTTAGTAAGTCTATTCATGATGAAATGTCAAAGCATACTGAGCATCTTTCTCTTTGACACCATGTCTGAAATCCCACGTGATCTGTCAAATACTAATGCATGAAAATCCTAACCTCAAAAGAATCACCCTTTATATACTTTATGGGGTCTTAGAGCAACATTTCGATGTGTTACAAACGGAATGACAAAGTTAATATACCCCCATCCTATGGTGGAGGATATAAAAAAACTTTCCTTATTTGAAATAATTTTTTTCCATTATTGTTCTACAAATTTAGTGTCCCAAAATTAGCGATGCCTATTATTTCGCATTAAGACAATATTTATTGCAGTGTACGTATTCCTTTTTCCCTTCCTATTTAATACCACGTGAACATTTCCAAATATCCATTTCATTTTCAATAAAGTAAATAGTAAGAAAATATTTTCTTTGCCTAATGTGTTTCTTACTGCATACTTTTAGGCTTTTGTATTCCTTAATGTATTTGTTTGCCTGTGGCATTTTATACTATATTCTACGTAAATATACCAACAATGTCATATGAGAAGAGAATAATGTATAGAATAGAATGAGTGTAACATTCTTTAATACATGTGTGTCGTAGAATATATTTCTGTTAATGTTAATAATCGGCGTGTTTTTTGTTATAAAATTTGGATGAATAAGTCGACTGGAATTTGGGAGGCGTTTCCTTGTGGCCGATTTTTCCCCTTTAGCAGGATACTTTCAGCTGTTGGATTTCGTTGGATTCGAGACTTCACACAGCATGTATATTCTCAAGAATTGCACTCTGACCTAAAACATTTTAAGATCTACTGTAACTGGCATATAAAAATGCTATAACCAAATCGACACCGATATGCGATCAGGATTTTTCTTAAAAGTTAAAAAATAAAAATATTCAAAACATTGCGAAGTTTTCACATAAATAAAAAGCTATATGTCCTATAGCACCATTTTATAACTACTTAAAAATAAGCGCAAGAGGCATTCGACCGGACTAGTTCTGCTAGATATAGAAAAAGCGTTCGATACAGTCTGGCACAATGGTCTTATCTGTAAAATGTTGCAATCAAATTTTCCCAAATATCTTTGTAAATTAACATCAGAATTTCTCACCGAAAGAACATTCCTTGTTAACATAAAGGATTCATATTCTACACCCAAGCCTATCTCAGCAGGATTGCCACAAGGTTCTATCCTTTCCCCACTGTTATACTCTTTATATACATCAGATTTTCGCCCTCCATCTGGCATAAATACTGCTTATTATGCAGACGATACACCGTAACTCACAACCAGCAAACTTACTTCTGCTCTACTTAAAAAATGGAGAAAGGCCTTATGAGTGTTAATAAGTATTTTTGTAAATGGAAAGTCAAAATAAATCCGGAAAAGACTCAGGCAATAATTTTCCCGTTCAACAAATCATCTAAACGTCTTCCAAACCGCAACATAGTGCTTGGAACTGATGAAATCTCCATCAGCAGATGTGTCAAATACCTTGGAATACAACTTGACAATAAACTAAATTTCAGCAAACATATAGGTGATACTGAACTGAAGAGCTCCAATGTCCTCAAAACACTATGGCCTATATTAAATTACCGTTCACCTTTGGACATACGAAACAAAATCCTAATTTTCAAATCAGTGATAAGGCCGGCACTCACATTTGGCTGTCCCATATGGTACAAATCGGCAAAAAAAAAACATATAAGGAAGCTGCAAATAATTCAAAATAAATGCCTTAAAATTATCCACAATCTACGATGGAGATTTCCAACAAATCAACTTCACCACACATATGGATATGAAAAGATTGACGACTTCATACACAGACTTAGCGAAGCCTATTTTAACAAAAATATGCAATCAGCTTATCCATTGATAAGGGCTTGCAGCAATGGCTCATTATAAATATTAGCGTATAAAACAGTTATCATCAAATTGAAAACTATATGTATTAAGAGTTTACAATTAGTAAATTTCATTTATACATATTTGATTTTCTGGCAATGTTTGATTATTGACAAGATTCTATAGAAAGGGTTTTTACCTATTTTACCCTTTGAAATGTTCATTGAAAAGTAAACATCACAAAAACTAAAAACAGATCTCGTTTGTTGTAATATCTAGTGTAATGTCCCGAAAAATGTATATAGATGAAAAAGTAAAGTAAATAAAGATGAATTAATAAATTGAAAAAAATTAAAATTTATAACTACTAAACCCACAATACTGATAACTTAATGCTATGAAAAGTTACGATAGACCCTACTCAAGCCTATAGCTTGTTTCGTTCGGAAGTTACCGTGACTTCCACAGACGGATGGACTTAGAATTTCACCATGACCTACAATATATACACTTTATGGGTCTGAATCAGAGTCGCGCCGCCGATTTCAGTCGACGCCGACCATTTTTTGGCAAACGCCGCCGCCGAATATGTCGACTCATCTTGGCTCAAATTTAGTCGCTAATTTATCAAAAAAAAAAACAAGTATATACGGCCGTAAGTTCGGCCAGGCCGAAGCTTATGTACCCTCCATCATGGATTGCGTAGAAACTTCTTCTAAACACTGCCATCCACAATCGAATTACTTAAGTTGCGGTAACGCTTGCCGATGGCAAGGTATCTTAAAACCTCCTAACACCATCTTCTAAATTGTATGTCCATACGTGGTATATATTAAATCAAAAAAGATCGATCCAATACGTATATAATTCAGTTTGACAAAGTAGACATAAAATTTTGACAAAATTTTCTACAGAAAGAAAATATTAAAAAATTTTCTATGGAAATAAAATTTTCACAAAATTTTCTATAGAAATAAAAATTTTTAAAAAATTTTCTATAGAAAGAAAATTTTGACAAAAATTTCTACAGAAATAAAATTTTAACAAAATTATCTATAGAAATAAACTTTTGACAAAATTTTCTATAGAAATAAAATCTTGGTCGATTATTTTTGGCTCGAGTGGCAACTATGATTATGAACCGAATAAAATTTGAAAAAAAATTTCTATAGAAATAAAGTTTTGACAAAATTTTCTATAGAAATAAAATTTTGACAATGAGGAAATTTTTATTATGAACCGAATAAAATTTTAACAAAATTTTCTCTAGAAATAAAATTTTGACAACATTTTCTATAGAAATAAAATTTTGGTAGATTATTTTTGGCTCTAGTGGCAACCATGATTATGAACCGATATGGACCAATTTTTGTGTGATTGGACCAATTTTGGTATGGTTGTTAGCGACCATATACTAACACCACGTTCCTACTTTGAACCGGATCGGATGAATTTTGCTCCTCCAAGAGGCTCCGGAGGTCAAATCTGGAGAACGTTTTATATGGGGACTATATATAATTATGGACCGATATGGACCATGTTCCAAATTACAACCGGATTGGATGAAATTTGCTTCTCGTGGAGACTTCGCAAGCCAAATCTGGGGATCGGTTTATATGGGGGCTATATATAATTATGAACCGATGTGGACCAATTTTTGCATGGTTGTTAGAGACCATATACCAACACCATGTACCAAATTTCAGCCGGATCGGATGAAATTTTCTTCTCTTTGAGTCTCCGCAAGCCAAATCTGGGGATCGGTTTATATGGGGGCTATATATAATTATGGACCGATGGGAACCAATTCTTGCATGGTTGTTAGAGACCATATACCAACACCATGTACCAAATTTCAGCCGGATCGGATGAAATTTGCTTCTCTTTTAGGCTTCGCAAGCCAAATCTGGAGATCGGTTTATATGGGATCTATATATAATTATGGACCGATGTGAACCAATTTTTGCATGGTTATTAGAGACCATCCAACCAACACCATTTACCAAATTTCAGCCGGATCGGATGAAATTTGTGTCTCTTAGAGGCTCTGCAAATCAAATCGGGGGATCGGTTTATATGGGTGCTATATATAATTATGGACCGATGTGGACCAATTTCTGCGTGATTGTTAGAGACCATATACTAACACCATTTACCAAATTTCAGCCGGATCGGATGAAATTTGCTTCTCTTAGAGGCCTCGCAAGCCAAATTTGGGGGCCCGTTTATATGGGGGCTATACGTGAACGTGGACCGATATGGCCCATTTACAATACCATCCGACCTACATCAATAACAACTACTTGTGCCAAGTTTCAAGTCGATAGCTTGTATCGTTCGGAAGTTAGCGTGATTTCAACAGACGGACGGACGGACGGACATGCTCAGATCGACTCAGAATTTCACCACGACCCAGAATATATATACTTTATGGGGTCTTAGAGCAATATTTCGATGTGTTATAAACGGAATGACAAAGTTAATATACCCCCCATCCTATGGTGGAGGGTATAAAAACAAGTATATACAGCAGTAAGTTCGGCCGGGCCGAATCTTAAATACCCACCACCATGAACCAAATATTAGGGTTTCCTTTGAAATTTCAGGAGGGCTTGAGGACACTTCCCGAAGATAAATTTAAAGATTTCACCTATGAGGACTATATCAGATTCTGGATTTATAAGAACCATTTTTGTTTGGGTTTTAGAGGAATCATTAACATCTCTTGTATGTGTGCAAGAAAATTATTAAATAACGTCTTGATTTGAAATCTTAAATCTGTAGATTTTCACCCGAGAAGTAAAATCTGGAAATTTTACATTGAGTTTCAAGCAATTTTTATGATCAGTGCGTCTTCTATACCCTCAAGAAGTGAAGTCGGTCTATATGGAGGCATTACCAAATGGAGCGATAAAAACTTAATCCGATACACGTTTTTGTGAGCCTAAAATACCAGAATATTTACAATTTCAGGCAAATCGGATAAAAACTATGGTTTCTAGAAACCCAAGGAGTTAAATCGGGAGATCGTTCTTATGGGGGCTATATTAAAATATGGACCGATACTCACCGTTTTCGGCACACCTCTTTATGGCTCGAAAATACCTCTAGATTTCCAATTTCAGGGAAATTGGATAAAAACTTCGGATTCTAGAAGCCCAAGAAGTAAAATCGGGATATCGGTCTATATGGGGCTATACCAAAACATGGACCGATACTCACCATTTGTGGCACACCCCTTTATGGTCCCAAAATACCTATAAATTTCCAATTTCAGGCAAATTGTATATAAACTACGGATTCTATAAACCCAAGATGTAAAATCGGGAGATCGGTCTATATTGGGGCTATACCAAAACATGGAACGATACGGACCATATTCGGCACACCTTTTGATGGTCCTCAAGTACCTCTAGATTTTCAATTTCAGGCAAATTGGATAAAAACTACGGTTTCTATAAGCCCAAGACCCCAAATCGGGAGGTTGATTTATATGGGGACCATACCAAAACATGGACCGATGCCCACCATTTTTGGCACACTTCTTTACGGTTCTAAAGTACCTCTCGATTTAAGATTTCAGGTAAATTGGATAAAAACTGCGGTTTCTTTAAGCCCAAGAAGTAAAATCGGGAGATCGGTCTATATGGGGGCTATACCAAAATATGGACCGATACTCACAATTTTTGGCACACGTATTTTTGATCCTAAAATACCTTTAGATTTCCAATTTCAGCTAAATTGAATAAAAACTGGGGTTTCTATAAGCCAAAGAAGTAAAATCGGGAGATCGGTCTATATGGGGGCTATACCAAAACATGGACCGATACTTACCATTTTTGGCACACCTCTTTATGGTCAAAAAATACCGCTAGATTTCAAATTTCAGGCAAGAATATATATACTTTATATAGTCGGAAATCGATATTTCGATGTGTTACAAACGGAATGACAAACTTATTATACCCCTGTCACCATTCTATGGTAGTAGGTATAAAAACCAATTAAAAAGAGAAAAATGAATTAATAAGTGTTGTATTTTTTGCCAAAATTTTTAACTTTACACCCAAAATGAATCTGTGTCATGTTGCTATAAGAATTTAGCAAAAATTTAGCTTAGAAAATTTGAATGAAATGTAAAAAAATTTTGACAAAATTTTATATGGAAATAAAATTTTGACAAAATTTGTTTTTAGAAATAAAATTTTGTCAAAATTTTACATTTCATTCAAATTTTGACAAAATTTTCTTTGGATATAAAATTTTGACAAAATTTCTATAGAAATAAAATTTTGATAAAATTTTCTATATAAATAAAATTTTGATAAAAATTTCTATAGAAATAAAATTTTGCCAAACATTTCTATAGAAGTAAAATTTTGACAAAATTTTCCACAGAAATAAAATTGTAACAAAATTTTCTATAAAAATAAAATTTTGACAAAATTTTCTATAGAAATAAACTTTTGATAACATTTTCAATAGAAATAAAATTTTGAAAAAAAATTTCTATAGAAGTAAAATTTTGACAATTTTTTTATAGACAAAAAATTTTCTATAGAAACAAAATGTTCTATAGAAATAAAATTTTGACAAAATTTTCAATAGAAATAAAATTTTGACAAAACTTTCTATAGAAATAAAATTTTGAAATAGAAATATAGAAATCTTCTATGGAAATAAAATTTTGTCAAAATTTTGACAAGATTTTCTATAGAAGTAAAATTTTGACAAATTTTTATAGACATAAAATTTTCTATAGAAACAAAATTTTCTACAGGAATAAAATTTTGACAAAATTTTCTACAGGAATAAAATTTTGACAAAATTTTCTATATAAATAAAATTTTGACAAAATTTTCTACACAAATAAAATTTTGGCAAAATTTTCTATAGAAATAAAATTTTGATAAAATTATCTATATAAATAAAAATTTGATAAAATTTTCTATATAAATAAAAATTTGATAAAATTTTCTATATAAATAAAATTTTGATAAAATTATCTATATAAATAAAAATTTGATAAAATTTTCTATATAAATAAAAATTTGATAAAATGTTCTATATAAATAAAATTTTGACAAAAATTTCTATAGAAGTAAAATGTTGACAAAATTTTCTATAGAAATGAAATTTTGAAAAAATTTTTATAGACATAAAATTTTCTAAAGAAACAAAATTTTCTACAGGAATAAAATTTGGACAAAATTTTCTACAGGAATAAAATTTGGACAAAATTTTCTACAGGAATAAAATTTGGACAAAATTTTCCATAAAATTAAAATTTTGACAAAATTTTCTATAGAAATGAAATTTTGAGAAAAAAATTCTCTAGAAATAAACCCTTGACAAAATTTTCTATAGAAATAAAATTTTAACAAAAATTTCTATAGAAGTAAAATTTTGGCAAATTTTTTATATACATAAAATTTTCTATAGAAACAAAATTTTCTATAGAAATAAAATTTTGACAAAATTTGCTATAGAAATATAGAAATCTTCTATGGAAATAAAATTTTGTCAAGAAGAAGTAACTTTCCCTTGTTGAGAAAAAACATTTAAAATTCAACATATTCACAATGCAAAGGATATTTAAACACCCAAAAAAAAATTTGTTAATAGGAGATAAACTTCTAAAATAATATAATAAAATATTTCTTCTAACTACAAAAATTTGACAAAAGCTTCAAAATAATATTTTTTAAATTTGGTAGATTTTGGTAAAATTTTCTTAAAATTTTGGTAGAGTATTTCTGGCACGAGTGGCAAAATTGGTTTCAAACCTCTTCTTCTGAATATTACATAAAAATTAATGAACTTATTACTCTAAGAAGTGTTAATATATTTAAAATTTTGTGGATCGCATAATAGTAAAAATGCTAAAATAATAATTGAAAAAAAAGCTAAAATAAAGTTAATGTTAAATGAAAATTTGCTGCTAAATGCAAAAACTAAATGCTAAATTTAGCTGCAAAAATGCTACTGATCAAAAGGTTTTGAATGGAGAGAGCACCGCCTAAAAGTATGCAAATAAAAAATATAAAAGCTCATGGAGTGGTCTCGAATGAAATAATTGTTAGGGTAATGAGGATTTACATTAAAAAAATTTATTTTAGAATCCTATATAAAACACTGATATAAATGCGTTTAATTTTTACTTTTATTATATGAAAAAGTGTGCCCCTCTTTTAATATGAGTGTGTCGCCTTTTATGACGTGTGTAACCTTTTGTTCCCCTTTTTTAGAAATTTTCAACGAGAAAGCTGCTTGGGCACTGTTCTCTTGATTTAAAGGCCAAACTATCACGAACAACTTTGTTAGTTACAACATTTTTATTTTTATCTCAAATAAAAGTATTTTTATTGCAAAAACCATATTTAGGCCTAGAAAAAATAAAAACACATCTAATAAACGTTTCCTTTTCAATTTCTATTGTTTTGTTTCTTTGTTGTTATTACAGTAGTATTGTTTATTTTAATTGTTACTTGCTTCAGTAATAATAACAATATTTTAATCAATCTTTAATTGGAGTATTCTACAAATATTTGCCAAGTTATTCGTGGCATATATAGAGAATTGGTCAATCCTTGTCATAAATATTGAAGTAAAATGGAATGAAAGGGAAGAAGAAATACTTTTAGCAAATGAAATGAATTCTTTTTGTTTTGTTCACAATACACAATACAATAGCTTTGGTGGTTTCATTGACAAATTGTATTTGAGAATTTCATTATTGAAGAGAATATGGTTTGTCCAAAAAGGAATTTGTTGACCATAAATGTATAAAAGATGAAGAACAAATGGAAAAAGTGGGGATTTAACGATTTATTAAATTAAAATGGATTTTGAAGACGTAACCCAGATTTAAATATAGGACGCATAAAATTAATTTCTTTGTGGGATTTATGCTTTCGTTCTAAATTTACAATTTTAAAATTATAAAAATTCAAAAATCAATTCCAAAATGTGTAAACACTTTAACTCTAGGATTCTCGAGAGTTATTTTATCTTTAATACAACGATTCAATATACACGCAAAAAATAATTCTTTCCTCCCAAACGAAATTTTAGACAAACAAAGTTCGTTTCTCATTTGCTTTTCGCTGTAAGGAAGTGTATTTGGGAGAAAAGTATATACTTTTTGTGATAAACGTTTATTCTTTTCCAGGATGTAAAAACAATTTCATAAGGACAAACTCAAAAAAAAAATGCATTTCCCTCTAATTGCATTTTCCCTCACATCTTTCTAACATCCACGATGTTTTTTAGTTCTTAACACCTTTTCCTGTAATACCAACAATGTAGAAGAAATTATACGATTTAACAAATTTTAAATTTTTTTTACCGTTCGCCTGGACGGAGAATCGAACCGCGGACCATGCACTTTGTAAGCCAACACACTAACCACTGAGCTATGTAACTGTTATGGTCATCAATAGATAAATATCCATATAAGTTATATTTATATAGCATAGCTTACGGCGCCCACGAACCGAATAAACAAAGTTTATTTAACAGATACAAACATTTAGTTTGGCACCGTGGTGCAGTAGTTGCTACGTCCGACTTGCAAGCCAAGGGTCGTGGGTTCGATCCCTGCTTCGACCAAAGTTTTTTTTTTTTTTACATATATTCCAGATATGTTCGGAAGATTCTGAAAAAATGTTCAACATTACATTGTAGTATATTAAATTTTGAACTGTAAAATGTGTCTTATTAAAGACCTAAAGTCAGAAAAGAACAGTGTTTGATATAAACGAAATGGACCGTGTTGTTGTTTCAAAAATAACTTTTTTTATTGAAATAATAAAAATTTTGTAACAAACGAATTTTGTTGGTGATAAAAGTTTAAAATTTTCGAAGCAATTCAAAAAACTATAACAAAAGAAAAACGTTTTCGGTACACGTTTTCCAAACGTTTTATTTTTCTTTGCGTGTACAATAAAAAAATTAATCAATTAACTTTTACTTAATCCTTAAATAAAAAACAAATCAAAAAAATACTAATAAAATAATAATAATTGTAAAATTAAAATAATAATAATAATTATTTGTACTTCATAGAATTTTACATTTTTTGTTTGGGAAATATTTAACAAGATCGTCTCGGATGTATACTTTTTAGTATAGCTGAGTATTAGAACCAACATCAGGTTTATATCATTTTTAAACCGTTCGTCTTACAGTCGACAGATAGTTTTCTGTGACAGTTCATTTTATTGTTTACAAGCTTACGACAGAATTTTTCTCTATTTGCATTCCGAAATAAAACGTGAATTAATATTCTTTTATTCGTATCATTACCTGTTACCATGAGAGATATTCATCGAGTTCAAAAATTGGACGAAAAAACGGTAAATACGTCAGAAATCATCCCGAAAGTGGTTACGGTTATCATATATGTTCGAATTCAACCGAAAATGGTACATTTTTACTGTTTGGTAGAATTCTTTAAGTATTAGTAGATTTTGCAAAATAATCTTCTCCGACTATGAGGTACTTTACAAAGTTCTATAGAAATAAAATGATGACAAAATTTCCTATAGGAATAAAATTTTGACCAAATTTTCTATAGAAATAAAAATTTGACAAAATTTTCTATACAAATAAAAATTTTGGCAAAATATAGAAATAAAATTTTGACAAAATTTAGAAATAAAATGTTGACAAAATTTTCTATGAAAATAAAGTTTGACATAATTTTCTATAGAAATAAAATTTTGACAAATTTTCTTAGAAAATAAAATTTCAAAATTTTCTTTAGAAATAAAATGTTGACACAACTTTCTATAGAAATAAAATATTGACAAAATTTTCCACAAAAATAAAATTTTGACAAAAATTTTCTATAGAAACAACATTTTGACAAAATTTCCTATAGAAATAAAAACTGTTGACAGGTCGAAAATATATGTTGTTAGCACCTATATTTCCTGCTAATTTCATAATTCATTATGATTGTAAATATATAAATAGATAAAATATATAAATAAAATTTTGACAACATTTTCTAGATAATTACATTTTGATAAAATTTTTTATAGAAATAAAATTTTGACAAAATTTTCTCTAGAAATAAAATGTCGACAAAATTTTCTATAGAAATAAAATGTTGATAACATTTTCTATGGAAATGAAATTTTGGCAAATTTTTCTATAGAAATAAAATTTTGACAAAATTTTCTATAGCAATAAAATTTGGAAAATATTTTCTATAGAAGTACAAATTTGAAAACATTTTCTATAGAAATAAAAATTTGACAAAATTTTCTATAGAAGGTTAGGTTAGCTTATGTGGCAGCCCGATGTATCAGGCTCACTTAGACTATTCAGTCCATTGTGATACCACAGTGGTGAACTTCTCTCTTATCACTGAGTGCTGCCCGATTCCATGTTAAACTCAATGACAAGGGACCTCCTTTTTATAGCCGAGTCCGAACGGCGTTCCACATTCTAGTGAAACCACTTAGAGAAGCTTTGAAACCCTCAGAAATGTCACCAGCATTACTGAGGTGGGATAATCCACCGCTGAAAAACTTTTTGGTGTTCGGTCGTAGCAGGAATCGAACCCACGACCTTGTGTATGCAAGGCGGGCATGCTAACCATTGCACCACGGTGGCTCCCAAATTTTCTATAGAAATACAAGTATAAACGGCCGTAAGTTCGGCCAGGCCGAATCTTATGTACCCTCCACCATGGATTGCGTAGAAACTTCTACGAAAGACTGTTATAAAGGGTGATACGGTCAAAATTTGGTCAAGGGAAAACGCGTGTAAATCGGTGAAATCGTTTATTTAAAAAATCAAATTAAATTTCTTTTTCAAGTTCAATTAGTATAAAATTCAGGAAAAATATTCAGTTAGGCTTTCGCTTTTCCAAATCCGAATTGCCAGGCTTCACGCTTGACACCTGCCATCAGATTTTGTACAGCCACCTTGTCCACCTTCTTCGCCGCAGAAAGCCAGTTTGCCTTGAACTGCTGCTCGTCCTTAGCAGTTTTTTTGGTCATCTTTAGGTTCCGCTTGACAATAGCCCAGTATTTCTCAATTGGGCGGAGCTCTGGCGTGTTGGGAGGGTTCTTGTCCTTGGGAACCACCTGCACGTTGTTGGCGGCGTACCACTCCATGGCCTTTCTACCGTAATGGCAAGATGCCAAATCCGGCCAAAACAGTACGGAACAACCGTGTTTCTTCAGGAAAGGCAGCAGTCGTTTATTCAAACACTCTTTCACGTAAATTTCTTGGTTGACAGTCCCGGAAGCTATGAAAATGCTGCTTTTCAAGCCACAGGTACAGATGGCTTGCCAAACCATATATTTCTTTGCGAACTTTGACAGTTTTATGTGCTTGAAAATATCTGCTACCTTTCCCCTTCCTTTTGCCGTATAAAACTCCTGTCCCGGAAGCTGATTGTAGTCGGCTTTGACGTAGGTTTCGTCGTCCATTACCACGCAGTCAAACTTCGTCAGCATCGTCGTGTACAGCCTCCGGGATCGCGCTTTGGCCGTCGTATTTTGTTTATCATCGCGATTTGGAGTCACTACCTTCTTGTAAGTCGATAATCCGGCTCGTTTTTTGGCTCGATGCACGGTTGTAGACGATACACCCAGCTTATTTGCGGCATCTCGGAGAGAGAGGTTAGGGTTTCGCTTGAATCTACCGGCAACTCTCTTTGTCGTCTCAGCGGCTTCCGGTTTTCGATTTCCCCCCGATCCAGACTTCCTGGCTGTCGTCAAACGTTCCCCAAACACTTTAATTACATTTGTAACGGTTGATTTGGCAACTTTTAGCGATTTTGCCAGCATTGCGTGCGAGTAGCTCGGATTTTCGCGATGCGCGAGCAAAATTTTGATACGCTGCTCTTCTTGCTTGGACGGCATTTTGACAACTGAAGAGTGAATTCCAAAATCGAAATAGGAGCAACATTCTACACACACACACACCTTCAAAATGAGGGGTGTTCAGGGTTTTTAAATGCAAAATTGAAAGATATACGTCAAGTTTATATTGACCAAATTTTGACCGTATCACCCTTTACACAATCGAATTACTTGGGTTGTGGTATCTTAAATCGTTTTCTAAATTGTGAGTTAGTCCACACGTGGTATATATTAGACAAAAATAATTACGAATCGATATGGACTTTTGCACGGTACGTAGGGAGCCAGAATTGAAGTATGGGGGTCGCTTATATGGGGGCTATATACAATTATGAACTTGATATGGACCAATTTTTGTGTGATTGGGGATCGATTTATCTGAGGGCTATATATAACTATAGACCGATATGGACCTAGTTAAGCATGGTTGTTAACGGCCATATACTAGCACAATGTACGAAATTTCAACTGACTCGGAGGAAATTTACTCCTCCAAGAGGCTCCAAAACCAAATCTCGGGATCGGTTTATATGGGGGCTATATATAATTATGGACTGATATGAACCAATTCATGCATGGTTGTCGAATACCATAAACTAACATCACGTACCAAATTTCAACCGAATCCGATGAATTTTGCTCTTCCAAGGGGCTCCGGAGGTCAAATCTGGGGATCGGTTTATATGGGGGCTATACATAATTATGGACCGATTTCGACCAATTTTTGCATGGGTGTTTGAGGCCATATATTAACACCACTTACCAAATATCAACTGAATCAGATGAATTTTGGTCTTCCAAGAGGCTCCGGAGGTCAAATCGGCGATCGGTTTATATAAAGCTATATATAATTATGCAACGATGTGGACCAATTTTTGCATGGTAGTTAGATACCATATACTAACACCATGTACCAAATTTCAGCCGGATCGGATGCAATTTGCTTCTCTTAGAGGCTCCGCAAGCCAAATCTGGGGTTCGGTTTATATGGGGACTATATATAATTATGGACCGATATGGACCAATTTTTGCATGGTTGTTAAAGACCATATACTAACACAATGTACCAAATTTCAGCCGAATCGGATGAAATTTGCTTCTCTTAGAGGCTCCGCAAGCCAAATCGGGGGATCGGTTTATATGGGGGCTATATATAATTATTGACCGATGTAGACCAATTTTTGCATAGTAGGTAGAGACCATATACTAACACCATGTACCAAATTTCAGCCGGATCGGATGAAATTTGCTTCTCTTAGAGGCTCCGCAAGCCAAATCGGGGGATCGGTTTATATGGGGGCTATATATAATTATGGACCGATGTGGACCAATTTTTGCATGGTTGTTAGAGACCATATACTAACACCATGTACCAAATTTCAGCCGGATCGGATAGAATTTGCTACTCTTAGAGGCCTCGCAAGCCAAATCGGGGGATCGATTTATATGGGGGCTATATATAATTATTGACCGATGTGGATCAATTTCTGCATGGTTGTTAGAGACCATATACTAACACCATGTACCAAATTTCAGCCGGATCGGATGGAATTTGCTACTCTTAGAGGCCTCGCAAGCCAAATATGGGGACTATACGTAAAAGTGGACCGATATGGCCTATTTGCAATACCATCTTACCTACATCAATAACAACTACTTGTGCCAAGTTTCAAGTCGATAGCTTGTTTCTTTCGGAAGTTAACGTGATTTCAACAGACAGACGGACGGACGGACGGACATACTCAGATCGACTAAGAATTTCACCACGACCCAGAATATATATACTTTATGGGGTCTTAGAGCAATATTTCGATGTGTTACAAACGGAATGACAAAGTTAATATACCCCCCATCCTATGGTGGAGGGTATAAAAAATTTGGCAAAATTTTCTACAGAAGTAAAATTTTGCAAAATTTTCTACAGAAACAAAATTTTCTATAGAAATAAAATTTTGACAAAATTTTCGATAGAAATAAAATTTTGACAAAATTTTCTATAGAAATAAAATTTTGACAAAATGTTGTATAGAAATAAAATTTTGACAAAATTTTCTATAGAAATAAAATTTTGACAAAATTGTCCATAGAAATAAAATTTTAACAAAATTTTCTATAGAAATTAAATTTTGTCAAAATTTTCTATAAAAATAAAATTTGGACAACATTTTCTATAGAAATACAATTTTGACAAAATTGTCTATAGAAATAAAATTTTGACAAAATTTTCTATAGAAATTAAATTTTGATAAAATTTTTTATTGAAATTAAATTTTGTCAAAATTTTCTATAGAAATAAAATTTTGACAAAATTTTCTATAGAATTTAAATTTTGATAAAATTTTCTATTGAAATACAATTTTGACAAAATTTTCTATAGAAATAAAAGCACCATCGAACTCAATGGCCACCTCAATCTCCGAATGTCAGTCCGTTGGACTTTAGGGCCTAGGGTATTTCGAAGAGTATGGTTGGCACTAAAAAATATCAAAGTGTCGATCATCTCAAGACGGCGCTTCGCCGGGAATGGGCAAAAATACCTCAAGGTAACTTTCATTCAGCAGGATAGCTTTGTCAGCTGTTTGCAGGCCATATTAAGTGCCAAAGGTAGCCAATTTGATCAAATCTAAATTGATTCAGAATTGCACTGTTAGTTCCGATATTTTAATAAAATTAAAAAAGAAAATGAAAAACTATAGCGTTGTACTTTGTTGCATCATATTGCAATCAGTGAAATATTTTAGTTAAACTTTGCAAATCGTTAAATGAATCTCAAACTCAAGGAGTCCAAGTAAAGATGAATTAATTAGGTGCCCAGCAAAAATAGCGTCGCCAACAAAAGTAATGAAAATGTTCTTTTTGGATCCGGAAGTGGTGCAAAATTGACGCAGAAGCGATGAATTTAACATGGGCTTGTCATAAGACGGAAGTCCTCCATTTAAACAGCCGTTGCACTGAGTTTGCATCACTTCTTTAGGTGTGATCCGAATTCAATGTTTTGGATGTAAATTAAAAAAAATCTGTGATATTTTGTCAAATAAATAGTTTTTATAATTTTTTTGTTTGACCTCAAATATTTTCAAAAGAGCACAATTTTTTCAGATTGGATTTAGCATGTTTTTCGACAAAATTTAAATGATTTTTACCATTTTATGAATTCTTACTCTGTTTTTAACCTATTTGAAACAAAAAAGTTAAAATTACCAATTAAAAGTATGAAAAAACCACGTTATAAAAAATTTAATGAAAAGAACTTCCTGGGTAGTTAAAATAAAGAACATCATTGGGAGTGCATCTTCTGAAAGTGCTTTTAAAGTTATGCCTTTGGAAGAACTTCCAAATGTTTTTGTTGGGCTATGAATCAAAATGCCTCAATACTCATCATCCAAATTAAATTTTTGAAATTCATGGAATTTATTTCATCTAGTCATAAAGCCAAGTTCCAAGGATATAAATATAATTCCTTAAATATCCTTACATGCTTCCTTACATGCTTCCTTCAAACTGATTTCAAATTCATGTTCATATTATACAGTTTATTGTCGCTGGTCAAAGCTATAGCACAGCTTGTCCTTTGAACATACATTCATATGTTTTTTTTTTTTTTACTTTTTTCCTCCAAAAAGGACCTTAAATGTCCTGTTGTTGTTATCGTTTTTATATGATTTATATGCTCATGTATCGATGTATTACTTGTGTACTTGAAAACAATTTTCTGATTTAATGTAATGGAAGTTGGATTTTATTCTACTCACCATAATTTTCTTTACATCCTTTATGATGATCTTCGTTCTTGTGAGCTCCTTAAGAAAATCTTAATGGTTGTTATTTTCTTGCACTTTCTGTTTGTCGTTATAAGAAAACAAAAAAAAACGGAAAATGATGTTTTGTCCTTTTTATGCAACGTTTACAACTTGCTTGAAAAAAAAAACAACAACAACAATGAAAAGCCTTTTCTACATTGCCACGCTTGAATGCCAAGAACTTTTAGAGTTATTCAATGCCAGCTGGGTCAATGGTAAGGGATAAGAAAGAAAACATTGTTCTATACCTAATTGGAAATGTGATTTAATGTACATGCATTTCGAGGGAGGAAGTCGTAGGGAAGTGGAAAGAAAATCTCTATATATAAAAAAAAATATTTTCCTAATTGAAAGTTGATTAATAAGAAGTATTTGTCAGATTACTTCAATTACTTACACAGCCAAAAAATTGTGTGTATTCATTTGTTCCTGTTTAAAAAATATGTGTTTGGTTTCAGATTTTTATAAAGGCAAATATATAATGTTCATAAAACTAGTACAAAGTATAAGTAGATTTTGCAAAATATTCCTCTCCGACTAAGGGGTACTTCACAAAGTTCTATAGAAATAAAATTATGAAAATAAAAATTCTATAGGAATAAAATTTTGAAAAAAAAAATCTATAGGAAAAAAATTATATAGAAATAAAATCTAGACAAAATTTTCTATAGAAATAAAAGTTTGACAAAATTTTCTATACAAATAAAATTTTGACAAAACTTTTTATAGAAATAAAAGTTTGACAAAATTTTCTATAGAAATAGAACTTCGACAACATTTTCTATAGAAATACAATTTTGACAAAATTTTCTGTAGATATAAAATTTTGAAAAAAAAAATTCAATAGAAATAAAATATTGACAAAATTTTTCTATAGACATAAAATTTTGACAAATTTTTCCATAGAAATAAAAAAAATCTACTTTTCCTTTTCCAAACTTTCTATAGAAATAAAATTTTGACAAAATTTTCTATAGAAATAAAATTTTGAAAAAAATTCTATAGAAATAAGTTTTCGACAAAATATTCTATACATATTTTGTGATAAAAATTTCTATAGGAATAAAACTTTGACAACATTTTCTATAGAAATAAAATTTTGACAAAATTTTCTATAGAAATAACATGTCGACAAAATTTTCTATAGAATAAAAATGTTGATAACATTTTCTATGGAAATTAAATTTTGGCAAATTTTTCTACAGAAATAAAATTTTGACAAAATTTTCTATAGAAATACAATTTTGACAAAATTTTCTATAGATATTAAATTTTGAAAAAAAAAACAAAAAATTCTATAAGCATAAAATTTTGACAAAAATTTTCTATAGAAAAACAGTTTTGACAAAATTTTCTGTAGATATAAAATTTGGAAAAAGTTTCAATAGAAATAAAATATTGACAAAATTTTCTATAGAAATAAAATTTTGACAAATTTTTCCATAGAAATAAAAAAAAATCTACTTTTCCTTTTCCAAACTTTCTATAGAAATAAAAATTTGAAAAAAAATTCTATAGGCATAAAATTTTGACAAAATTTTCTATAAAAATAAAATTTTGAAAAAAATTTCTATAGAAATAGGTTTTCGACAAAATATTCTATAGATATTTTGTGATAAAAAATTCTATAGGAATAAAATTTTGACAAAAGTTTCTATAGAAATAAAATTTTGACAAAATTTTCTATAGAAATAAAATTTTGACAAAATTTTCTATAGAAATATAATTTTGAAAAAATTTTCTTTAGAAATAAAATTTTGAAAACATTTTCTATAAAAATAAAACTTTGATAAAATTTTCTATAGAAATAAAATTTGGACAAAATATTCTATAGAAATAAGATTTTGATAAAATATTTTATAGAAATACCATTTTGATAAAATATTCTATAGAAATACCATTTTCATAAAATATTCTATAGGAATAAAACTTTGACAAAATTTTCTATAGAAATAAAATTTTGTCAAAATTTTCTATAGAAGTAAAATTTGGAGAAAATTTTCTATAGAAATAAAATTTTGAAAAAAAATTCTATAGAAATAAGTTTTCGACAAAATAATCTATAGATATTTTGTATTAAAAATTCCTATAGGAATACAACTCTGACAAAAATTTTCACAGAAATAAAATTTTGACAAAATTTTCTATAGAAATAACATTTTGACAAAATGTTCTATAGAAATAAAATTTTGACAAAATTTTCAATAGAATTAAAATTTTGAAAACATTCTCTATAGAATTAAAATTTTGACAACATTTTCTATAGAAATAAAATTTTGCCAAAATTTTCTATAGAAATAAAATTTGACAAAATTTTCTATAGGAATAACATTTTGACAAAATTTTCCATAAAAATAAAATTTTGACAAAATTTTCTATAGAAATAAAATTTTGGTAGATTATTTTTGGCTCGAGTGGCAACCATGATTATGAACCGATATGGATCAATTTTTGTGTGATTGGGGATGGGCTTTATATAACTATAGACCGATATGGACAAATTTTGGCATGGTTTTTACCGGCCATATACTAACACCACGTTGCAAATTTCAACCGGATCTGATGAATTTTGCTTCTCCAAGAGGCTACGGAGATCAAATCTGGGGATTGATTTATATGGGGGCTATATATAATTATGGACCGATATGGACCAGTTTTTGCATGGTTGTTAGAGACCATAGAACACCACGTACCAAATTTCAACCGGATCGGATGAATTTTGCTTCTACACAAGGCACCGGAGGTCAAATCTGGGGATCGGTTTATATGGGGGCTATACATAATTATCGACTGATATGAACTAATTCCTGCATGGTAGTTGGATACCATATACTAACATCACGTACCAAATTTCAACCGAATCGGATTAATTTTGCTCTTCCAATGGGCTTCGGAGGTCAAATCTGGGGATCGGTTTCTATGGGGCCTATATATAATTATTAACCGATTTCGACCAATTTTTGCGTGGGTGTTTGAGGCCATATATTAACACCACGTACCAAATTTCAACTGAATCAAATGAATTTTGGCCTTCCAAGAGGCTCCGGAGGTCAAATCTGGTGATCGGTTTGTATGGGTGCTATATATAATTATGGACTGATATGTACCAACTTTTGCATTGCCATTAGAGACCATATACTAACACCATGTACCACATTCCAGTCGGATCGGATGAAATTTGCTTCTCTTAGAGGATCCGGAAGCCAAATTTGGAGGTCCGTTTATATGGGGGCTATACGTAAAAGTGGACCGACATGGCCCATTTACAATACCATCCGACCTACATCAATAACAACTACTTGTGCCAAGTTTCAAGTCGATAGCTTGTTTCGTTCGGAAGTTAGCGTGATTTCAACAGACGGACGGACGGGCGGACGGACATGCTCAGATCGACTCAGAATTTCACCACGACCCAGCATATATATATACTTTATGGGGTCTTAGAATAATATTTCGATGTGTTACAAACGGAATGACAAAGTTAATATGCCCCCATCCTATGGTGGTTGGTATAATTAATTGAAGGTCAATTAAAAAATTAATTGATCCAATTAAAAAATTAATTTATATTATTAATTTTTGTGATTGATATTTGTTTGAATTAAAAAATTTGTTGAATCAATTAAATTTTTAATTGAATATTTTTTAAGTCTAAATTAAAATGTTAATTGGAAAAATTTTCGTGACATTTTTTTGTGTGAACGTTTATCACAAAATATATACTTTTTTTCCAAACAGCGAAAAGCAAATTGAAAACGATATTTCTTTGTCTAAAATTTACTTAGGAGGAAAGAAGTATTTTTTTTTGTGTGTATACAAGCGATATTTTTATCCTACTGTGGGTATTTTTTAATAGAAATTCAAAGTCTTCTAAAAGATATGGAAGTGAGACATTTTGAACCGATACTATCACTTGACATTGAAAACTAGCGATAGTGTCAAACAAAAAAATAACTATCGATAGCTAGCAGCTCTAATTCTTGCATTCGCAGCTAAATGCCAATATTGCCAAAAACGTCCCTCTTATTACGCATAGCATTTTCCCAAATTCAGTGAATAAATTTCACACTTGAGTGGACTTTACAGAAAGAAAGTGAATAATTTTGTATATGACGGATACTTAAGTGAAATAACTCTTAAAGAACACCACTGCAAGGACCTTTTCCAAGTATACTAAGGATTTGTATCCTTAAATCATAACTAAAGCGAAGTCTGTATTAACTACATTCAGATATACTTGAATTATTCCAAAAGGGCCAATGTAGTTTATGAAATTGTAATGGAACAATGGAGAAGGACCAATACATAATAGAAAATTATTGCAAGGAATATAAAAGGACAAAAAAACAAATATTGTGGTTGAGTGACATTCTACACCACAAACTGGGCAACGTGTTTGTGAGGGAATATCATCTGAGTTCGACTTCAGCTCTTTCTAGTATACTCCATTAAATACTACGGTGACAATGGCAATAACTCAAGTGGTCTGTGTACTTGAATATTTTCTCCTTCCTTGTTTACTGCCTTTCAATCGGCCTGGGCCTGAGCTTTCCTTGCTGCCATTTTCTGGCTTTCCATAGTGAATACTTCGATTTGCATTTGTAACTCAGGAGTATAGCGTTCACATCTTTGGAAGACATTCAACTAACCACAAAACTATGGTTTCTTGATAGACTTTGTCACAACTTCTGAAGTGGATAATCAAAAACATGCCAACGGTTGTCCACATCTTGGTAAGATAGAAGAGCATGAGGTGTTTATGGGATTTCATTCTAGATATTCTAACTAGGATATTCTTATCCTAAGGCATAGCCCATTTCAAAAATTTCTAAAGTCATTAACCATAAGCACAGAAAAGCCAAGGCCATCCCCTAGAATTTGAAAACCTATTTACAATTTTCCACTATGTGCGATGTCAGTATTAGGAAAACACAAGTCTATCAAAACAAAAATAAAAAAATTGAAAAAAGAAAAATTCTATAGAAATAAAATTTTAACAAAAAAATTTTAATAAATATAAAATTTTGAAAAAATTTCTATAGAAATAAAATTTTGAAAAAATTTCTATAGAAATAAAATGTTGACAAAATTTTCTATAGAGCTAACATTTTGACAAAATTTTCTATGGAAATAAAATTTTGACAAAATTTTCTATAGAAATAAAATTTTGACAAATTTTTCTTTAGAAACAAAATTTTAAAAATTAACAAGTATATACGGCCGTAAGTTCGGCCAGGCCGAATCTTATGTACCCTCCACCATGGATTGCGTGGAAACTTCTACGAAAGACTGTCATCAACAATCGAATTACTTGGGTTATGGTATCTAAAAACTTCTTAACATCGTTTTCTAAATTGTGAGTTATTCCATACGTGGAATTTATTAGACAAAAAAGTTATGTATACACCCAGAGAAGGAATATGATCACCTCAAACATATTTTAAGAGCAAAATGTTATTTTTGGGTGGTGATCATGTAACATGGTTTTCGCAACCATGTATCATCATGTATCTGATTTCGGCAAGCAGGTTATATTTGACGAGAAAATTATATTTTAGTGACAAACATGTTACATGGTCACCATACAAAAATAACATTTTGCTCTTGAAACATGTTTGAGGTGATCATATTCCTTCTCTGGGTGTAGTTAAGTCTGCAAATAATTACGAATCGATATGGACTTTTGCACGGTACGTAGAGAGCCAGAATTGAAATATGGGGTTCGCTTATATTGGGGCTATATAGATTATGAAGTTGATATGGACCAATTTTTGTGTGATTGGGGATCGATTTATCCGAGGGCTATATATAACTATGGACCGATATGGACCTAGTTCGGCATGGTTGTTAACGGCCATATACAAGCACAATGTACCAAATTTCAACTCATTCGGATGAAATTTGCTCCACCAAGAGGCTCCAAAACCAAATCTCGGGATCAGTTTATATGGCGGCTATATATGATTATGGACTGATATGGACCACCTTTGGCATGGTTGTTAAATATCATATACTACCACCACGTACCAAATTTCAACCAGATCAGATGAATTTTGCTTCTCCAAAAGGCATCGGAGTTCAACTCTGGGGATGGGTTTATATGGGGGCTATATATAATTATGGACCGATATGATCCAATTCCTGCATGGTTGTTGGATACCATATACTAACATCACGTACCAAATTTCAACCGAATCGGATGAATTGTGCTCTTCCAAGGGGCTCCGGAGGTCAAATCTGGGGATCGGTTTATATGGGGGCTATATATAATTATGGACCAATGTGGACCAATTTTTGCATGGTTATTAGAGACCATATAGTAACACCATGTACCAAATTTCAGCCGGATCGGATGAAATTTGCTTCTCTTAGAGGCTCCGCAAGCCAAATCGGGGGATCGGTTTATATGGGGGCTATATATAATTATGGACCGATGTGGACCATTTTTTGCATGGTTATTAGAGATCCTATGCCGACACCATGTACCAAATTTCAGCCGGATCGGATGAAATTTTCTTCTCTTAGAGGCTCCGCAAGCCAAATCGGGGGATCGGTTTATATGGGGGCTATATATAATTATGGACCGATGTGGACCAATTTTTGCACGCTTATTAGAGACCATATACTAACACTATGTACCAAATTTCAGCCGGATCGGATGAAATTTGCTTCTGTTAGAGGCTCCGCAAGCCAAATCGGGGGATCGGTTTATATGGGGGCTATATATAATTATGGACCGATGTGGACCAATTTTTTCATGGTTGTTAGAGACCATATACTTACACCATGTACCAAATTTCAGCCGGATCGGATGAAATTTGTTTCTCTTAGAGGATACCCAAGCCAAATTTGGGAGTCCGTTTATATGGGGGCTATACGTAAAAGTGGACCGATATAGCCCATTTGCAATACCATCTGACCTACATCAATAACAACTACTTGTGTCAAGTTTCAAGTCGATAGCTTGTTTCGTTCGGAAGTTAGCGTGCTTTCAACAGACGGACGGACGGACGGACATGCTCAGATCGACTCAGACGGAGTCTTACATCAATGGAGTCTTACAGCAATTTTTTGATGTGTTACAAACGGAATGCAAAGCTAATATACCCCCATCCTATGGTGGAGGCTATAAAAAAATAAAATGTCGACAAAATTTTCTATAGAAATAAAATTTTAACAAAACAAAATTTAAAAAAAAATCTACAAAAATAAAATTTTGACAAAATTTTCTATAGAAATATAATTTTGACATATTTTGCCGATGAAATAAAATTTTGACAAAATTTTCTATAGAAATAAAATTTTAACAAAATTTTCTATAGAAATAAAATTTTGACAAAATTTTCTATAGAAATATAATTTTGAAAAATTTTCTATGGAAATATAATTGTGACAAAATTTTCTATAGAAATAAACTTCTGACAACATTCCCCATACACCCAGAAAAAAGTGACCACTTCTTTAAGTTAAAATGAACTCATTGTGAAGAAAGTTGAACTTCGTATAGCGCCAAAGACATTTTTATTTGTTTGAATGATGTGATTTTCGTAGAAATTAGGTATAATGCATTCCATATATTAGTTAACATTTTCCTATATTTATGTACCACTATACTACAGAATGAAAAAATTTAACTGATTTGAATTCATTTATGGACTGATTTTATTGAAATTTTTTTATTCATTTGGACAAATCTTACGTATTTGTGGTAAAACTTTTACTTCATAATTAGAACTGCTTGCCTTTGTTTTTAAATACAATTTTATTTATTTATATAAGCAATTTTATCTTCAATAAAAGACATGTTTTATTAATATATTAAATATATTTATTAAGAATCAACAGCATCGACTGTCCTTGAAATATTATTTTATTATTCCACTATTTCCAATTTCCATGTGATATTATCAACTGTAAAACGCACTTTTTCATCTTCTTCTTGTACTTTTCACTTTTAATAAGTTGCTTCTTAACGATTTTTTCCTCCTTTTACAATTTCAATACCTACAAATATAAAAAATGATAAAACATTTTTGTTACAAAAGGTTAGCGTCACTGAATATTACCTGATATTTGAAGATTCCAAAATGACGACATATGAAAGGGTTGTTATTCTGCTGGTGTTTTCTTCCTTTATACACCATCACGACATTGATAGATTTATTTTCAAAAAACGAAAAATTTTCTCACTAATTTAAAATGACAAATATTGTATATATTTTATTTGCTATTTATTATATTATTTTTTAACAATCTCTCCGTATACCACAGCATCGCGATTGCAACTAAAAAAACAAACCACGCGCAAACATATCGATTACACCCACGCGCAAACACATCGATTACGATGACAGGTATCGATTACAGGTAGACAATAGAAATATAGGAAAATTTCCTATATTCTAACAAGTTTGTTTCCTTAAGTTTTGAAAGGATTGCATACTTCTTAGTACGAATGAACTAAAATATTTTTCTAAGCCAAGTGTTGTTCGTATATATGAAAAAATTTCTATTATAAAGGAAGTCGCACTTATCATTTTATAAGAAATTGTACTAATTTTGAGGAAACTTGTTTTTAGTTCGTTTTTTGTTTATTTTTACGAATGCTTTGTTATCGGTGAATAAAATTTTCTTGTTCAGTAGGAAATTCTTATACCCAGCGAAGAAAACAGTATGAGTAAAATTCCATGCCTTATTCTAGTTAATGAACTATTCCTAACTGCTTACAGTTTAGGATTTTTTTTACTGAAACGAGTAAATTTTATTATTTTTCACAAAAATTTACTTTAATGGAAATAAAATGGATAAACTATGTTGATGAAAAAATTTTCCTTTAGTTTCGAAGGCACTTTTTCTGGGTGTAGAAGCAAAATTTTGACTAAATTTCCTATAGATATAAAATTTTGAAAAAATTTGTTTAAGCAGTAGCCGACTATCAAACCCTTTTTCGGAAGGTTCAAGTGTGGTTCACTTTGGGTTGAGTGAATTACCCGAATTTATTCTGATAATTGGTTGATAGTTTTACTGCAAGTAGAGGATGCTGATGAGGAATGTGGTAATTCCGAAACAGCTGTACATCCAACCATCTTGCAGTCTATAGGGCTTTTCCCAAATAAAATTGACAAGCATACTTTTCCTCTGTTGGTTAAGCTACACTTGTAGTTTAGTCAATGCATGGCTTTAAGCTGAGATCAAAAACAACAATAACTATAAAAAAAAATATATAGAAATAAAATTTTGACAAAATTGTCTATAGAAATAAAATGTTGATAAAATTTCTTATGGACATAAAATTTTGATAAAGTTTTCTATAGAAATAAAATTTATACTGATTATTAATTTTGTTCGGCTTGAGGTCATAGAAACAATCGATTATTGATTTGTTTTAATATTTATTTCCAATATTTCGGTTAGTGCCACTAACCATCTTCTGGGATTTTGTAACTACATAAAATACAAAAATTAAATTACTTTTAATGTTCACAAATCACAATATTATTTTGTGAACATTAAAAGTAATTTAAATTTTGTATTTTATGTAGATACAAAATCCCAGAAGATGGTTAGTGGCACTAACCGAAATATTGGAAATAAATATTAAAACAAATCAATAATCGATTGTTTCTATGACCTCAAGCCGCACAAAATTAATAATCAGAATAAACATAAAATAGGTCAACAACACTCAAAAATACTTTTTAAAAATAAAATTTTGATAAAATTTTCTATAGAAATAAAATTTTGAAAAAAAAAATTCTATAGAAATAAAATTTTGACAAAATTGTCTATAGAAATAAAATTTTGACAAAATTTTCTATAGAAATAGAAGTTTGACAAAATTTTCTGTATAAATAAAATTTTAACAAAATTTTCTATATAATTAAAATTTTGATTAAAATTTCTATATAATTAAAATTTTGATTAAAATTTCTATAGAAATAAAATTTTGTCGAAGTGAAATTGTGAAGAAAGTTCTATAAAAATAACATTTTTACAAAATTTTCTATAGATTTTTATAGAAATAAAATTTTGACAAAATTTTTATAGAAATAAAATTTTGATAAAGTGGAATTTTTACAAAAGTTTCTATAGATATACAATTTTGATAAAAATGTCTATAGATATAAAACAAAATTGTCTATAGAAATAAAATTTTGACAAAATTTTCTTATGAAATAAAATTTTGAAAAAAATTTTATAGTAATAAAATTTTGACAAAATTTTCTATAGAAATAAAATTATGACAAAATTTTCTTATGAAATAAAATTTTGACATTATATTCTGTAGAAATAAAATGTTCTATAGTAATAATATACATTTACAATTCAAGGGATATTTGTACACCCAAAAAATTGTCGCTAGTAGGAGGGATCATAACATATATTATTGTAAAAATTTTAATAAACTTCTTAAATAAAATAATGAAAAATTTTTTGTCGAAGTAAAACCATTGTTTTCATACATACTACAATAATTTGATTACAAATTTCAAAACTTTTTTCTTAATTTGGTTGATTTTTTGCTAAAAATTTCTTCAAATTTTGGTAGATTGTTTTTGGCATGAGTGGCAACGGTGGTCTTTACCCCAAATTGGGGAAATTCTTTTCATGGATGGGGACGAAGGGTTTGAGTTGGGGGCTTAGGGATTTTGTGCGGAATTTCCAGAAATTTGGGTTTTTTTTGGGGAATTTTTTGAAATCTGTTCAGTATAATAAATCAAGTTTAGAATAATGTTTTACACTAAATATTTGTGACATTCTAAAAAAGGCTTAAGATGTACAGCGTATCCTTAAAATAAAAAAAACCAAAGATTAGTCCACGGTTTAAGTATGGTGCAATTGGAGCATTTGGACTATAAACGGACACAGGATTTTATATATCCCATAGATATCGAGATGATCAATATGGTTCTTATCGTCCCATTTTTAACAACGCCTTCATATTGATCGATCGCTCAATTTCATTTCTTAAGTATATAGAAATAAATTTTGGTTGTATTAAGAAAACAATTCGATCATTCTTTATAGTCATAATTAATTCTGATGGCGACATGTATCGAATGATATTTTGTGTGTTTGAACTTATTGTAAATTTCTAACTACATATTTTTGACTTTTTCATTTTTGCGAATTTTCTACAGCCGAGACAATTGCTTTATTTTTTCACAAGAACTTGTTCCCAAACTGGGGCGCTTTCGTCATCAGGAAAACACTGGTTAAACTTATCTGAGTTCTTGCAAACACCAGTATATCTAGTATGCGATTTAAGTTTAGATGGAGCCATATTTGCTTGGTGTCATAGCAACCCTTGGTTCTCCTTGCTTGCAGGTAGCTAGCAGATACCAACAGATTCTATTTCCCCTGGAATGTGTAAGGTAGGTCTTAGCCTTGTGGTCCGGGGTATTAAAATAGTTCAAAATCTTTTTAAAGACCACTTTATTCTGGATTCCAATATAATTTTCCCGATTAAAGGGTGATACGGTCAAAATTTGGTCAAGGGAAAACGCGTGTAAATCGGTGAAATCGTTTATTTAAAAAATCATATTAAATTTCATTTTCAAGTTCAATTAGTATAAAATTTAGGAAAAATATTCAGTTAGGCTTTCGCTTTTCCAAATCCGAATTGCCAGGCCTCACGCTTGACACCTGCCATCAGATTTTGTACAGCCACCTTGTCCACCTTCTTCGCCGCAGAAAGCCAGTTTGCCTTGAACTGCTGCTGGTCCTTAGCAGTTTTTTTTGGTCTTCTTTAGGTTCCGCTTGACAATAGCCCAGTATTTCTCAATTGGGCGGAGCTCTGGCGTGTTGGGAGGGTTCTTGTCCTTGGGAACCACCTGCACGTTGTTGGCGGCGTACCACTCCATGGCCTTTTTACCGTAATGGCAAGATGCCAAATCCGGCCAAAACAGTACGGAACAACCGTGTTTCTTCAGGAAAGGCAGCAGTCGTTTATTCAAACACTCTTTCACGTAAATTTCTTGGTTGACAGTCCCGGAAGCTATGAAAATGCTGCTTTTCAAGCCACAGGCACAGATGGCTTGCCAAACCATATATTTCTTTGCGAACTTTGACAGTTTTATGTGCTTGAAAATATCTGCTACCTTTCCCCTTCCTTTTGCCGTATAAAACTCCTGTCCCGGAAGCTGCTTGTAGTCGGCTTTGACGTAGGTTTCGTCGTCCATTACCACGCAGTCAAACTTCGTCAGCATCGTCGTGTACAGCCTCCGGGATCGCGCTTTGGCCGTCGTATTTTGTTTATCATCGCGATTTGGAGTCACTACCTTCTTGTAAGTCGATAGTCCGGCTCGTTTTTTGGCTCGATGCACGGTTGTAGACGATACACCCAGCTTATTTGCGGCATCTCGGAGAGAGAGGTTAGGGTTTCGCTTGAAACTACCGGCAACTCTCTTTGTCGTCTCAGCGGCTTCCGGTTTTCGATTTCCCCCCGATCCAGACTTCCTGGCTGTCGACAAACGTTCCCCAAACACTTTAATTACATTTGTAACGGTTGATTTGGCAACTTTTAGCGATTTTGCCAGCTTTGCGTGCGAGTAGCTCGGATTTTCGCGATGCGCGAGCAAAATTTTGATGCGCTGCTCTTCTTGCTTGAAGAGTGAATTCCAAAATCAAAATAGGAGCAACATTCTACACACACACACCTTCAAAATGAGGGGTGTTCAGGTTTTTTAAATGCAAAATTGAAAGAAATACGTCAAGTTTATATTGACGAAATTTTGACCGTATCACCCTTTAATATATTATAAATTAATTGTTTTGTAATGATGAAGTCTGAATCTATAACTGCATTTTATTAATATTTAGTTAGAGGGGGATTCCCCCACCCCCAAGGAAATTGTCTAGTTAAGCTATTGAGTCTACCCCAACGTGTTAATTTTAGAATTTCTGTAACTTATGCTTCATCTGCCCATGCCCATAGACAAACTTACCACTTTTGTTTCTCAATTACGCCTTAAGGTATGCTATGCTTTTAGTTAGCTTTCCATTCCTAATTCAGTTAATAAGTCAGTTTCACCGCAAGTGATTATAAACGTTGAATGTATTATGCATTATTGAAAGACAGCAACAATTTGCTTAAATTTACAACTTAGCTTCAGGTAACGCTGAAATATTGGAATATTATCTGATTATGTTTATCTTCGATGCACACCATTCGACTGCAAAGTAAATTATTGGCGGATGTTAATGTAGTTTGAGGGTATAATATTTGGGGGGTAAATAAGGAAAGGGAAAAAATTGTCTACGATTTTCGCATTTATGGGCTTGTATATACTTATTATACCCTTTGTCATTAGATGAGGATATTAAATGTTTACCATACCGTTTGTAACATAACGAAATATTGGCCTACAAAGATAATCTTCAATAATGGAGAAAATGTTTTTAAAATTTACAAAAATATTTATTTATTATTTGCAAGTCCAAGTGTTTTTGGTTTGACCATAATGGCCTAGTGTTATTCTTTACACAATAAGTTTGTCATTCCGCATGGAACACATCGAAATATCGATTTCCGACCATATAAAGTATTTAAAATCTTGGTCAGGGAGAAATTCTTAAACGACATAACTACGTCCGTCTGTCTGTCTGTAGTACAGCCTCAGCCACCAAAAAACCTGTATCGAATTTGGGTTATAACTGTCCATATATTGGTAGCCCCTATATAGACCGATCTTAGGCTTCTAGAAACTGAAATTTTTATGGATGAGATTGGAAATCTAGTGGTATTTTAGGTCCATAATTAAATCCGAGTTTTGATGTAACACCCATATAGACCGATCTCCCGCTTTTGTAAATTTTTATTTACGATTTTCCTCAAATTGCAAATCTAGAGGTATATTAGGTTTATAAATAGTTGTACCAAATACGATGTGTATCGGTCCATTTTGTGGTGTACCCCCAATCCAGACCGATCTCCCCGATTTGATTCCTTGAGCTTTTAGACACAGGAATTTTTCCCATTTGACGTACTTTAAGTTCATAAATAGGTGTACCGAAATATGGTGTGTATAGTCTCCCATATACACCGGTCTCCCGATTTAACTTCTTAAGGGGATAGAAGGTGTTCTCATAGATTAGGTTAGGTTAGGTGGCAGCCCGATGTATCAGGCTCACTTAGACTATTCAGTCCATTATGATACTACATTGGTGAACTTCTCTCTTATCACTGGGTGATGCCCGATTCCATGTTAAGCTCAATGACAAGGGACCTCCTTTTTCTAGCCGCACTAATCATCCAATTTAATTTGAAGTGAAATATCCCGATGTTTTATACCCTGCGCCACACAGTGGAATAGGGTATTATAAGTTAATACATAAGTTTACAATAAACAGAAGCAGACGAGGTAGACACATGGAGTCTTTGGCAATAATGCTCAGGGCTGGCTCCTGAGCACGGCTGCCACTCGAGCTAATAATGATCTACCAAAATTTTGAAGAAAATATTACCAAAAAATACCAAAAAAAAAAAAACAATAATATTTTGCAAGATTTTATTTCTACTCGTATAGAGATTTTGTCAAAATTTTATTTCTATAGAAAATTTTCTCTAAGTTTTATTTCTATAGAAAATTGTGTCAAAATTTTATTTCTATAGAAAATTGTGTCAAAATTTTATTTCTATAGCAAATTGTGTCTAAATTTTATTTCTATAAAAAATTTTGTCAAAATTTTCTCCAAATTTTATTTCTATACAAAATTTTCTCCAAATTTTATTTATATAAAAAAATTTGTCAAATTTTGTTTTGTATAGAAAATTTTGTCAAAATTTTGTTTCTATAGAAAATTGTGTCATAATTTTATTTGTATAGAAAATTTTGTCAAATTTTTTTTATAGAAAATTTTGTCAAAAATTTTTTTTTTTTATAGAAAATTTCATCAAAATTTTATTTTGTAAAGAAAATTTTATTTATATAGAAAATTTTATTTATATAGAAAATTTTCTCAAAATTTATTCTATAGGTAATTTTGTACAAATTTAATTTCTGTGGAAAAATTTCTCAAAATATTATTCTATAGAAAATTTTGTCAAAATTTTATTTCATATTTGTTGTTTTGATCTCAGCTTAAAACCATTGCGTTGACTAAACTACAAGAATAGACCGACAGAGGAAAACTTCTATAGGAAATTTTGTCAAAATTTTATTTCTATAGCAAATTTTCTTAAAATTTTATTTCTATTTGAACATTTTATCAAAATGTTACTTGTATAGAAAATTTTCTCCAAATTTTATTTATATAGCAAATTTTCTCAAAATTTATTTTTGTAGGAAATTTTGTCAATTTTTTTTATAGGAAATTTTGTAAAAATCTTATTTATATAGAAATTTGTCTCAAAATTTTATTTCTATAGAACAATTTGTCAAATTTTGTTTTGTATAGAAAATTTTGTCAAATTTTGTTTTGTATAGAAAATTTTATCAAAATTTTATATTTTGTAGAAACTTTTCTCAAAATTTTATTTCTATAGCAAATTTTGTCTCAAAATTTTATTTCTATAGAAAATTTTGTCAAAATTTTAATTCTATAGAAAATTTCGTCAAATTTTTATTTCTATAGAAAATTTTCTCAAAATTTTATTTCTATAGAAATTTTTCTCCAAATTTTATATCTATAAAAAATTTTGTCAAAATTTTATTTCTACAGAAAATTTATTAATTTAAAAAAAATTGTATCATTTTTATAGAAAATTTTGTCAAAATGTTATATTTTATAGAAAGTGTTGTCAAAATTTTATTTTTTACAGATTTTTTTTTTAATATTTTGTTCTTTATAGAAATTTTTATTTTTTATAGAATTTTTTTTTTAATATTTTATTTTTTATAGACAATTTTCTCAAAATTTTATTTCTATAACAATTTTGTTAAAACTTTATTTCTACAGAAAATTTATAAATTTAAAAAAAAATTGTATCATTTTTATAGAAAATTTTGTCAAAATGTTATATTTTATAGAAAATGTTGTCAAAATTTTATTTTTTATAGAATTTTTTTTAATATTTCATTTTTTATAGACAATTTACTCAAAATTTTATTTCTATAGAAAATTTTGTCAAAACTTTATTTTTATATAATGTTGTGTCAAATTTTTATTTCTATAGAAATTTTTTTCAAAATGTTATTTTTTATAGAAAATTTGGTCAAAATTTTATTTCTATAGACAATTTTGTCAACATTTTATTTCTATAGAAAATTTATACATTTTCTAAAAAAATTGTATCTTTTTTATAAAAATTTTTGTCAAAATGTAAAATGTTATTTTTTATACATTTTTTTTAATATTTTATTTTGTATAGACAATTTTCTCAAATTTTATATCTATAGAAAATGTTGTCAAAACTTTATTTCTCTAGAAAATTGTGTCAAATTTTTATTTATATAGAAAATTTTGTCAAAAAAAATTTTATAGAAAATTTTGTTAACATTCTATTTTTTATAGAAAATTTTGTCAAAAAAAGAAGATTGTCTCAAAATTTTATTTCTATAGTTTGTCCAAATTTTATTGCTATAGAAAATTTTGTCAAAATTTTATTTTTTATAGAAAATTTTGTAAAAATTTTATTTCTTGTAGAAAATTTTGTGAAAATTTTATATTTTATAGAAAACTTTATTTCTATAGAAAATTGTGTCAAATTTTTATTTCTATAGAAAATTTTGTCAAAATGTTATTTTTTATAGAAAATTATGTCAAAATTATATTTTTTATGGAAAATTTTGTCAAAATTTTATTTCTATAGAAAATTTTGTCAAAATTTTATTTCTATAGAAAATTTTGCCAAAGTTTTATTTTTTATAAAAAATTTTGTCAAAATTTTATTTTTTATAAAAAATTTTATCAAATTTTTGTTTGTTTGTACAATTGTTGGTAGAAATCTACCAACTGTGGCAACCGTGTCGATCTAGCCATGACCATCTGTCCGTCCGTCCGTCTGTCTGTCAACGCATTTGTGTAATCATACTCTAGGTCACAATTTTAGTCCAATCGAAAGTGTGAAAGAAATCGGTTCAGATATATATATATATATATATATATATATATATATATATATATATATATATATATATATATATATATATATATATATATATATATATATATATATATATATATATATATATATATATATATATATATATATATATATATATATATATATATATATATATATATATATATATATATATATATACAGAGACCAAGGTTTTGCTACGATTTACGCGAAAATGAAGGGAAGCATACAACTTGAATCTATCTGCTTTGGAGAGTATCTGTCAGCAAAAGCACCTGAAATTCTATACATTTCCTAACGAGTTACTTGGACGACGAAGACAATTCATAGTGGTGAGTATTTAAAATTCGACCCGACCGAAATTACTAGTGGAAGGCAAATGAGCTTAAGATTCTCTCTTATAAGCAAGCATATATATTATACAACAGCCTAATTGTAGGCTATAAAATGTAATTGCAAAGAATTCTTAGTAAGCTCAATGCACATGAAATTGTATGTTTATGGGAAATGTGGTATATTTTGAGGGTGATGCTGTAGTGAAAGCTGTACTGCCAGCTTTTGAGAGATGCTCTGTGTCTGTCATTTGAAGTTATTATTCTTGTCTTGAATTTGAAAAATTACTTATGAACTATAATTATTTAATACACGATTTCTTCTTGAATATAATGAAAAGGAATGTGGCATTTGAATTGCCAAGGATGTGGCATCATGACATCGACACGTTTCCTTGGTAACGCATGGCAGAGACATAAATTTTCAAAATTCTTGAAAATATACGAACGCAATTAGAAGGACAGACAAATGAAGCACCAGGCAGATAGCGCAACACAAAATACGATAGAATGATTTTATGGCCAATTTTCTGGAAACGCTGCAAAACTGTGACAAATATGTGTTGGAAAAAATTAAAGTCGTAAAAATTTTGTTTTTCTCAGACGCATTTTGAATTTCATTAAACAATCCAAGGATGTATTAACACTGAGTTCATGCTGTTGGATTGCAATCTGGATGCTGTCCTACATGGATTCAATGACAACAAAATGTTGGGTGATATAAGTACCAGATGTTTTAATAACTTTTGCCTTCGAAATGAAAGTTGTAAATTTTCAATTTTCTCGAAATTTTCAGGGATATAAATCTTAGGAATTGTTTCAACTTTCGTCTGTCCTTTTATTTGTCTGGCAGTGTTTTTTCTCTTTTTTGGCATTGTAAAATTTTAATGCCTTCTTCACTTCACTTTATTTCATTTTGCATTTTCCGTTTATTTCATTTGTCATGGTTGTGTTTTGGAAACTTCCTTTCACTATCAGGCTTATTAATGTCTAAAAATATAGCTTTTGTTAAGCACATAACCATTATCCTTGGAAATTGACAATTTCCACCTCAATCTCATACCAGACGATATGAGATACGAACAATAAACACAAAATTATGAAAATATTTTCTACGCACATAAATTTTCTTTATTCCAATGAGGGACTGTTCTAAGTAAACTTCCATACCATAAGGACCTCTACTCTAACTGTGGGCCAATTAAATAAAGTTTAAATGTCACAAACATTTATGGAACTCCAACAGAGGTTTTTACCTTTTTTATTGGCAAAACATTTATTCAATAGCCTTGTTAATAGCTTATCCTGCTGTTTTCATTTCAATTGCATACTTCTAGGCAGCATGACAGTTTCTTAATAATTCTGAGTCTGATGATGAATGTATAACAAGCTGATTGCTACATACATTAACTTTTGTTTAATGGTTTTTATATTGACGAGTTTTTTGACTTCATGTCATAGACAATACCCAAAAATACCAAAAGTTGGAAATGTTGCAAAACAGTTGCAGACTTACCTTAATGGCTATAAAACTATATTCTAATTATACCCTGCTCCACACTGTGGAACAGGGTATTATAAGTTAGTGCATATGTTTGCAACACCCAGAAGGAGACGAGATAGACACATGGTGTCTTTGGCAAAAATGCTCAGGGTGGGCGCCTGAGTCGATATAGCCATGTCCGTCTGTCCGTCTGTCCGTCTGTCCGTGAACACATTTTTGTAATCAAAGTCTAGGTCGCAGTTTTTGTCCAATCGACTTCAAATTTAGCACAAGTATGTGTTTTGGCTCAGAATAGATACCTATTGATTTTGGAAGAAATCGGTTCAGATTTAGATATAGCTCCCATATATATATTTCGCCCGATATGGACTTATATGGCCCCAGAAGCCAGAGTTTTACCCTAATTTGCTTAAAATTTTGCACAAGAAGAACAATTAGTACTATAGTTAAGTGTGCCAAATTTTTTTGAAATCGGTTCAGATTTAGATATAGCTCCCATATATATCTTTCTCCCGATATGGACTAATACGGTCGCAGAAGCCAGAGTTTTACCCCAATTTGGTTGAAATTTTGCACAGGGAGTAGAATTAGCATTGTAGATATGCGTGCCAAATTTGGTTGAAATCGGTTCAGATTTAGATATAGCTCCCATATATAGCTTTCGCCCGATTTACACTCATATGACCACAGAGGCCAATTTTTTGCTCCGATTTAGTTGAAATTTTGCACAGGGAGTACAATTAGCATTGTAGCTATGCGTGCCAAATTTGGTTGAAATCGGTTCAGATTTAGATATAGCTCCAATATATAGCTTTCGGCCGATTTACACTCATATGACAACAGAGGCCAATTTTTTGCTCCGATTTAGTTGAAATTTTGCACAGGGAGTAGAATTAACATTGTTGCTATGCGTGCCAAATTTGGTTGAAATCGGTTCAGATTTAGATATAGCTCCCATATATATGTTTTTCTGATTTCGACAAAAATGGTCAAAATACCAACATTTTCCTTGTAAAATCGCCTTGTAAAAATGACTCTAATTTTCCTAAACTTCTACTACATATATATCGAGCGATAAATCATAAATAAACTTTCCATCCAATAAACGTTTCCATATTTTTTTACTAACATTGTGTTTCACCCCAGTGCATTAGCCGAATTAAATTTTGAGTCTATAGATTTTGTAGAAGTCTATCAAATTCTTCCAGATCGAGTGATATTTAAATGTATGTATTTGGGACAAACCTTTATATATAGCCCCCAACACATTTGACGGATGTGATATGGTATCGACAATTTAGATCTACAAAGTGGAGCAGGGTATAATATAGTCGGCCCCGCCCGACTTTAGACTTTCCTTACTTGTTTCAATTACATATTTCTTGGCTACAAGAAATATTAAATAATTCTGAGCTTCATTTTGAGAATGCCTAAAATCGAAACAATGGTTTAGTAAATTATTCTCAAATTTCTATTGCATACTTCTAGGCTATACGAAATTTCCAATAATTCTGAATGTATCAAATGTTGGAATTGCCATTTTCGAATTTCTAAAGTTAAGCTGAATTGTGCCGAATTGTTTTGGATTTTTAATAATTATCAAAATGCCGACATGTTTCAAAAAACAAATTTTTTTCGATGATAATTTATGCCAAAATTTCAAAAAATCATTTTTGAAATTTGAAGTTGGGCCTAGTTGTGCAAACCGAGTTATTATTATTGTGCCGTTTAAAAACAAAGATGTTGAGTAAAGCATTACCGTTGAGAGTTTCAAAAAGAGGCACCAAATGTGTCACTTGCAATAAAATGTAGCACATCACTTTAAAAAGAGTGGCATAATTTTTTATAAAACAAAAATACGACTCAAATGAATTTTATATATTTTTATACCCTCCACCATAGGATGGGGGGTATATTAACTTTGTCATTCCGTTTGTAACACATCGAAATATTGCTCTAAGACCGCATAAAGTATATATATTCTGGGTCGTGGTGAAATTCTGAGTCGATCTGAGCATGTCCGTCCGCCCGTCTGTTAAATCACGCTAACTTCCGAACGAAACAAGCTATCGACTTGAAACTTGGCACAAGTAGTTGTTATTGATGTAGGTCGGATGGTATTGCAAATGGGCCATATCGGTCCAATTTTATATATAGCCCCCATATAAACGGACCCCCAAATTTGGCTTGCAGAGCCTATAAGAGAAGCATATTTCCGATCCGGCTGAAATTTGGTATATGGTCACTAACACTCATGCAAAAATTGGTCTATATCGGTCAATAATTATATATAGCCCCCATATAAACCGATCCCCTGATTTGGCTTGTTGAGCCTCAAAGAGAAGCAAATTTTATCCGATCCGGCTGAAATTTGGCACATGGTGTTGGTATATGTTCCTTAACATCCAAGCAAAAATTGGTCCATATCGGTCCATAATTATATATAGCCCCCATATAAACCGATCCCCAGATTTGGCTTGCGAAGCCTCAAAGACAAGCAAATTTCATCCGATACGGCTGAAATTTGGTACATGGTATAAGTATATGGTCTCTAACAACCATGCAAAAATTGGTCCATATCGGGTTGTGTTTATTCAACCGTCGAACTGAACGGACGTGTTTTCTAATAGCGGAGTATTTCATCGTAATAAGTACTTATTACGAATTTCACGTGTGGTGGAAATAATAAACCACCATGCAGCGAAATTCAAAGTCATCCACTGGGTTGCTAACTTCAGGGCCCAGTGGACGGGTAACGACTGAAGTTATAAATTTGGGCAGCGACCAAGAGTCAGGCCCAATTAGTCGACCTGTAGACGGGTCGACACGCGGTGACACTTTGGCAAGTCGAACCTTTTCTAAGGTGACGACATCAAAAGGAGGCAATCCCTCTCGAAAGAGATTCAAGGAACGAAGAAATGCTTTGTTTATCCTAAAGAAATTAGGATCAGTCGACCCAAGCACGTTGTTGGATAAGCAAAGCGATTCCTTAAAATGGGCTCAAGGAATTCTTGAAGCTGGAAAAAGGGAACGATCAGCGGATGAGATGCCATCCTCTAAACGGGATCAAAGATCCTTTGCCTCAGTTGCAAAAGACAGCCTTGTGATGGCTATTATTAATAAAGGAGCATTGGACGGTATGATTCCAAGGCAAAAATGGGGGGAAATTGAGAACGCGATGTCTGGTGTCTACTCAGAGGTGCGAAAAAAGTTTCCCGGACCAAGTCCTCGACGGCAAGATGCTGGATGGTATCAAGGACGATATAAGTTAATAGCTTTTGCGGACCAGAGGTCTATGGATTGCTTTAAAGCTGCATTGATGCTAATTGGTGAAGTTTGGGAAGGAGCCGCTTTGGGGTTAGTCGATAAAAAGACATACCGGCTAAACCTAGAGCACATGCATGGATACCGGCAAACCCTCCTGATCCTGAGTCAATACTAGAGAGACTAAAAGAATATAACCCAGATCTTCCAACCGCCGATTGGAAGGTTGGTCGTTTGGATGAGGTGGATGGACCAAGACGACATGCGGTGTTTATATTAAACATAAAGTCGCTGCCACATCTAGCCCAGACCCAAGGACTCGTAAGTTATGGCTTTCATGATATCCATATGAAGGTATACAAAAGCGATCAGCCAAAGGAAACGGACAAGCCTCCGGTAGAGTCAGCAGTGAAAAAATCTCCTAGCGAAGCCGAAGGAGACATAAAACCTGCAGACTATGGCGAAAATCATATGCGGGAAGTTTCTACAGGCTCAAGCCTCACCAAAGCTGAACCGCGGATTGTTGCGAGAGTCACCGAGATCTGTGAAGAGGAAGCCCTTGATGGCTCAATTGAAGCGGCTGATGTGACGGTGGTTGAAAATTTGGATGGTTCTACGGTTCCTCCAGATAATGTGAGGGTTCACAAATATTATTTATAAACACTTTAGGTTTCAGGTACTTTGACTTGGAGAACTGAAAAAGAAATCGAAGAGGTTTGTGATAGGTTGTCTTTTCGAAAAAAAAAAGATAGAAAATTTAAAAATTTAAAAAGTCAGAAATTTTCTAGGCTTGAAAAAGAAAAGTTGCTCGAGAAAGTGACTGAGAATTTAACAAGGAAACCAATAAAAAGCTGAATTATAAAGAAAGCCGAAATTTGCGGTCATATGGGCAAGCCAACATATTTTTGTGTGGACCGTGATCCCGTCCAAAGAAATAACTAAGAAAGAACTAAAAATTTTATAAGAAAAAAAAATTATAAAATAAATTAAAAAGTTTAATCATAACGAAAGCTGAAGCTTGCGGACATACGGGCAAGCCAGCCAAGATCTTTTTTGGATATTTATTCTAACCGATTGATTCTGGTGATTTTGATAATCCGAAATCCAAACAATAATAAGTCAAGATTGTATCGAGCGACGTCCTTGCTCAACCTAGCTTAAATGGAAAGTAGCAAGATCTTTTACAATTCGCGGTTCATATTGAAAGCCACTATTGAGTTAAAATTCCAGGAAGATATTCTATAAAAGGGATTGACATGGAAACTATTGGTGTTTATGGAATCATCCTCGAGTAATCTAGATTCCATTAATTTATTTCTAAACGAAGAAGGAGGCTAACTATCGTTCCTACAAATTAGTTACTCTAATATTACCACTTATTAATTTATTATTTATACCACTGTAGTTCAACCCGTCTTTCAACACATGATTTCCAAAAAATTTCATACTGATTTAATTTCATATACGGTGTCCTGTCCTAGTTACAAGCGCTTGTCAACGATGGAATATTTTTTTATGACCGTGAGTATCCAAAAAAAAAAAAATTTAATTTTATTAAAATAAACATGTGTTAAAGACCAAGCAAATAGTTAGTACGTACACAAAAAAAAAAAAAAGAAGAAAAATCTTGTCAGCCGTATCATATGAACATTAAGATTTAAACCGCATAAGGACACTATTATATTATACTATTATATTTACACTAAAACTATTTAATTTAACTAGTACATTTCAGTCTTAACATTTTATCTTCTTAATTTCAATCCTCTTTCTCAACTTTTCGTTTACATTTTCTCACAACTCATTTTAAGTATGTTTGTTTTTAATAAATTCAATTTAAACATGAATCACTAACCCCGTTTTATACTATTTTCACGAAAATGAAGCCATGATTGGTTGAGTCGCACAGTGGGCCGATGTCTTAACTCATCGAGCAAGGATGGGAGGGTATGAGAGGAAGGACAAACTACACCATTAGTTCTTTCAAAATGTAGGCATTTCTGTTACCCTGTGAATTTTGTTTTGTTTCATTTTTTTGTTTTAACATGGCAAACCTTTAACAAGAGCTACCTAAAATGTATTAATTTATGTTAACTGGCCGAAATCTATACCTTATGGCAAGAACGCCCCCCATTGCCCTGAGCAAGGCCGGCATTATAGGTAGCACCCGCACATAAGGTATAGTATTTGAAAGAGAAGGGTCGTTACATAAATAATAATGGCGCCCAACGTGGGGCAATATCAGCGTGTTATGGTTTAGAATTAGCATCCCGATTCCTTTTGGAATATTTGTATATCGTGAGTACCAGATATTGCAGATATTATCCTAAAAAACTAGAGATAAATTGCTATGACTTTAGTATTGTTTGTATTTTTTTATTTTCAATGATATCATTGTTGGATTAACCTTTTGATGAAAAGATTGCGTCGATTTGTTCCCGGTGATAAATTGAGAATGTCTGAGAATAGATTGTGTATATGATTTCTAATCTATGCGTATTCGCGAGATTGTACTTACAAAATCTATTCTTAGTTTATTATTTTTGTTGGTAATTTAAAATAATCCGGATTAGTTTTATATCGCTCGCCTGGTATAAATCTCCATTATTTTAATTACAAACTTATAATTTATTTCTTTGTCTAAATTATGTTGCAACAGAAATGCCCATCGACTTAATCAATTTATGACTTCACGAGTAGTGATAAGAGTGATCAGATATAGAACAGTTCCTTTCATTAATTATCTTTTGCTGAAAAAAATAATAGTTTTTATGTTTCAATAATCATGCCTTTGACAAGAAGTCCTGGAAATTTGACTGGTGGGGATAGTGAGCCTCGCAGAAATTGTAGCTTTACAATAGATATGAATGAGGAAAATTCGGTAACGCCTAATAGAACTGGCGTAGTAACCAGGAGTCAAGCATCAAGACTAGGCAATAATTTAACAACAAGTAATACAAATACCCAATTAGAACAATGTAGGTCGATGATTAATGAATCATTGCGGAATTTCCGAACTGAGATGTCAGACCTCATATCAAGTGAATTGCGGACTCTTGTCCAAGGCCTCAATATAAATTCGGACAGGAATACTCTAAGGGACAGACCTCCCGAGGTTCCCCAAAGAAGATTGTCGGAGAATTTAGATGTAGATAAAGTACTGAACATAATCCGAAATTGGAGAATTAAATTTACTGGGTTTTCGGATAAAATGACGGTAGACGCATTCATATATAGAGTTAATATTTTAACTTCGAACACCCTGGCTAGCGACTACGAGATGTTAAGTAGACATGCTCATGTGTTGTTTGAAGGCAAAGCACTAGAGTGGTACTGGAGGTATCATCAACATCACGACAATATAACGTGGCAGTCTTTGACTAGCGCTCTAAAAGCGCAGTATAAAGAGGACTATTGCGACTATGATATCTTGGACGATATTAGGAAGCGTAAACAAAAGCCTACTGAGAACATCGACGAGTATTTAGATGTGGTGGCTACAATGACGGACAAGTTAAGATATCCGTTGGCCGATACCGATTTGTGCGAGACGATAATCCGCAATCTTAGGCCAGAGATTCGTCACGAACTACTCCATCTCCAGATTGATAGTGTGGCTCATCTTAGGAAGGAGGTAAGGAGACATGAAAAATTTATGAAAGAAGTACAGCACAGGAGTGTAGGGTCTCAAAAGATTCGGGTAGCCGAACTTTCCGATATGGGTGAGGACCCGCAGTATGGTAGCTCGATGGTTATGCCACCGGAGCAAGAAGAAATATGTGAGGTCAGCGCATTTAAATGTTGGAATTGTGACTCCGCGGGTCATACTTTTATGGACTGCTTGGGTCCAAAACGAATTTTTTGCTACGGGTGTGGCTTACGTGACAGTTACCGACCTACGTGTCCCAGATGTACGGCTAAATCGCAGGGAAACGGCAAGGCGGATGTCCGAAAGCGTCAATTCGGTCATCCGGAACAAATGAGACGACAGTAAACATACCAGAGACGCCAAATACTCAAATTACGACGAAATATACCCTGTTACGACCATTACAATTAAAGTTACATGAATATAGGAAGATAGGAGGGAAAAAGTTCGGACATGTAAATAAGAGGAAGCAAAGATCTTCAAAACGGATAAAAGAATTTTATAAGGGGTTGAAATCTTATAACTCATTTGTTATTTCTGCCATAGTTTCTAAAGAATATGATAACCGACCTTATATTGTTATTGGCCTCGAGGGCAAGAAAATTTTAGCCTTGCTCGACAGTGGGGCTAATAAAAGCGTATTGGGCGGAATGACTGCGCGGAATTTTCAAAGAAACGAAAAGTTTAGAAGATTGTTTGGCAACGTTAAGACAGCAGATGGTCAACGCCAGAATGTTGTAGGTTCAATTACGCTAAATGTGACATGCCAAAATGTAACAAAGTCAGTTACCTTTTTGATAGTACCTGCCATTATACAAGAAGTCATTTGTGGTGTTGATTTTTGGGAAATTTTTGGATTAGAAATTTCGCTACCAACGTGGATAAATGAACTTGACTGTGATCAAGCGGATCCAGATAAACTTTTACTTACACCGGAACAAAATCGTAGATTGGATAATGTTATAGCTATGTTTCCTAATTCCGAGAAGGAAGGTTTGGGGTGTACATCACTCACAGAACATCATATTGATACTGGAAATGCCAAACCCATTAAGCAACGGTATTATCCGATCTCCCCTGCAATTGAGAAACAATTGTGCGTAGAGTTGGATCGAATGCTTACACTTGGAGTAATCGAGGAAGCTCCTCATTCTCCATGGTCATCTCCGGTGGTAGTAGTGATCAAACCTGGAAAGGTCAGAATGTGTTTGGATAGCAGAAAGCTTAATGCTGTGGCGGAGAAAGATGCTTATCCGATACCTAATATCGACGGTATAATTTCTAGATTACCACCGGTATATTGCATTTCCAAAATTGACTTAAAAGACGCCTTTTGGCAAATTAAATTAGGAGAGTCCTCGAAACAAAAAACGGCTTTTACAGTGCCTAATAGACCGTTATATCAGTTTAAACGAATGCCCTTTGGGCTATGTAATGCCCCTCAATCTCTATGCAGGTTAATGGATATGGTAATCCCTTACGATTTGAAGACTTACGTCTTCGTATATCTTGATGACTTGTTAGTTGTCTCCAAAGACTTCGAACAACATCTAACGCACTTAATGGAGGTAGCAACTCAACTAAGGAAAGCTGGGTTGACGATAAATGTCAGCAAAAGTAGTTTTGCGTTGAATAGGGTCAAGTATTTGGGATACGTAGTAGGGAATGGATCGTTAACTGTGGACGAGGATAAAATAACGGCGATACGAGATTTTCCAGCTCCTAAGACAGTTAAACAATTGCGACGTTTTATTGGCATGACGAGCTGGTATCGTCGATTCATTTCGGACTTTTCAGCCATTACATACCCATTAACTGAATTATTGTCCAAAAAGAGGAAGTTTCAATGGAGCTCAGAGGCTCAACGTGCTTTTGACTTACTTAAGGATAAGTTAACAACAGCACCGGTATTAATACACCCAGACTATGACAAACCATTTGTGTTACAATGTGATGCAAGTACATACGGTATAGGGGCAGTATTAGCACAAGTAGATTCCGAAGGTAACGAGAGACCAATAGCGTATATGTCTCATAAATTAAATAAATGCCAACGGAACTATGCGATTACGGAACTCGAATGTCTTGCGGTACTAATGGCCATTCTTAAGTTTCGACCCTATATTGAAGGACAACAGTTTAAGGTAGTAACGGACCATGCATCCTTGAAGTGGTTGATGTCACAAAAGGACCTTACCGGACGTCTGGCACGATGGTCGTTGAAACTGCAAGGTTTCAAATTTGACATTGAGCATCGGCGAGGGGTTGATAATGTTGTCCCGGATGCCCTATCAAGAGTACATGAGGGTGAAGAAAGCATTGAGGCAATTGATTTAGAAGTCATTCCTGCCATTAATTTGAATTCGAAGGAATTCGATGACCATGATTATTCCAAATTGCGTCAAGAATACGAAAGAGCACAACTGCCAGATTTTAAAGTAGAAGATAGATATATCTTTAAACGCACTGAATTTTCTCAGACCGAGGAATCTAACGGATGGCGATTATTTGTTCCAAGAGGATTGAGGGATAATGTCATATATTCCGCTCATGACATTCCGAACTCGAGCCATGGCGGGATTGCCAAAACTTTAGAACGAATAAAAAGGTTTTTCTTTTGGCCAGGTATGGTAGTCGATGTAAAGCGTTACGTAACAAACTGTGAACTATGCAAGACATCAAAAACACCCACGAGTATAATGAGGCCACCCATAGGACAAATGATTGAGTCCGATAGACCATTCCAGCGGTTGTACATGGACATAATTGGGCCATTGCCAAGAACCAAGTCGGGACATATAGGAGTTTTAGTGATAGTGGATCATTTTTCCAAATTTTCTTTCCTAAAACCTTTGAAGAAACTTGCATCTAAACCAATTCTGGAATATCTGACAAAGGAAATTTTTGGATCTTATGGAGTACCGGAAATAATAGTAACGGACAACGGATCACAGTTTACGTGCAAAGAATTTAAAAGGCTATTAGAGAAACATGGAGTGAAACATGTTTTAACAGCGTTATATAGCCCTCAAGCAAATGCAAGCGAAAGGGTCAATCGTGTTATCAACGAAGCCTTGCGCACGTACATTAGACATGACCAGAGAGATTGGGACATTTATTTGCCAAGTATTAACTGTTCTTTGAGGAATAGTGTGCACCAAAGCGTAGGGAGGACTCCATATCAGATAGTTTTCGGACAGACCATGTTAACTCATGGTGCTGACTACCAAATCTTAAGAAAACTTGAAATACTGTCTGAGGTGGACTCTAGAATAGAAAGGACGGATAGGTTTCAACTGATAAGAGATTCCGTAAAGGAGTGCATGAAGCGCGCGTATGAGAAAAATCAGCATAACTATAACCTGAGATCTCGAGAAAAGAATTTTGATGTAGGACAAACCGTTTACCGAAGCAATTTTAAACAAAGTTCTAAGATTGATCACTTTAATGCAAAACTAGCCCCAGTTGGTATTAAAGCAACAGTTATTCGAAAGCTTGGGCAGGTATATTACGAACTCCAGGATGACAATAGCGTAAACAAAGGTGTGTATCATGCCAAAGACATTTGGGCCTAGACGCTAATATGATGATGGAAAAAATCTTTTTTTTTTTTTTTTTTTTTTTTTTGTAACTATGGGTGTAAATTTGTGAGGGTTCACAAATATTATTTATAAACACTTTAGGTTTCAGGTACTTTGACTTGGAGAACTGAAAAAGAAATCGAAGAGGTTTGTGATAGGTTGTCTTTTCAAAAAAAAAAAAGATAGAAAATTTAAAAATTTAAAAAGTCAGAAATTTTCTAGGCTTGAAAAAGAAAAGTTGCTCGAGAAAGTGACTGAGAATTTAACAAGGAAACCAATAAAAAGCTGAATTATAAAGAAAGCCGAAATTTGCGGTCATATGGGCAAGCCAACATATTTTTGTGTGGACCGTGATCCCGTCCAAAGAAATAACTAAGAAAGAACTAAAAATTTTATAAGAAAAAAAAATTATAAAATAAATTAAAAAGTTTAATCATAACGAAAGCTGAAGCTTGCGGACATACGGGCAAGCCAGCCAAGATCTTTTTTGGATATTTATTCTAACCGATTGATTCTGGTGATTTTGATAATCCGAAATCCAAACAATAATAAGTCAAGATTGTATCGAGCGACGTCCTTGCTCAACCTAGCTTAAATGGAAAGTAGCAAGATCTTTTACAATTCGCGGTTCATATTGAAAGCCACTATTGAGTTAAAATTCCAGGAAGATATTCTATAAAAGGGATTGACATGGAAACTATTGGTGTTTATGGAATCATCCTCGAGTAATCTAGATTCCATTAATTTATTTCTAAACGAAGAAGGAGGCTAACTATCGTTCCTACAAATTAGTTACTCTAATATTACCACTTATTAATTTATTATTTATACCACTGTAGTTCAACCCGTCTTTCAACACATGATTTCCAAAAAATTTCATACTGATTTAATTTCATATACGGTGTCCTGTCCTAGTTACAAGCGCTTGTCAACGATGGAATATTTTTTTATGACCGTGAGTATCCAAAAAAAAAAAAATTAATTTTATTAAAATAAACATGTGTTAAAGACCAAACAAATAGTTAGTACGTACACAAAAAAAAAAAAAAGAAGAAAAATCTTGTCAGCCGTATCATATGAACATTAAGATTTAAACGGCATAAGGACACTATTATATTATACTATTATATTTACACTAAAACTATTTAATTTAACTAGTACATTTCAGTCTTAACATTTTATCTTCTTAATTTCAATCCTCTTTCTCAACTTTTCGTTTACATTTTCTCACAACTCATTTTAAGTATGTTTGTTTTTAATAAATTCAATTTAAACATGAATCACTAACCCCGTTTTATACTATTTTCACGAAAATGAAGCCATGATTGGTTGAGTCGCACAGTGGGCCGATGTCTTAACTCATCGAGCAAGGATGGGAGGGTATGAGAGGAAGGACAAACTACACCATTAGTTCTTCCAAAATGTAGGCATTTCTGTTACCCTGTGAATTTTGTTTTGTTTCATTTTTTTGTTTTAACATGGCAAACCTTTAACAAGAGCTACCTAAAATGTATTAATTTATGTTAACTGGCCGAAATCTATACCTTATGGCAAGAACACCCCCCATTGCCCTGAGCAAGGCCGGCATTATAGGTAGCACCCGCACATAAGGTATAGTATTTGAAAGAGAAGGGTCGTTACAATAAATCTTCACCATTGTAAGGCCGCTTGTGCTGCCTTAAAAGTTCTCCTGATGAAAGGAGACATAGATATAGTTCTTATTCATGAACCATACATATATAAGAATAAGATCTGTGAATTAAGCACTCCGGGTTTCAAACTTTTGCATAATACCGGTAACGATATAAATCGAGCATGTATAATTGCTAAAAACGAACTAAACTTGTTTCTGCTTCCTTCATTGAGCAATGCAGACACTGTCGTAGCCAGTCTAGAGATATCCACATGCAAATATTGGGTATCTTCGGTCTACATGGGACATGATAGGGAGATGCCACCCTGTGCCGTTAAGACCTTAGTTGAGGAGACCTTAGTTGTGCATTGGCTATACACGGCAGTAGTTAGACCTATAATGCTATATGGTGTTGTAGTCTGGTGGCCGGCACTTCAGAAACCGACTTGTTTAGATAAAGTTCAGCGTATGGCGAGCTTATGTATCTCAGGCGCATTTAGTAAGACAGGAACAGACTCCCTTAATGTTATGCTACATCTATTGCCTTTAGACATTTTGGCCAAACAGTCAGCTGCAACAACGGCTGTGCGGTTGCGCGAGCTATAGCTGTGGTCGGAAAAAATGTACGGTCATAGTTCGGTCCTCAAAGTAATGCCAGATGTGCCTAACGTAGTGCATTACACCCTGGCAAAACCACTTTTCGACAAAAAGTTTGAAACTCTAATTCCCAACAGTGAGGCGTGGTGTACACAGACCCCGGGGAATAAAAGATATATAGATTTCTATACTGATGGCTCCAAATTGAATGGACAAGTGGGGTTCGGAGTATATTCTAAAGATCTGGAAATTCGAATAGCGAAAAGATTACCTAATCACTAATATTGGCAATAAGAGAGGTGGTGAATTGGCTGAGAAGTAATGTTCCAACAAATATTGGCATTAATATATACTCATACAGTCAACCTGCAATAAAATCCTTGAACTCTGTGTTCCTTAACTCGAAAACGGCCATAGACTGCCGCAAATCTCTCAACGAGATGGCTGAGCAGTACAATATTCACCTAATATGGGTGCCTGGCCATACGAACATACCGGGGAACTGCGAAGCAGATGTGTTAGCAAGGCTAGGAACTACCTTACATATTCCAGGGGAACTAGAATCTGTTGGTATGCCTCTGGCCACCTGCAAGCTCTTACTGCGTGAGGGGGCTGTTAAGATGGCCAATGTTCGATGGGAAAATTGCAAGGGTTGTAGCGACACCAAGCAAATATGGCCCCATTTAAACTTAAACCGCACACTAGATATGCTTGTGTTCTCAAGGCGTCAGATAGCACTCCTGATATCTGCTATAACGGGTCGCTGCCTGATAGGCGAATTTGCAAAAACTATAGGTGCGAAGTATAATGACTATTGTATGAGCTGTCATGATGTGGAGGAAAAGGAATCAATTAAACACCTCTTGTGTGAGTGTCCTGCTTTTTGTGTAAGGCGTAAGCGAATTTTAGGAGCATATAGCTTTAGATTACTAGCTGACCCGTTAACTTAAGCAGTTTGTTAATGTTTTTGGAGCAATCTGGTTGGTTCCACAAAAGTAAATAATAGAGAAGGTTCAGTGGTTAAGACTAGAAGTGCCCATATGTAATAGGTACTTTTAGTTAAATGTGGTATCACGATGGACTGAATAGTCTAAGTGAGCCTGAAATTTAATCGGGCTGCCACTTTAACCTATCGGTCCATAATTATATATAGCCCCCATATAAACCTATCCCCAGATTTGAACTCCGGAGCCTCTTAGAGGAGCAAAATTCATCCGATCCGGTTGAAATTTGGTACGTGGTGTTAGTATATGGTCTCTAACAACCATGTAAAAATTGGTCCATATTGGTCCATAATTATATATAGCCCCCATATAAACCGATTCCCAGATTTGGTTTGCGGATCCTCTAAGAGAAGCAAATTTCAACCGATCCGGCTGAAATTTGGTACATGGTATTAGTATATAGTCTCTAACAACCATTCAAAAATTTGTCCATATCAGTCCATAATTATATATAGCCCCCATATAAACCGATCCCCAGATTTGAACTCCGGAGCCTCTTGGAGGAGCAAAATTCATCCGATCCGGTTCAAATTTGCAACGTGGTTTTAGTATATGGCCGCTAATAACCATGCCAAAATTGGACCATATCGGTATATAGTTATATATAGCCGATCCCCAATCACACAAAAATTGGTCCATATCGGTTCATAATCATGGGTGCCATTCGAGTCAAAAATAATCTAGCAAAATTTTATTTCTATAGAAAATTTTGTCAAATTTTATTTCTATAGAAAACTTATTTCTATAGAAAATGTTTTCAAAATTGTAATTCTTTAGAGAATGTTGTCAAAATTTTAAATCTTTTGAAAATTTTTTCAAAATTGTATTTCTATAGAAAATTTTGTCAAAATGTTATTTCTATAAAAACTTTTGTTAAAATCGTATTTCTATAGAAAATTTTGTCCAAATTTTACTTCTATAGAAAATGTTGTCAAAATTTTATTTCTACAGAAAATTTTGTCAAACTTAACTATATACGTATTTACCCAAGTAATTCGATTGTGGATGACAGTCTTCAGTTCTGTCATAGTTAAACCAGGTTCTTTCGTGAAGTGTTAATTTCAAGGACTGATTTTCGATTAAATGGCGATAAAACGGTTATTGGACTTATGAATGAACAAGTATATATGGCCGTAAGTTCGGCCAGGCCGAATCTTATGTACCCTCCATCATGGATAGCGTAGAAACTTCTACGAATGACTGTCATCCGCAATTGAATTACTTGGGTTGTGGTATCTTAAATCGTTTTCTAAATTGTGAGTTAGTCCATACGTGGTATATATTAGACAAAAAAGATATGTGTAGGTAAGTCTACAAATAATTACGAATCGATATGGACTTTTGCACGGTACGTAAGGAGCCAGAATTGAAATATGGGGGTCGCTTATATGGGGGCTACACAGAAAAAAAGGTGTCTTGCTAATTTTAGGACCAGTTTAACTTCCACATAGTTCAAAAAATTTACTGTAATATAGTTCATTTTTCGTAACCACTGCGAAAATTACTTAGCTAAAGGAAAACTTATAAAAATTCAGTAAATGTTTTTTAGTTCACTAACTACGAAATGGGACGGATTTTTCCTTAAATAAATTTCCAATACAATAGTTAAGGCATCGTTGATTGTATTATAAAAAGACATAGGCAATATAAAAATCTTACTACGAAATGTGGACAATTTACTAAGAAAAATTTTTGTATGGAAAAAAATTTTTGTAGTAAAAATTAACTTAACCACAGTACCGATTCGTATGGCGGCTTCCTACAGCTTATTTCGGTTTTTACTATAAGTTGGAGTATATTTCCTCACATTGAAAATTTTAGTTAAAGTAGAATAAAAAGTAGTTAATTTAATCCTTGACGGGTGTATATAATTTTTTATGGATTCCTCGTAAATTTTGAATATATTTACCTTATCCTATAGATAGAATACCAACTAATCAATAAACGTGATACTGGAAATTGAAGTGAGAAGAAATTATGAAATTATTGCATCATCTTTTTTTTTTTTGTTTGTGTTTGTTATTGCGATGATGTTATGGAATGTGTGTTGTTGGTATCTTTTGTGGTGATAGTTGTTTTGTTGCAATAGCGAGATCAGAAAGGGATCATGTGTGTGTGGAGTTGTTTTTCTTTACATATGTGTCCTTTATGACTATTTGTGTCTTTGAGTTTTATTGGTGCATTCAGTTCTGTTGATGCATTTATGAAGCGCACACGTGGTGCGCTTGCGTGCGGTATTTGTGTTTATTAATAAAAATACATTTATTTCGTAACATTTTAGAAACTGATAAGTGAATGGTGTGATGTTAGAGAAAACAAAAACACTTTATATTGATAAAAAATAAATAACTCTAAAATAAATCACATATTAAGAAACTGTATATTTCTATTAATAATTTAAAATTAGTGCGGTTTTAAATTGGTTTACATAAAAATATTCATAATGAGTGGTAATAAAATGATCTATATTTACTCTACATCTGGATCACAGTACAATTTTTTGAGTCTATATTTTTATGTTATAGCGAGTCCTTAAGGTGTGTACTAAGTTCGAGTTTAGGTGCTAACATCAGAAATAAATCAGTAAGAAAAGTATAAAATTATACGCCTTCGATGCAAATTTAAATATAACTTGATGGAGAATAGCTCGAAACAAGTTTTTTATTAAGTTTATATTCTTTAAATGGATTACACGATTAAGAACAGAAAATCGTTTTTAAGCTTATGTAGAACGCTGTTTTTTTAATTTAATATGATGAATTGTTTTAAAGTTATTCCAATATATATAGCGGAAGTGCCTTAATATTGAACATAACCGTATATCTCAAAAAGTCGAGCTCTTAAAAAAAACAAGTGTAAATTTGGATTCAGCGACCTCAAATTACTAAAAATTTGATATAAATTTTAAATGAACACAAAAACGGTTCAATTTTGTTCCCATGTATTTCTAAAGAAAACTAATAATGAAAAATTGGGATTTTAGCCACTAAACTCGAACTTAATATCAACCATAAATACTAAATGCTATATTGACAAGTGGAAATTATATCTAATTTTACAATATTTTTATTTCATTTATATTCTGAGAAGGATTTCAAAAATGTCCCATTTGTGCATGGATATGATTCCACTAATGTAGTAATTGGATGATGTTTTTCAATGTGGTAAGTTTTTCGTCCATTTGTAATAAAGCCAAAATTTCTATTTATTAAAAATAATTTTCATTTGCAGGATGACAGCAAATCTAATGGTATTTTTTGGAATCTTCTTACTGTTTAATGCTAACTAAGCTGATATCCCTATTTGCTCTAAGAAAATTCTCTTGTAAGTTAAAGATCAAAATACCATAGAATTTGATAATATTTTTATATTTTATATACCTTTTTAACTTCAGAGGCTTATGACGCAAATCCACACAACAAAAACTAGCGAAATCGGTGAAATTGGACAAAAATGAAATAAAATTAGCAACTTATGGAATATATCTTTCATATGGATAGAAAATGGAAATTGATATTAATTAGTTTCATTCTACTAACACAGAATATTACTCTTTTGAAGAAGCAATTACTAACTACCGAAAAGTAACAGCATACAGCGTACGAATAAAAACATTTCTTTTATTGTATATCATAGTTTTATGTAATATAATAATAATTTTTTGAAATAAAATACTGGTAGTTATGAAAAATTGTCTTATATTGTACGAAAAATTTCTTAGTTGTATACAGGCTTGTTGTACCTTTAATTCCTCAATTTATTTACTTCTTTGAAAATTATACTGATAAACAGTTTATTTGAAACCAATTTCTAAATATAGGATTCCCAAAAACTTGTTCATTTTTCCGGATAGCAGGAATATTTTGAATGAGTGTAAGTACATTCTTCCCACAGCGTAGTAAGAATGAACTAAAATACGATGCAATACATAAACTTATTTATAAGAAAATCATGAACTTATCTAGATGAAAAAAATCTTTGGCGCCAAATCATGGTCATTCTTACTATGGGTTAGTTCATTTTTCGTAAACAATAGGAAACTTTTTTTTCGGTGTATATACAATTATGAACTTGATATGGACCAATTTTTGTGTGATTGGGGATCGATTTATCAGAGGGCTATATATAACTATAGACCGATATGGACCTAGTTAGTCATGGTTGTTAACGGCCATATACTAGCACAATGTACCCAATTTCAACTAACTCGGATGAAATTTACTCCTCCAAGAGGCTCCAAAACCAAACCTCGGGATCGGGACTGATATGGACCACTTTTGGCATGGTTGTTAAATATCATATACTACCACCATGTACCAAATTTCTACCAGATCGGATGAATTTTGCTTCTCCACAAGGCACCGGAGGTCAAATCTGGGGATCGGTTTATATGGGAGTTATATATAATTATGGACTGATATGAACCAATTCCTGCATGGTTGTTGGATACCATATACTAACATCACGTACCAAATTTCAACCGAATCGGACGAATTTTGCTCTTCCAAGGGGCCCCGGAGGTCAACTCTTGGGATCGGTTTATATGGGGGCTATATATAATTATGGACCGATTTCGACCAATTTTTGCATGGGTGTTTTAGGCCATATATTAACGCCACGTACCAAATATCAACTGAATCAGATGAATTTTGGTCTTCCAAGAGGCTCCGGAGGTCAAATCTGGTGATCGGTTTATATGGCGGCTATATATAATTATGCACCGATGTGGGCAAATTGTTGCATCGTCATTAGAGACCATATACTAACACCATGTACCAAATTTCAGCCGGATCGGATGAAATTTGCTTCTCTTAGATGATCCGCAAGCCAAATCGGGGGTCGGTTTATATGGGGGCTATATATAATTATAGACCTATGTGGACCAATTTTTGCATGGTCATTAGAGACCATATACTAACACCATGTACCAAATTTCAGCCGGATCGGATGCAATTTTCTTCTCTTAATAGGCTCCGCAAGCCAAATCTGGATATCGGTTTATATGGGGGCTATATATAATTAAGGACCGATGTGGACCAATTTTTGCATGGTTATTAAAGACTATATACTAACACCATGTACCAAATTTCAGCCGGATCGGATGAAATTTGCTTCTCTTAGATGCATCGAAAGCCAAATCGGGGGATCGGTTTATTTGGGGGCTATATATTATTATGGACCGATGTGGACCAATTTTTGCATGGTTGTTAGAGACCATATACTAACACCATGTACCAAATTTCAGCCGGATCGGATGAAATTTTCTTCTCTTAGAGGGTCTGCAAACCAAATGTGGAGGTCCGTTTATATGAGGGCTATACGTAAAAGTGGACCGATATTGCCCATTTGCAATACCATCCGACCTACATCAATAACAACTACTTGTGCCAAGTTTCAAGTCGATAGCTTGTTTCGTTCGGAAGTTAGCGTGATTTCAACAGACGGACGGACATGCTCCGATCGACTCAGAATTTCTCCACGACCCAGAATATATATACTTTGTAGGGTCTTAGAGCAATATTTCGATGTGTTACAAACGGAATGACAAAGTTAATATACCCCCATCCTATGGTGGAGGTTATAAAAAGTGAAATCGGAAAAAAATTTGTTGTTTTTTAGTTTTTCTAAATTTCTTCATCCAATTGAACTTCCAAGGCACAACTTCTAAAACAATGAAAATAATCCGAAAATGGAGTACTTCCGTCCCATGATAAGTCCATGTAAAATTCATTGAAGATGATCCAAGTTTGCACTACTTCCGGATCCGGATCCAAACTACTTTTTTGGAAGCTCTTTTTTTGCTGGGAAGTTACCGTATGCGTCAATTAACGAACTCAATATCCATTTTTTTGTACTTTTTATGTTTTTTGCTATCCTTTTGTTGCGCCACTTCTTCATTTATTCCTCTTAGGATGTCATAATTATACCATGCGCCACACTGTGGAACAGGGTAGTATAAGTTAGTGCATATGTTTACAACACCCAGAAGGAGACGAAATAGACATATGGTGTCTTTGGCAATATTGCTCAGGGCCGGACTTGAGTCGATCTAGTCATGTCTGTCTGTCTGTGCACACATTTTTGTGATCAATGTCTATTGATCATTGATAATTTTTGTGATCAATGTCAAATTTGGCACAAGTATGTATTTTGGGTCAGAATAAAACCCTATTGATTTGGAAGAAAATTTTAGATATAGCTCTCATATATATCTTTCGCCCGATATCACTAATATGGCTCCAGAATCCAGAATTTTGACCTAATTTGCTTTAAATTTTGCAGAGGGAGTAGAATTAATATTGTAGCTATGAAATCGGTTCAGATTTAGATATAGCTCCTATATATTTTTTTCCCCCGGTATGTACTTATATGGTCTATTTTTATACCCTCCAGCATAGGATGGGGGGTATATTAACTTTGTCATTCCGTTCGTAACACATCGAAATATTGCTCTAAGACCCCATAAAGTATATATTCTGGGTTGTGGTTATTTTTATGGAAAATTTTGTCAAAATTTTATTCCTATAAAAAATTTTGTCAAATTTTATTTCTATAGAAAATTTTGGCAAAATTTTATTTCTATAGAAAATGTTGTCAACATTTTAATTCTCTTGAAAAATGTATCAAAATTTTATTTCTATAGAAAATTTTGTCAAAATGTTATTTCTATACAAAATTTTGACAAAATTTTATTTCTATAGAAAATTTTGTCAAAATTTTATTTCTATAGAAAATTTTGACAAAATTTTATTTCTATAGAAAATGTTGACAAAATTTTATTTCTATAGAAAAATTTGTCCAAATTTTACTTCTATAGAAAATGTTGTCAACATTTTATTTCTATAGAAAATTTTGTCAAACTTAAATATATACGTATTTTATCGGCCTTTTTATACCCACCACCATAGAATGGTATAATAAGTTTGTCATTCCGTTTGTAACACATCGAAATATCGATTTCCGACTATATAAAGTATATATATTCTTGATCAGGGAGAAATTCTAAGACGATATAACGATGTCCGTCTGTCTGTCTGTCTGTTGTAATCACGCTACAGTCTTCAATAATGAAGCAATCGTACTGAAATTTTGCACAAACTCGTCTTTTGTTTGCAGGCAGGTCAAGTTCGAAGATGGGCTATATCGGTCCAGGTTTTGATATAGTCCCCATATAAATCGACCTCCCGATTTGGGGTCTTGGGCTTATAGAAATCGTAGTTTTTATCCAATTTGCCTGAAATTTGAAATGTAGAGGTATTTTATGACCATAAAGAGGTGTGCCAAAAATGGTGAGTATCGGTCCATGTTTTGGTATAGCCCCCATATAGACCGATCTCCCGATTTTACTTCTTGGGCTTATAGAAACCGCAGTTTTTATTCAATTTACCTGAAATTGGAAATCTAGAGGTATTGTAGGACCACAAATACGTGTGCCAAAAATTGTGAGTATCGGTCCATATTTTGGTATAGCCCCCATATAGACCGATCTCCCGATTTTACTTCTTGGGCTTATAGAAACCGCAGTTTTTATTCAATTTACCTGAAATTGGAAATCTAGAGGTATTGTAGGAGCATAAATACGTGTGGCAAAAATTATGAGTATCTGCCCATATTTTGGTATAGCCCCCATATAGACCGATCTCCCGATTTTACTTCTTGGGCTTATAAAAACCGTAGTTTTTATGCAATTTACCTGAAATTGGAAATCTAGAGGTATTGTAGGACCACAAATACGTGTGACAAAAATTGTGAGTATCGGTTCATGTTTTGGTATGGTCTCCATATAAAACGACCTCCCGATTTGGGGTCTTGGGCTTATAGAAACCGTAGTTTTTATCCAATTTGTCTAAAATTGGAAATCTAGAGGTATTTTAGGACCATAAAGAGGTGTGCTGAAAATGGTGAGTATCGGTCCATATTTTGGTATAGCCCCCATATAGACCGATTTCCCGATTTTACTTCTTGGGCTTCTAGAATCCGAAGTTTTTATACTATTTGCCTGAAATTGGAAATCTAGTGGTATTTTCGGGTCATAAAACGGTGAGTATCGGTCCATATTTTAGTATAGCCCATAGCCATAAGAACAATCTCCCGATTTAACTCCTTGGGTTTCTAGAAACCGTAGTTTTTATCTGATTTGCCTGAAATTGTAAGTATTCTGGTGTTTTAGGCTCACAAAAACGTGTATCGGATTAAGTTTTTATCGGTCCATTTGGTAATGCCTTGAGGGTGTAGAAGGCGCACTGATCATGAAAATTGCTTGAAATTCAATGTAAAATGTCCAGATTTTACTTCTACAGATTAAAGATTTCAAATCAAAACGTCATTTTATAATTTTCTTGCACCCTTACAAGAGATGTTAATGATTCCTCTAAACCTCAAACAAAAATGGTTCTTATGAATCCAGAATCTGATATAGTCCTCATAGGTGAAATCTTTAAATTTATCTTCGGGAAGTGTTCTCAAGTCCTCAAGCCCTCCTGAAATTTCAAAGGAAACCCTAATATTTGGTTCATGGTGGTGGGTATTTAAGATTCGGCCCGGCCGAACTTAGTGCTGTATATACTTGTTTAGTTTAATATGTACCACATATGGACTACCTAGCAATTTAGAAGACGGTGTTAGGAAGTTTTAAGATACCTTGCCATCGGCAAGTGATACTGCTACCCAAGTAATTCGATTGTGGATGACAGTCTTCAGTAGAAGTTTCTACGCAATCCATGGTGGAGGGTACATAAGCTTCGGCCCGGCCGAACTTACGGCCGTATATACTTGTTCTATTTTCTATTTTCTATTTTTCTCTTCGCGCTGCTGCCATGAACTATTTATTTCACAGAGTGATTTTTATTGATATGGAGATTATTGGAATTATTGCTGGTCCAAAGCTTAAACGTTTCAACTGCAGAACAAAGTCTTTGTATTTGGACATAGCCACTGATTCGGCTAACCGAAAACGCGATCGCTTAGTGGGACATTTGCTTCCGAACGGAGACACTAACTGGGTAAATAGGTGATGAAAGATTTATCCTCCATGGTGAAGGTTAGGTAGGGTTAGCATCAGGCTCACTTAGACCTGATGCCACTATACCAAACCTCACTAAGAGTTGCCCATTTCAGTGTTTAGCTCAATGGCAAGGGGCTTACTTTTCATGGGCGAGTCCGAACGACATTGCCGAGAAACCCCATAAAACATCCTAACTACGTCAATGTTTATGATACATGACCATGGGGAAGCATGGGTCATGACTTCGCTTCATAAAGAAGACGACTCTCAAGCATCATGTATCAATGCAAACTTTAACGCAAAGAAAATTAAGGTATTTTCGAAAAAATGGGATTTTTGTCTAACTTTTGTACACGAAGTTTTTAAAACTGGCATGATTTAGTCTTTCAAATCATTCAAAATCCCTCAAAGATTCAGCCACTCGAAGCATACGAATTCTTTGTTTTTCATCAGATGTATCCTCCTCGAAAAAGATGAATTGATTGATAAATACACTTCATAACCCAAGTCATGCATGATGATGGTTTACTTACTTGAATTCTTTTGTTAAAACTTTTTCGGTTAATCCCATCCCACATGGATGCTCATAATCATCAAGTATGCATAAGGGAAGGAAGTTCATGAGCAGTTAATATTTGTATATGAAGCATGTGGTTGATTTCTAGCTCTTTTCCTTATATCACATCTTCAATATAAATTTCATATTTTCCTAGGAGCCTCATGTGTTTCTAAACTGGGAGTTGTTAGTCCATTTAGAAGCGTTTTTTTCTCCCCTTTGTTGAGCAGAGCAAAATTCTTTTATTCCACATACATCCAAACCAGTGGATGCTAGGTATAACTACACTATAACAAAAGAATGATGATTTATCTTATCCGGGACTTTGATAGGTGTGTAAAAACAATTGTCATGTACATAGAGAAAATTTATGCTCGAATTTAATGCTGTAACCATCTACACTATACATGGCGGCTGATATGTATTGCAACAGACTTCAGGTTGTTATCATTTCTAAACCGCTCCGCTGGCAGATTTAATCCAGTGACAATTACAAACTTACCAAAGTATTCTGATCTATTTCATTGAGAAATGGCTGCCACTCGTGCCAAACATAATCTACCAAAATTTGAAGAAAATTTTACCACATATCTACCAAACATCTTGTTTTACTAAAAATAAAATTTTGAGAAAATTTTATTTCTATAGAAAATTTTCTCAAAAGATTGTTTCTAGAGGAAACTTTCTCAACATTGTATATCTAGAGAAAAATTTTTTAAATTTTATTTCTATACATTTTTTATACCCTCCATCATAGGATGGGGGTATATTAACTTTGTCCTTCCGTTTGTTACACATCGAAATATTGCTCTAAGACCCCATAAAGTATATATATTCTGGGTCGTGGTGAAATTCTGAGTCGATCTAAGCATGTCCGTCCGTCCGTCTGTTGAAATCACGCTAACTTTCGAACGAAACAAGCTATCGACTTGAAACTTGGCACAAGTAGTTGTTATCGATGTAGGTCGGATGGTATTGAAAATGGGCCATAACGGTCCACTTTTACGTATAGCCCCCATATATAGGGACCCTCAGATTTGGCTTGTGGAGCCTCTAACAGAAGCATATTTCATCCGATCCGGCTGAAATTTGGTACATGGTATTGGTATATGGTGTCTAACAACCATGCAAAAATTGGTTCACATCGGTCCATAATTATATATAGCCCCCATATAAACCGATCCCCAGATTTGGCTTGCGGAGCCACAAAGAGAAGAAAATTTCATCCGATCCGGCTGAAATTTGGTACATGATGTTGGTATATGGTCTCTAACAACCATGCAAAAATTGGTCCATATCGGTCCTTAATTATATATAGCCGCCATATAAACCGATCCCCAGATTTGGCTTGTGGAGCCTCTAAGAGAAGCATATTTCATCCGATCCGGCTGAAATTTGGTACATGGTGTTAGTATATGATCTTTAACAAGCGTGCCAGAATTGGTCCATATCGGTCCATAATTATATATAGCCCCCATATAAAACGTTCTCCAGATTTTACCTCCGGAGCCTCTTGGAGGAGCAAAATTCATCCGATCCGGTTCAAATTAGGAACGTGGTGTTAGTATATGGTCGCTAACAACCATACCAAAATTGGTCCAATCACACAAAAATTGGTCCATATCGTTTCATAATCATGGTTGCCACTAGAGCCAAAAATAGTCTACCAAAATTTTATTTCTATAGAAAATTTTGTCAAAATTTTATTTGTAGAGAAAATTTTGTTAAAATTTTATTCGGTTCATAATAAAATTTTCATCATTGTCAAAATTTTATTTCTATACAAAATTTTGTTCAAATTTTATTCGGTTCATAATCATGGTTGCCACTCGAGCCAAAAATAATAAGTCAAAAGTTTATTTCTATAGAAAATTTTGTGAAAATTTTATTTCTATAGAAAATTTTGTTAAAATTTTATTTCCGTAGAAAATTTTGTCAAAATGTTATGTCTACTTTGTCAAACTGAATTATATACGTATTGGATCGATCTTTTTTGATTTAATATATACCACGTATGGACTTACATACAATTTAGAAGATGGTGTTGGGAAGTTTTAAGATACCTTGCCATCGGCAGGCGTTACCGCAACTTAAGTAATTCGATTGTGGATGGCAGTGTTTAGCAGAAGTTTCTACGCAATCCATGATGGAGGGTACATAAGCTTCGGCCTGGCCGAACTTACGGCCGTATATACTTGTTTTAATCTAAATTTCATTTCTATATCAAATTTTCTCAATTTTTTTTCTAAAGAAAACTTTTTCAAAATTCCTCAAAATTTTATTTCTATAAAAAAATTTCTCAAAATTTTATTTCTATAAAAAAAATTTCTCAAAATTTTATTTCTTGTTGTTGTTTTTGATTTCAGCTTAAAACCATGCATTGACTAAACTACTCAACCATCTAATGCTCAATCCCGCGTGTAGGCGATCTTCGTTCAATCAGGAAGCTTTTAATAAAACACACCTTAAGACAACAAAAATGGGTAAAATAAAAAGAAAACTTAGTTAAAACTGTTCAAGAGGCTTTGCAGCATATACTGAATTTTACCATATAAATTTTTCTTGTTTAGTTTTCTTGCTTTTGTGTCGTTAAAATTGAATATGTAATAAACTGGCAAAAAAAATTGGGGCATTAGAGGGTTAACCAACAGAGGAAAAGAAAGCTGAAATCAAAAACAACAACAATGATTAAAGAACAAAACCAACAATATCAAAACAAAGCGAAAATTTTATTTCTATAGAAAGTTTTTGCAAAATTTTTTGCAAAATTTCTAAACAAAATTTTGTGAAAATTTCATATCTGTAGAAAATTTTGAAAAATTTTATTTCTATAGAAAATTTTGTCAAAATCTTATTTCTATAGAAAGCTTTTTTTTCAAGATTTTAGTTCTATAGAAAATTTTCTGAAAATATTTTTTCTATAGAAAATTTTCTGAAAATTGTATTTGTATATACAATTTTTTGAAAATTGTTTTTCTATAGAAATATTTCTCAAAATTTTATTTCAAAGGGAAATTTTATCAAAATTTTATTTCTATAGAATTTTTTTTCAAAATTTTTATTTATTTCTATAGAAAATTTTTTCACAATTTTATTTCTATAGAAAATTTTCTCCAAATTTTATTTCTATAGAAAAATTTTTCAAAATTTTATTTCTATAGAAAATTTTCTCAAAATTTCCTTTCTTTAGAAATTTTTTTCAAAATTTTATTTCTAGATGAAACTTTCTCAAAATTTTATTTTTATAGAAAAGTTTTTCAAATTTTATTTCTATATAAAATTTTATTTCTAAAGAAAATTTTGTGAAAATTTCATATCTATAGAAAATTTTGTAAAAATTTTATTTCTATAGAAAATTTTGTCAAAATCTTATTTCTATAGAAAGTTTCTTTTTTTAAGATTTTAGTTATATAGAAAATTTTCTGAAAATTGTATTTGTATATAAAATTTTTTGAAAATTGTATTTGTATATACAATTTTTTGAAAATTGTTTTTTAGAAATATTTTTCAAAATTTTATTTCAAAGGGAAATTTTATCAAAATTTTATTTCTATAGATTTTTTTTCAAAATTTTATTTCTATAGAAAATTTTTTCAAAATTTTATTTCTATAGAAAATTTTCTCAAAATTTTCTTTCTACAGAAATTTTTCTCAAAATTTTATTTCTAGATGAAACTTTCTCAAAATTTTATTTTTATAGAAAAGTTTTTCAAATTTTATTTCAATAGAAAATTGTATTTCTAAAGAAAACTTTGAGAAAATTTCATATCTATAGAAAATTTTGTAAAAATTTTATTTCTATAGAAAATTTTGTCAAAATCTTATTTCTATAGAAAGTTTTTTTTTTCAAGATTTTAGTTCTATAGAAATTTTTCTGAAAATAGTTTTTCTATAGAAAATTTTCTAAAAATTGTATTTGTATATACAATTTTTTGAAAATTGTTTTTCTATAGAAATATTTCTCAAAATTTTATTTCAAATGGAAATTTTATCAAAATTTTATTTATATAGAAATTTTTTTTCTAAATTTTATTTCTATAGAAAATTTTTTCAAAATTTTATTTCTATAGAAAATTTTCTCAAAATTTTATTTCTAGATGAAACTTTCTCAAAATTTTATTTTTATAGAAAAGTTTTTCAAATTTTATTTCTATAGAAAATTTTATTTCTAGAGAAAATTTTCTAAAAATTGTATTTCTATAGAAAATTTTGTCAAAATTGTATTTCTATAGAAAATTTTCTCAAAGTTTTATTTCTGTAGAAAATTTTCTCAACATTTTATTTCCATTGAAAATGTGGTCAACAACTTTTTATATTGAAAATTTGATCAACATACAGAAAATTTAAGTACCCATTACCTTTAAGTACCCCTTAGAAATGTTTTGTTAAATCTACGAAAACATTAAATAGTCTACCCATCTATTCAACAAATCTGAATCTTTTGTGAGTCCCGTAAAATCTTGAATTATCAGCTAAATCGGTTGAAATTTAGATATAGCTCCCACTTTTAACAAGGAGTATATTTGATAGCGTCGTCTAACAGGTTGGCTGATAAGTCCCCGGTCTAACAAAGAAAAACACATTTTTGTGTCAAAATTCGTTTTTATTATTCAACACGAGCGATACAACGATTATAACGACCTTCCAATTTTTTGATACCATTTTGGTAGTACTCCTTCGGCTTTGCCTCAAAATAGGCCTCAGTTTCGGCGATCACCTCTTCATTGCAGCCAAATTTTTTTCCCTGCGAGCATCCTTTTGAGGTCTGAGAACAAGAAAAAGTCGCTGGGGCCAGATCTGGAGAATACGGTGGGTGGGGAAGCAATTCGAAGACCAATTCATGAATTTTTGCCATCGTTTTCAATGACTTGTGCGTTACGTGCGTTATCTTGGTGGAACAACACTTTTTTCTTCTTCATACGGGGCCGTTTTGCCGCGATTTCGACCTTCAAACGCTCCAATAACGCCATATAATAGTCACTGTTGATGGTTTTTCCCTTCTCAAGATAATCGATAAAAATTATTCCATGCGCATCCCAAAAAACAGAGGCCATTACTTTGCCAGCGGACGTTTGAGTCTTTCCACGCTTCGGAGACGGTTCACCGGTCGCTGTCCACTCAGCCGACTGTCGATTGGACTCAGGAGTGTAGTGATGGAGCCATGTTTCATCCATTGTCACATATCGACGGAAAACTCGGGTGTATTACGAGTTAACAGCTACAAACACCGCTCAGAATCATCAACACATTGTTGTTTTTGGTCAAATGTGAGCTCGCGCGGCACCCATTTTGCACAGAGCTTCCGCATATCCAAATATTGATGAATGATATGACCAACACGTTCCTTTGATATCTTTAAGGCCTCTGCTATCTCGATCAACTTCATTTTACGGTCATTCAAAATCATTTTGTGGATTTTTTTTTATGTTTTCGTCGGTAACCACCTCTTTCGGGCGTCCACTGCGTTCGCCGTTCTCCGTGCTCATTTCACCACGCTTGAATTTTGCATACCAATCAATTATTGTTGATTTCCCTGGGACAGAGTCCGGAAACTTATTATGTAGCCATTCATTCAGAAAACAGTTTTTTATCAAAACAGGAAATTCATTTTTTTCCATTTTTTTCACATTTGCTTCACAAAAAACGCTCTATCTCACAAACTAATTGACTTACAGACGTCAAATTTTGACATGAATCATTTGAAGGTTGGTACTATATAAAAATAATATGCATTTAATACTAGCGACGCCATCTATGTGTCAGACCGGGGACTTATCAGCCAACCTATTATGCGCCAAACTTGGTTCAAATCGATTCAAATTTAGAGTATCTCCCATATATATCTTTAGCCCGATTTAGATACATACGACCACCGGAGGCCAAAATTTTATTTCGATTTATTGGAAATTTTGCACTGAAAGTGGAATCAACATTCTATCAGGAAAATTGGTTCGACTCCTAAGCCCTGGTTGTTAGTCGGATCGGATGAAATTCTCTCTTTCAAGAGGCTCCGGATGTCGAATCTGGGAACCGTTTTATATAGGGGGATAAACTTAAAAGTCGTCCATAATGGCTCATTTCCAATACCATCTGACGTACATTAATAACAACTACTTGTACAAAGTTTCAAGTTGATAGTTTTTTTCTTTCGGAAGATAGCGTGATTTCAACATACGGACGGACTTGCATCGCTAAATCGACACAGAATTTCACCACGATTCAGAATATATGTAAACTTTATGGGGTTTTGGACGAATATTTCGATGTGTTACAAACGGAATAACAAAGTTAATATACCCCCATCCTATGATGGAAGGTATAAAGATGTACTTCTAGTTATCATATTATATTTTCTCTCTGTGTATTTTTAGTTTATATATCAAAAGGAGTGATATAAAGGATTGTGAATTCCTTTTCATTTGATTTTTTTGTTGTTTAAGTCAAACAAATATTTTTGCAATTGCAGCTGCTACTGTTGCTGGAATAATCACATCCATCAAAGACCAGAGGTTTGGTAAATGAAGTAGTAACATTTATTTAAGAAAAACTTTTATGTTTTTTTTTCTTTTCGATAGACCAAATAAGGGACCACTGCAACTGACTTCACAAAGAGTTATGTGAAAATATTTTTCTTTTTCGCGTTGATGTTTTGACTAGGAGCGCATCTGTTGAAGAAATTTTTAGTTAGACATGAAGATAACTTTTTTTCCTTAACTCAAACCAATAAATATAAAGAACTCAGTAAAAGCTAAATATTGCTCGGTTTCAATAATTTTTGGTATTTGATAATATTTCAGGATTCCTTCTATTTGCAGTGAAAAAGGAACTTGACATTAAAGTATCTGGATAGATATCTCGACGACTCTTTTGAAAACTAAAGTAAGTTCACCGATTTCCATGGATATATACATACGGAGCATAATTAAAACGATTTATCAAAAATAAAAGTTTACATTCACTCTACAGGGTAGCTTATATGTAATGCAAAAAAGCAAAATCGCTTTATTTTTTCTCTTTTATGCCTTTCCATCAGCAATTGCTACTACAACCAGACATGGTCTGTATCAAACTTTTTTAGGTTTGCGACTGTCGCAAAAGTAACAAAAGTCGCAAACTCAAAATACTTTAGTCGCGTCAGCTAGGCAGCGAATTCGATGATATCCAAGACGATGGTATGTGCGAAGAAGTTTCAATTCTTAGGAAGGTTCACAATTTTCGAGTTTAGTCCCCACATTTTCCCTATTGCCTTTTGCACGAGTACAGGGTAAACGTGGATTTTCTCGTCCTTTCTTAGCTTTAAGTTCAGTCCCCTGTCCAATATAACCCCAAGGTATTTTGCACACTCACCAACGGGAATTTTGATACCACCTAAGAAAATAGACTTGACCATGGGAAAACTTTCACAAATTTCTGCAGAAACTCACAGCGAATGCTGTCAAACTAAATTAAAAAAATGTTTAGGATTTCTTCTATTCAAAATTTGGTTTTCTACAGTAGGTTTACGACTTTTGCGACATACGTATTATACCGTCGCAAATGTATGTCGCAAAAGTCACAGTTTGTGACAGGCCAACCCTGACTCTATAGACAAACTAGCGTAACCCGGCCCGCTTCGCTGCGCCTTCCGAAGCGTATTTGTAGGAACTTTTTGCGTTAACTTTGTCAACCATATCCTTCGTGCTGAAAACAAATTCGAATAGACAAATCGGACTACTTGCTTTTTCGTTTATAGGTACAAATACGGCGGATATGCATATGTACAACGGTTCGTCTTAAAAAATGTCGGGGAGAGGGTGTACCCTTTCCTCCAATTTTTTTAAATAATGTTCTGTATTCAAGTAGTTGGCCTAAAGGGGCCTCTCTTCCGTCCAAATATCACAAAATCAGGTATCAACTATTAATATCGTAACCTCTCCCCAGTCCTCTGTAAATTTCAAGTAACTCGGTAAAGTTTAATTGTTTCTCTGTATGTACTTAAGAGAAGCGGATGTCTCCCTATGCCATTTTATTTTTATTAAAAAATCAGGAACCTCATATAAAAACCTCACCCATTTATTCCGTAAAATTTCAGTCGGGGGAGTTTACTTTTGTTTTTACTGTACTTTAAAAAAAGTCGGGAAAAAGGGGTGGTCCCCCTCCCGACCAAATATCGAAAAATAATGTAGCGGATTTTTGTCTAGATGCCAACCCCAACATTCAATGAAATTTCAAGCAAATCGCATAATTTTGTTCCAAGTTTCAAAAAGTAGGGCAAGGGGGAGGTACCCCATATTAATTCCATAACCTCACCGCATGTTCTCTGAAATCTCAGATAATTTAGAGGATTTTAGTTTTTTCCACTGTACACTCATAGAAAAAATCATGCACGGCGTGCTCATTTCAAAACGATTCGTTCTTGAAAATGGATCAACACACATGTGGTGTTAAACAGAGAACAGGCGGTGTCACGATAAAATGACACCATGCGTTGTCAAAACAACAACCAGCGTTCATGATCTGAAAACGTTATGGTTACGATTTTATAAGCAAAATTTAAAAAAATATATATTTCCGCTACCGTGACTCGATCCTGTGTTTTGTACACCATATGCATTAACACATTGCACAACCGATGAAGTTGCCATAATAACGTCTAACGATTATTTTAAGACTTTTCATATCCAAGAAAAACGAATGAAATCGTGAACGCCCGTGGACGAAATTGTGAATATTCCGTTTTGATTTTTTGTGAACGTTTCCGTTTCATTTTGTCACCATCCGTTTACGACTATTGAACGTAATTTTTTCTATTAGTGTACTTTAAAAAAATTCGAACAAAGGATGTTCCCTCTCCGCCACCAAATATCGAAATATAAAGTAGCGGATCTTTATCTAGATGCCAACCTCAACCTTCAATGAAGATTTCAAGCAAATCGGTCAACTTTGATTCAATTTTCAAAAAGTCCGACAAAGGGGAGGTCCCCCTCCGCGACCAGGTGTCAAAAAATGAGGTACCCTATTTTCACTACATAAACGCCCCTGCGATCCCTGCAAGTTTCAAGTAAATCGGTTCAGCCGTTTCGGAGCCAACTAGGAACATACAAACAAACAAACAAACAAACATAGATTGAATTATATATATATAGATTTGTCAAAAAATTTTTAATAATTTTTAATAATAGGAATTTTTGTAAAAATTTTATTTCTATTGAAAATTTTGTATATATATATATATATATATATAATATATATATATAATATATATATATATATATATATATATATATATATATATATATATATATATATATATATATATATATATATATATATATATATATATATATATATATATAATATATATATATTATATATATATATATATATATATATATATATATATATATATATATATATATATTATATATATATATATATATA